>NC_138383.1:47871551-47892564 GCF_054177405.1 Leptonychotes weddellii
AGAGAGAATGAGAGAGAGAGCATGAGAGGGGTTAGGGTCAGAGGGAGAAGCAGACTCCCCGCTGAGCAGGGAGCCCGATGCGGGACTCGATCCCGGGACTCCAGGATCATGACCTGAGCCGAAGGCAGTCACTTAGCCAACTGAGCCACCCAGGCGCCCTCCAAGCTGGGTTTTATACAATGGATTATGCACCTTCCACCTGTCACATGATGTAAATATGTTTCTCGTTTGTACGTAAAATTTTAAATGCGTCTAAAACAGTAGCCTTTTCCTTTAGAGCCTCCTGCCTGCCTTAGGTGTTAAAATAGTCCTCCACCCAAAGACGTAAATATTTCCCTACATTATCTTCAAGTTATTTTATGGTTTCCTTTTAATCACTCTAGAATTTAAACATGTGAATCTATGGTGGAAGTAAAAAATTGATTATATAAAATAAAATCAATTTGCCCCCCCTTATATACTACATAATTTATTCACTCTTTAATAATATGAAATGTACCATTTTTATCATATAATACCTAAATATACTTCAGCCTATTCTGTTCCATTGATTTAAGTGCATATCCTTCCAGCTATATGACGATTGTTTTTAGCTTTAAAAGTTTTTCTTATATAGCCTTTATCATAATTTTTTTATAATTACAACTTTATTTTGGTTTAATAATGCAACCCCTCTCCCTTTCTCCTCTTTCCTTCCCCCAATATTTTCTGACTGTCCTTATGAGTTTATTATTCCAGATGAATTTTACAAACATTTTATCAGTATAGGCATGTTTGATTAGAGTTATAGCTTTCGAGCGTTTTATTTGGGCTAGTTACGAAAATGATCTGGTTTTGTCTCTTACATTACCATACCTGGACCCTTTCACTTCTGATCACTTCCCAGTTCCTGGCTTTCTGGACAGGCCACAGTATAATATGCAGACAGTGGTCATTTTTTTCTCTTTTCTTATGGCCAGTTTTTTCCCCTTGTCTTACTGTACTGACCAGGCCTTATGACACCGTATAAAATGATAGTGGTGAGAGCCATGATAATTGTTCCTGAAATTAATAGGAAAGTCTCTGATGCTTAATTGTTTTTTTTTTTTTTTAAAGATTTTATTTATTTATTTGAGAGAGAGAATGAGATAGAGAGAGCATGAGAGGGGGGAGGGTGAGAGGGAGAAGCAGACTCCCCGCTGAACAGGGAGCCCGATGCGGGACTCGATCCCGGGACTCCAGGATCATGACCTGAGCCGAAGGCAGTCGCTTAACCAACTGAGCCACCCAGGCGCCCCTGATGCTTAATTGTTAAGGACAACGTTTGCCATCTATTCAAGGCAGTTACTGATGATCCTCTTGATCAGAAAGTACCCTATTCCTCGCTGATTAACCTTGAGAACGGATGTTTGATTTTATCAAATTAGAATTATTCTAGATGGAATCCCAAGCACGTGTCTACACAGCCCAGACATCACGTAAGATGAGGTTATACATACCTGCTGGCCTGCTGCCCTGACCCCACCAAGTTACAGAAGAGGACTAGCACCTTGTTCTCGCTATGGACGGGCAGGGATGACTGCGGACCCTCACGGGCTGCCAAGCGTGGGGAGACCGACAGACCAGATGGATGAGCTAAAGAGAGAGAATTATGTTTATAGTCTTAAAAAAATTCGCTGGGCCACAACCCTGGCTTCTCTAGCCACTTCTTCTCTTTGAGCATCTATCAACCACCAGTGGGAGACACTAGAGTGCTTTAAGGAAAGAGATATTAAGGTACGAGACACTTGTGCCATTTGGTGCCTGGTACACGAAGATCATATACGTGCTATTGAGTTTGCCATTGTGTTCAGCCAATAATAGTAAAACACGGGCACGGATGTTAGTGAAGCCTTCCCAAAGTTGATCCAAAAAATACTCCTAAATGACTTTGGTTGCTTTTATGCCTGGAACAGAGAGCCGCAAGTTGGCTCTGGCTTTCTCAGCCCACAAAAGAAGTACAGAGAGAAGGTGAGAACTTTTACCCTTGAGGATGTGGAAGAATTAGACTCTCCTCAATTTCCAATCATTCTGAAAATCAGACTTTTAAAGCACAGGGGTGTCACCTTTGATTGAACTTGAAATGAGGGTCTTTTCATTGAACTAGGATGTGATCAGGGCCAGTCAAGGCCCTGCTCCAGATTCCAGGCCCAGGGGCTCCCTGTTGACTCAGAGCAACCACAGACCCCGGTTCCCACAGTCTGCCACCAAGGCTGGCTGAGGATATGGACCAGGGTACAGGATTCACCTGGGCTATATGGCAACACCAGCAGAGGGTCCTCCAAATACGGGCCTTCTTGACCAGAGAATTGGGCCAGAATATATACTGAACTGCAATCAAAGGCAGTCAGATACTGATCTTCTTGGCCAGTCCAAAGTTCAGGAAGTGGGGCTGTTAACAAAAGTCATTTAATAACCTCTTTGGTCATCTACTGCTCCAACTTGTAAACATTTGGCTTCAAGCACAAACCTTGAACTCTAAGAGTCCTGAAGACAAAGATCGCCCTGAATAATGATCCTCATTCTCAGAGGGTGTTCTCGGGACCAGCAGCAGCAGCATCCCCTGGGAACTTGTGAGACATGCAAATTCTCGGGTCCCACCCCAGACCTACTGAACCAGAAACTCAGTGCATAGGACCTAGAACTCTGCCTTAACAAGCTTCCCACATGATTCTGTATTCATCAAGGTTTTGAGAACCCCCGACTGATTGAATAATTTTTAATCATCAACCATCTATACAGCAAACGTCAGAGAAAATAAGCCTGACAGGTCCAAGTACCAAAACAAAACGTCTTATGCCTTAGCACACAAGGAGTACCCTCTCAAACGTGTAACTCATACTATCCCAATAAAATTATGCGAGGCACTACTGTACCTGAGAGCATCTCCTGGCCAGGTGGTGGGGGCGCGTGGAAAGCATACACGTTATCTCCCTCTGAAATGGTATTCAGGTCCTCTTCATCAAAGAAAGACCGCTGGAATCCACTGGGACACAGTTCAACCAAGATCACCTGGAACGAGGAGGATCATTTTCCCTTTTGATTCCTCAAAGGGAACTTGAGCAAGAAATCTAAAAGTGACTGATAGTCTCTTACCCTTTCCTCCCTTCTAAGCAAGAAACACTACTTATTAGTAGTAATAAAACAGAGGAGGTATAACAATTAGATTGAACATAGACTATCTCAATGGCAACAACAGAATCTCAAACTGCTGAGGGAAGAGATGGGGGAAGACAATTGAGGGGGGGGGGAAGAAAAAAAAAATCTCAAGTTTATACCCAGCTAAACTATCATGCAAGCACTAAGAATAAAAATAAAGCTCTCTTCAGACTAAAAGTTAAGAGTGTCTACCATTTACGATCTCTACTGAAAGAACTTCTAAATCCTTTTGCCAACTTTTTTCACATCCTGGCAGATGAGGTACATATTTTTATGGAACACTGAGGTAAGCAGAAGAAGTTGCCCTCATAGCAGAGAAGAGGGGTGACCACCTTAAGGGTCCTGTTACCTTGGGCACTGAAGGAATTGACATCTCAACACACCTAAGCCATTCAAGGCACACTGGCTGGGAAATTCTCTTGTAAGAGATACATTTCAGGGTTAAAACAAATAAACTGACTCCAGGAAAAAAACTTGCATTGTAAGAAGAAATGATGAGCCAAAGAAAATGGTAAACATTGGCAAATGTAAACACACACTGACTATATAAATCCATAATAATACTCATACTAGTACTACAACCAGGAGGAAAGGGCAGGAGGGATTAAAATACTGGACAACAATATCCATCCGCAATAATAATAAAAAAGGTGGAAGGGAGATTAAAGCACACCAAGATCCTTGTGTTGTTTGGGAAAATTAACATAGGACTTTGCTAATAATTCTGCATGTTGGCATGTTAAGGATAACCACTAAATAAGCATAGAAATAGAATATATAGGTCCCAAACCAGAAGAAATGGAATAAAAATTGCTCAAGAGAAAAGAAGCAGTAAAGGAGAGGGAAAGGAAACAAAGAAAAAGCAGGGTAAATGGAAAGCATAAAATAAGAGAATATAAATAAATCCAAATATATTCATGGTCGCAGATAATGTAAAAGGAATAACCCTGCTGGTTAAAATATCAAAACAGGGGCGCCTGGGTGGCTCAGTTGGTTAAGCGACTGCCTTCGGCTCAGGTCATGATCCTGGAGTCCTGGGATCGAGTCCCGCATCGGGCTCCCTGCTCAGCGGGGAGTCTGCTTCTCCCTCTGACCCTCCCCCCTCTCATGCTCTCTCTCTCTATCTCATTCTCTCTCTCAGATAAATAAATAAAATCTTTAAAAAAATAAATAAATAAAATAAAATAAAATATCAAAACAGATTTTAAGTTCCAGTCAAAATGCCTACACATGCACTTAGGAATCCCTAAGTGACTCCTATCTCCCTGAACAAACACATCACACTCTGCAAATTCCTGACGATTCTTTGATTCTTGTAATTATTCAAACTCTATGTCGCATCCCCCTTTTGGCATTTTTTTTTTACGGCCATTTCTTCCCCAAGACTCTTACCCACTGTCCTATTCTCTCTCTTGCTCTCTCAATATACCCCTGAAGAGAGCTTTGAGTTCACTGAGCAAGATACACACCTTTTTCCTCATATTCATTTTTTATGAATCCTCATAAACACGGTGATACGATTAGAGACACTGACTGGGTGGGGGCAGGAAGGAGCCCACACAGTGAGTAATCATGGTGGCTACATGTAAAAATTCAACAAACTATAACCTCAAGGCGTGTGCCCTTTATTATATGTGTGTTATTCCTCAACAGGAAGGCTAAAACACATTTTTTTAATTTGAAAAAAATGCCATGAGGTCATCAGGGAAGTGTAAAATTTGCATTTTCTAGTTAAAGACACAGGGGACCAATTGCTTACTTCGTCTAAGGTCACAAAACAGAAGAGCCCTATTCCAAACCCTTCCCATTACGCACATGGCTGTTGACCACAGTCACCGCCCCCCTGCCCTTGCCTGGGGGCCCTGGTTAGGAGTTCTGCCCTCAAAGTCACAGTAAATCCAACCTCTTTACCAAGACTCCTTAAAATAAAAAAAAAGTAGCACATAGCTATCCCACTCTTTCCTAAACCTCCTCTCTCGTGTTACACATCCTCAATAGCTCCTCATGTTTCATTTATGGCCCCTTCAGTCTCCTGGTTTATATTCTCAGGAGTGAAAATACACAGCAGTGTCTCAGGCTCTAAATCAAACCATTGGCATCAAATCCTGGGTCAGCGTTGACTAGCTGTGTGACCCTGGGCAGGTTACTTAACCTCTCAGTGCCTCCTCTTTGCTCACGGATAAAAATGAGGATAATTGGTATCGACTGTACCAACCACAATGTGGTTGTGAGGATTGAACTGGCTATGAATACCAAGGTCACAAAATGGCACCCAGCACTTGGGAAGCACAACTGAGCGTTCGCGGTCATTGGAATTATTAGCATCGTGATCGTCATCACGGTCTTCATCCTTTTCTGGTAATTCTGTGTAAATGCAGGGAGAGGTCAAGGCTCAGTCATCAAGACACCAATCAAACAGAAACTCATGAGTCACGAGGGAGTCACCTGGGAACCAGAAATTAGTCTACACAGCCCTACACAGCTGGCCCAGTTAGCGTTCCGGCATTCAGTGACCAGGCCCCCATGCCATTCCATCACACCTCATCCGCAGGGACGCCGCCTTCCTCTGCAACCATCTTCCTCAGGGCTGCCACTGTGCTGAGGATCGGCACGGCCAGGCCCACCCGCAGGAACCGCTGGCTCTTAGAGGGGAAGACCAAGGTGACGCTCAAGAATCTGGAAAATAGGAAGGCGTCCACATCCTTAAAGGACGGACATGAACTGTCAACACCATTGACATTGGGTCAAGTCCAACACTTGGGCTCACATCTCTGCTTTCTGCTTGGGTCACTGTACTTTAGGTATACTGTCACCAGGTGGCAGCAGAGAGCCAAATCTCCAAAGGGTCTCAGCTCAAGTATAGTTTTCCATAGTGAAAAATTAAAGGTACTTGATTAAGAATCACAGTACAGACCTGTGATCTCAAGGTTCTGTTTGTCCAATAGATCACGGTAAGCCAAAACAAACTTGGAAATCTGAGATGGGAAAGGGTCAAGCTTCTTCTATCAGGGTTCAACACTATTGATGATGCCCTCCTTACTGAAACTGCCCTTAGTAATAGGGCACTTTCTCTTCTCCCCCTCCCCGCCCCCACACTCTCTGGAATCTCTCGTTCTACTTCCTATTGTCCCCACCAGCACACTGGGGCTCCCTCCTCCAGCTTCTGCTTCTCCTGCCCCTTCCTGGAACACCTGTTGGATTCACGCAGCTCACTGCCACAGCTGGGACTGGAACCCCGGGCAGTCCAGCCCCAGAGTCAATGGTCCCAACCCCTGTCCTCTGGCGCATGAGGCCAAGAATCTTAGCTCACATCCATCAGTAGGCATCCCCTGGTCGGGTCACCCAAGAAAGGACAAGCCAGTGTTACAGGGATAGCACGGATGATGAGCAGCACAGGAACTTGGAGCAGAAATGGGGATTACATTGCCAGGAAAGGCTTTATGAAGCTTTGGCTCTTCATCTGCATCCTAAAGATGGGGGACTGTCAGCAGGCGGAGGGCAAGACAGATGGTATTTTCGGAGATGGAGAACACAAGGAAGAAATGCCACCGTCTCAAGACCAGTGGAGGACTCACCAAACTTCCATGACACTGACGTTGGCCAGATGCCTTAATGGCTTTAAGACCTAGGCTTCTGGAATGCCTGCCCTGTGTGCCTCTTACGCTTAAAAAGCCGAGCCCACCACACCTCTTACCCGACCCTACTACTCTCCTCTTTTCTGTTTTTCTCCTCTCCTTCAACACCCCCTCCCCTTTTTCCTTTGCTCCTTAGAGACACCGTTTCCCTGCACCTTCACAGTGAGCCAAAAGGACGTGGAAACAAAGCCGGGAAAAGCAGGTGGCGACAGGCTCCCCCCCCCCCCGGATTTGCCCCTGGTTCTGCTGAGAGGTCCAGACTGGCCACCGGCCCATGCCCGCTTCTGAGCGGGCCCAAGACTTCGGAAGCCCCGCTACAGCGTGACAGACGGAGGCACCGCGGATAATCCCTTCGTCAGCTAGAGAAGGGATGCGGCAACCTTTTACTTTGTCACATTCGGTCGCCAAACATCACCAGCCTTCTAAGGCTGGTTTCTACAGAAATGCTGGTTGAGACTCGCAAGAGACCGAGCCGCAGGTGCAAGGCCGTAAGGTACCCAGGGAGGACTAAGGACTGAGGGAGTCAAGTTCACGCTCACGTACCTCGTCTGGCGCAGGGGGATGGGGAGTGACACACACAGGAAGGGGTCGAAGGTATTGCTCTGTTTCAGGCAGTGGGGACAGGTCAAGGAAGATCTGTAAGGGAAAAAAATAAAGTTTCAAGCTGAATCGCACTCAGTTTGGCAGATCCTCAAAAAGTCAAATATAAAATTGCCATGTGATCCAGCCATTCCCCTCCCAGATACGTACCCAAAAGGAGTTGAAAACAGGGATTCCTACAAGTACTTGTCCTCAAGTGTTCATAGGAGCGCTATTCACAAGAGTCAAAGGGCGGACACAACCTGAACGTCCATCAGTGGATAACTGGATAAATCCACAAGAGGTAAAGCCACAAAGATGGAAGGCGGATTGGTGGCTGCCAGGTGCAGGGGAGGGGTGGGGAGGGCTTAACGGGTATCGGGTTTTCTCTTGGGGTGATCAAAATGGTTAGGAACTAGACAGAGGTGCTAGATGCCCAACACTAACGTACGTGCCACGGAACTCTACGCTTTAAAATGGTTAACTTTACGTTACGTGATTTTACCTCAATTTTTAAAAAAGGTTTAGTCACACGTGGCAATGTGCTGAGTTTGGGAAGGGAAGCGAAAACCCCGCGAGACAGAAACAGCGGGCCGACTTGCAAGCTGGAAGGAATTTTAGGACCATGCCTTCCCCTAGTTCTTAGCTTCACTGTGCCCTAGAATGACAAAGGAAGCTTTTCTAAAAATGCAAATGTCTCAACCCTCCTCCCATAGAGTCTGTGGGGGGTGAGGTGGGGGGCCGGGAGAGGCTCAGGCATTGGTGTATCAACGGCTCCCCAAACACCAGGTTCAGCCAGGATGCAGAACCACCAAAGGAGTCCACCCTCTTCATTGTACCAGTGAAGCAACAAAGCTCAGAGAAAAGCAGCTAATAGTAAAAGAGCTAATATCGAAACAGCGTTTACTAAGAAGTGGGCATTGTTCTGACCACTGGGCTTGTATTAACCCACTTACTACCCATAACCACCAGGATCATCCCCGTTTTGCAGACAAGAAGACTGAAGCACAGAGACATTAAGCAACTTTCCCAAGGACCACACAGCTCAGGTTCCAGAGTCTGCGCTCATCACCATTCCTCCAGAGTCTTTAGTATAAGCCGATGAAGCACTGATTGTCAAGAGTAGATATACACACAGTTGACTTACATTCTTTAAACTTTCAAACTCAACACTCCCTTACTTAAGAGCATGTTGTCCCTGAAAGTAAAATGCAATTTTTATATTCCACATGGGGACTCCAGTTTAATTTCCTTAACCATATGACAGACCATATTCTTCCAAGACATAAGGGATTTCTGGATGCTATGTGTGCATCCTGAAATCTACACGGCCTTCTTCCTTGGGAAAATGGACCACCACCCAGCCGACAGTCATGCTCCTATATGATAGTCAGCAAGGAAAATGGGGCTGGTATCACACCCAGGTTTCAAGTCTCTGCGGGGAGTCCAGCTGCAGCGGTTTCCCCCTGAGCAGAGAGAATGGGAAAAACCAGGGACAAGCAAGAAACCCTGAGGTTTTCAGGGTGCTGGCCAAGGCGACCCTAAGCGAGCTGGCCAGAGCAGGTCAGCTCCCCGGGGGACAAGTTAACAGCACACCATCCATGACTTTAGGTAACAGACCTGAGTATTTAATGTCCAGTAACTTGCTGCTTCCGGTAATTTTCCCATTGGGAAAATGATGGTAATGTGTTGGTAAAATGGTGTATCAGACACCGAGCTCCAGGTGGTAGGGAGACCCGATGGTTGTGGGGTCCCCCCTGCCACCGTTTCTCCTGATCCTTCTCCTACCTTCACCCTTTGTGTACCTGAGAAAGCCTAACAGGGATTGCTGCCTGTCATGGGGACCAGACCAGACTTTCTGTGGATAAAAGCCACGAGTGACAAAGAAATGAAAACACGCACGCACGCACACACATACACCCTCCCATAGCCCAAACTCCAACGCAGCACTAATCCTTGGTTATTAAACTCACCGATGTTTTTAGGTTGTGGTGATAACCATATGGAACAACCAATTATTTCTCCTCTAGTCCATAACCTAGTCCAGCACCCTGACCCCATTCCTCCTCCTCTCCTCCGGCCAAGGTGAAAAACCTGACACCCTAAAAAGGAGGGGAGGGATAACCTCAGTGAACAGGGGTCTCTGAATTAACCCACAATAAATCCCCCAGCTTCCAATTTCATACAGAAGGGCTGACGTCACAGCGACTTTCCATCTCTGGGCCCACCGGCCACCCCAGAAAATCACTTCCCACAGCTCAGAAGCCCTCACCTAGACAGACATTTTTTTTTTTACTCAATTTTTTCTTTACTCCAGACGATCCGGCACAAAGCGGGTATTTTTAGCTGTCACTGGTTCCTTTTTGGAAGCTTGAACACCTTGCTTCTTACTCATCATCCTACAGGAACCTACCCAAAGGGCGCTTGCAATCCTTAATATCGAATCGGCTTAAACGTCCCTTCCTCAGGAATCCTCCCCTGACTCACCCCACACCAGTCAGAGACCGTGTGATATTTTGACTTATAATGAGAAATATATATTTGGTCTTTGTCCCAGTTCCTGGCTCGGAGCTCTTAAAACCCTTGGAATTACCTAAGGGATGAGCCCCGAGGCAAAAAGGTCCATCTTTCTAATAAGCCCCAGACAACCATATGCAGGAGTTCTGTTAATGAGGTGGTTCTGGGATGGCCCCTGGATCACCGAGGATGGGGGCTGGTTGCCAGGGGAACCGACCCAGGATTAGAGGGTTGGCACTTGCAGGGGAGGAAAGGGGCACCAGAGGTTGAGTTCATCACTAAGGGTCAATGATTCAATCAATCACAGGTAGGTAATGAGACCTACACAAAAACCCTAGCAGGAGGGGTTTGGAGAGCTTTGAACCCCTGGAGGGGCTGGAGGGCGGGGCCCCCCCGAGAGGGCACAGCAGCCCTGCACCCCGTCCCACACACCTGGCCCAGCGCAGCCCATCCCCGCTGTTCCTGAGTCGTATCCTTTTATAACAAATTGCTCATCCAGTGAGTAAATGGTTTTCCCAAGTTCCGTGAGCAGCTCTAGCAAACTAGGGAAACTGCGGGGGGGTCGGGGGAACCTCTGGTCTGTAGCCGGCCAGTCAGAAGCACGGGAGACAATCTGGGACCTGGGGGTCGGGGGTGTGGGGGGGGAGCAGTCTTGTGGGACTGAGCGCTTCAGTGTCGGGTGGGAGTTACACTGTAGGACACCCCGTCCCTGTGTGCGCAGAGCAGAACAGCCTGGTGTGGGGAAAGCACCCTGCGCCCACCCATCTGGTGCCGGCAGGTTTGTAAGCACGGTAGGAGGAGAGAGTGTAAAAGAAAACAGTTTTTTTTCCCTTCCCACCAGGAACACGCACCTCAAAGCACCTGCCAGCTATAAAAACCCAGGAGTCACCCTAGCTTCTCCCCTTTCCCTCAGTGCCTCCCCCTTGCACCTTTAAATTCATGAGCAATGCATCTGGCCACCCCTGGATCCCAGGCACCCTCCCTCTCCCAGGGTCCCTCAGCTGCTCCAGCCTCCCTCCAGCCCCCAAAAAACCACCAGCGTAATCTCTGAAATTGAAAAGGATAGCACACCCAGCTTCAAATTCTGCAGCAGCTTCCTGGGCCCTTCAGACGAAAACCCACACCTGGCCAGGACACCTGCCCCGTCCACCGCTCCAGCCATAACTCCCGCCCCTCCCTCCCTGGCAGCTACCTTGCCCTTTCTGTCCCTTGCGGTGCCAACCTCATTCCAACCCCAGGCCCTTTGCCTCGGCCGTTCTCTCTGCCTGGATGACCCTGTCCCCAGATACGTGAATAGCTGACTCCTTGTCACTCGGTTCGCGGCTCAAATGTCCCCCCCACCAAAAAAAGAAGCCTTCCCAGACCACCTTATCTAAGGCTGGCTGCCTCCCCCACACCCCGAGCTGTGTCTTATCACCATCACGAGCCGCTGTGACGTGTGTGGTGTGTTACTGAACACCTGCCCCAGCAGAACGTGAGCTCCATGAGAACGGGGGCCGGGCCTTGTTCACAGCTCCCTTCCAGTGCCGAGAAGGGCAGTGGCCCGTAGTAGGTGAAATAGTAAATATCGAGGGCGTATCTATCTGGAATTAAATATCCAGAGAGCACGCGGGGGTATTTGGTTGGTATTTCTCGCTCATGGGCAAGGAGTGATGCTCCTCGCTGTAACCGGTGGACCAAGCACAAGCACAGATGCTCAAATGTTGGGAAGAAGGGAAGAAAAGTGAGCATGTGTGCCCAGGATGGGGAGTGGGCAGAGAGAACGGAATGAGCCGAGAAATAAGCAAATTGATTGTACTAAGACACCAAGAGCGGTACCTGGTGGCAATTCTTGGTGTCCCTGCCCCACTGTCTAACCTACCCTGACCTTAAACTCCCCTTATGTTCTTTCTCCTCCTCTCTTCGTCTCCTGTCTCATTTTCGTTTCAAGCAGGCTCCGCTCCGGGCAGGTAAGTAAGGCCGATGCCCTGGGCGTAGCTTCCATGGCTAGAAAAGGTCGGCAGCTGTGAAACTGAGGTTGGCTCTGTGCATGCCACCGCAGGAAAGAAATGGGCCTTACTTCGTGTACAACAGTAACACTTAGGCTCATTTCGAAGAGTTTTTTTTAATTCCCCAGTATGCTAAGCTACCAAGGGTAGCGTGTCACCAAGAGGAGGTTCTCTGTAACCGATGGCTTCCCCGAAATTCTATCACGCTCATTCCCACGTGTGAGCAGGTTCCGTGGTGGCTGAAGACGCTCTCACCCGTTCAATCCTAGTCATCCTTCAGAGCCCATCAAAAGGCACACCTCCTCCGAGAAGCCCAGGGGGGTTTCTCCCCGTGTTGCCCTCTCACTGCAATCACTACCTTCACTAAATCATCATAGTACTGGGAAATATGCTGCCTTATCCGAATCTCTGAACTGTCACATATATAAAAAGCCCAAAGAGAACGCTTCTGAAGTCAAAGGCAGTGTAATTATTTTCTACGTCGTCCATGCTGCTGGGAAATCTTGAACTTGAAAGAACTTGGTAATCTGGGCTCTCTGGCTGCAGGAACGAACAAGAATGATTGCCTTGCCTGCTGGGGAAGCCCTGACCTCCACAGTCACGCTCTAGAACCCCCTGGGGTTGGGATGGGAGGCCCAGGAGCCAGCAAGAAGGGAAAGAAGAAACACTAACCGCCAGACCCGACAGGAGTGAGTGGTTAACTGGGATCTATAATGGGAGAGAGAAGGGCACTGGTGTTTCTGTTGTCTTGTCATCAATAGGAGACCAGTTATCGGCATACGAGTTTGGGCGACCCATTCCAAGCCCATCCATCCCACTCTTACCCAGATTCTTACCTATACTGAGCTTGAAAGTGGCTCTGCACAAAGCTTGGGCCTAGAGAAAGCTGAGCCAATGGTGACGGGAGGTTCTCGGGGGTTCTGCTGGCTTCAGGCTGAGGCTGCAAAGAAATGAGGGAAGGAAGCAAGGTCAGGCCCGGCTCCTAGGGCTCCGGCACCTCCGGACCACTGAGCCCCGGCCCTTCTGTTGACTTTCCACAATTCACAGCTCCTTCGGCCTCCAGACCTCCCAAACTCCCCCCGACAGAGAAGGTGCTGAGGGAGCAGAGCTGAAGCAGGAAGCCTGGGAACACTCCCACATCCTCGGCCACCTCTGCTGTGACCTCTGTCTCGACTGTCCTGTTCGCATCTCCATCCTGCTGGGCCCCGCGTGTCGACAGCAGGCAGGCTGCTAGGCTCTGAACACCTCCGCACCACACCTCCCTGCTTCCACCACCCTGCCCCATCTGCATCTCCTCGGGAGCCCTCTGCACGCGAGCACCAGGCACACGAGGCTTCGCTCCTTCAACCCACATCAGTCCTACTGTGCCCCTCTTTGCATCCTCTTCTGTACCCGCTTTCTGGTGCTCCTGCAGCAAATTCGCACACACTGGCGGCTTAAAACAAGCAGAAATGTATTCTCTCATAGTTCTGGGGACCAGACATCCAAAATCAGCATCCCCAGGGCACAAACAGGGATGCGGGAGCTCTGGGGAATGCGCCCCCTGCCTCTCCCGGCCTCTGGTGGCCGTGAGAATCCCAAGGCTGGTGGCCCCGTCACCCCGGACTTTATGGCCAGCATATTCGAAAAGCCAGGAGAAAGGGACGCACGTGAAGTGTGTGGGTGAAGCATGCCAACATCTGAAATGTGGATTTAAAACGCATCGCGAAGCAGTAAGGGGAGGAAAACCATAGACTGAGGAATATATAGATGGACAAATACAGGATAATGCAATTTTAGTAAAATGTAAACTAGAGTAGAGTTTAGGCGGTGGGCAGGAGGTATTCACTGTATCATTCATTCAAGGTTTCCATCTGTATAGAATTTTCTGTAATAAAAGATTGGGGCAAATAGGACGGAACATTCTCATTGGCCCCGTGGTTTTGTTTTTGTTTTTGTTTTAAAGATTTTATTTATTTATTTATTTGACAGAGAGAGACACAGCGAGAGAGGGAACACAAGCAGGGGGAGTGGGAGAGGGAGAAGCAGGCTCCCCGCAGAGCAGGGAGCCCGATGCAGGACTCGATCCCAGGACCCTGGGATCATGACCTGAGCTGAAGGCAGTCGCTTAACCAACTGAGCCACCCAGGCGCCCGGCTCCGTGGTTTTGTGAAGCTCAAGTCGACCAGCACATAGATGAGTGAAGGGAGGTGGAAAACGGGGCCACACTGGGGGGGTGGGGGTGGGGGTCCCCTTCCATGTCCTAAAGATGACCACCCAGTTCAGTAAACAGCACAAAAGCAGGATTGAGAATCTGCCTCCGGACTCCAGCGGCCAGGGTCCCAATCCCTCTGAAATGGCACTCCTCTGGGAGCGCTGCCCAACCTCTGAGCCAGCCAAGTATGTTACTTAACCCCTTGGCCCCCCAATTTCCCGGCTTCTAGAAAGGGATGCTGAATGACAGTGCCTACCTCAGGGGGATGTCCTGAGATTCAAAGAGTTGACATACATGTAACACTCAGAACAGGGAGCATGGTCTGTGGTCGCCAAGACACTGAGGGGAGTATCCGATGGGTTTCGAACCCACGTGGTGGCGCCATGCGTGGAGAGATGCTTTAACTGACCGCCGTGCACAGGATGCAGGAGGGCGAGTCCGGGGGAAGGACACAGATCAGGAGGCTCAAGGGCCCGGGGCATAATGGGAAGAGGTGGAGAATGAGCCATGAGCATGGGAAGGGGGGATGGACTCAAGACGCCCTGTGTCTGCGGCGCACAGGGGAACACTCAGTGGGGCAGCAAAGGAAGGGGGAGGGGACAAGCAGGAACAGCTCCAAGCTCCCATCTGGTGCCCGGAGAATGCATGTCTTCCATTAGCATAGGAGGGGAAATCGAAGGCAGAAGTGGGTCCGGGAAGGGCACGCCAGAGTTTGAGGTAATGGGGGGCTGGAAGGGGTGGACCCTGGATGCAGAGCAGACGCTGGCATTTGTGGCTGCTCAGGGCTGAGGCCCCTTCCTTGGTCACGGCGCCCCTTCTGGAATACTGAGCCCAGTCCATGGGGAGGTGGGGAAGCTCTTTAATCGGGGGTCCCGCCCTCCCTTCGCAAGGGACAGGAACGTGACCCAAGTGAGACTGATGGGGTGGTCCTGCCCCATGAATCACTAGCAGAGTGAGCGAAAGCCTGAAAACACGGATTCCAGCAGCAGTGTCTGGGCCAGAGTCCAGCAGTTTCTGCCACTGTGAACCACCCCCCAGCCCTCACCCCCCTCCAAGGGCTGTCTGATTCTCACCGGGTCCAAGCCTGGTTCTCATCTCCCCTCTGATCCTGCCTGCTACACCTCCATCCTCTCTCCAGTCATCTGAAGTTGGTTACCGTTACTTGCAGCCAAAGACCTCACAATGATACAGGTGCTTCTGCATCCGGGTGATAACGTGGGGGGTCAGGCGTGGCGGTGGGCAGGATCGCCCAGGAGCGGGTGCGGAAGGAGGAAATCCCCAGAGGCAGCGGGGTCATTCGAGAAACGTGGACCAGGAGGTCCGGCCAGACTGGCTCCACTCTGCTGGCCAAGCTACCCTGGGCATCTCTCTGAGCCTCATTCCACGTCTAAAAGGGACAGGAGTGGGGCACCTGGGTGGCTCAGTCGGTTAAGCGTCTGCCTTCGGCTCAGGTCATGATCCCAGGGTCCTGGGATTGAGCCCCGCGTTGGGTCTGCTTTTCCCTCCCCCTCTGCCGCTCCCCCTGCTTGTGCTCTCTCCCTCTCTTGCTCAGTTAAATGAATAAATAAAACCTTAAAAAAACAATAGATAAAAGGAACAGGAATGTCACATCCATCTCACGAAGGCACCATTAAAATTTTAAAAAATTATGTGTGTGTCCTGCAAGGCCCACAGTAGGTGCTTTATGAATGGTAGCTTCCTGGTCCTCTCCCCCACCCCCTCCCATTCTTGATTCTACAAGAGTGGCAATTTCTGGAAAATTAACTGCCCAAAAGACTGCCTACGTGAGGCTGTCTATAGGATGGTAAAAATATGCCCTTTTCACCGGATGAAATCATTTGAGAACCCATCCGGATGACAGAGAAGAAAGTGATCCTTATGTTTTCTCTTCCAGTTTCACATACATCTAGCTGTATGGCCTTCACATGTTTTGAAACAGAAATAACCTCAAAAAGAAAAAAAAAAAAAGAAAAAAAACGCTCAGTTACAGAGGACAGTGCCTTTCCTCCTGGAAAGGGAAAATGAAGTTTCGTGCCGGGTCTGGCTTTACCTTCAAGCGTCCCCAGCCAGGCCTCCGCAGGTGGCCCAATTTTCTGAGAGCAAATTTCAGGAGACGCTTCCACCCCAGGTGGAGAAAAAAGATCTTCTCTGGTCTCAATCAGGTCAAGCGAAGAGCCGGGCAAGCTCCTCTCTGTGGCCAACAGCCACCCCACCCCCCGTTCTTGCCTGGGTCCTCAAGGCTTGGCCCAGGAAATTGAAAGCAGCCAGCATGGCCCAGAACAATCAATGAGCAAGGGGCAGAGGGGCCTGAAGGCAGGCCAAGCGGTTGGCAGGCCCGGCCAGAAGTCTGGATTTTGTGCGAGGTACAACAGGAAGCCGCCGGAGAAATTTAAGAAGGAGAGCGACATGATCTTTTTGTCCTTTCTCAAAAGGCATCTCCGACTTCAGTGTGGAGAACATCTAGCAGAAGGACACCTTGGAGACTGGAAGGCCAACTGTGGCTGCTTTGGTGAAATGGTGAATAGTGAAATGCTAGTAATGGTAAAGAAATGCTAGTAATGGTAAAGAAATGCTAGTAATGGTGAAAACCCTTACTAGCAGAATGCTAGTAATGGTAAAGAAATGCTAGTAATGGTAAAGAAATGCTAGTAATGGTGAAAACCCTTACTAGCAGAATGCTAGTAATGGTAAAGAAATGCTAGTAATGGTAAAGAAATGCTAGTAATGGTAAAGAAATGCTAGTAATGGTAAAGAAATGCTAGTAATGGTGAAAACCATTCCTAGCAGGTCCTCTCGGCCAAAGAAATGCTAGTAATGGTGAAAACCCTTACTAGCAGAATGCTAGTAATGGTAAAGAAATGCTAGTAATGGTAAAGAAATGCTAGTAATGGTGAAAACCATTACTAGCAGAATGCTAGTAATGGTAAAGAAATCTAGTAATGGTAAAGAAATGCTAGTAATGGTGAAAACCATTTAGCAGGTCCTCTTGGCTTAAAGAAATGCTAGTAATGGTGAAAACCTCTCGGCTTAAAGAGACTCAACGTTAAAGAAAGGCCTGGGGGCGGCGTGCTGTGCCTGGGAACAAGGGCTCCAGAGCAGAGGGTCTCAACCAGTGGGCGCTTTTGCCCCCTGGGGGACACTGGTTGTCAATCACAACCAGGGGAGGGGTGTCACCAGCATCCTGTGGGTAGAGGGATACTGCGGAGACCACTTTGCACAGGACGGCCCCCCCCCAGCAAAGAATTACCCAGCCCCAGATATGGACTGTGCAGAGTTTGAGAAACCCGGCTCTAGAAACCCATTTCCTAGACGTGGGTCCTGGCTCTCCCACGTACTTGCTGTGTGACTTGGGGGAAGTTACTTAACCTCTCTGTGATCTTTCCCCACCCACTTCCCTAACTCTTCGTGAGCTGTGCAACATGAGCCAGTCTCACAAACATTACAGCAGGGTAGCTACATAACGTATTCAACCATTCAAGAGTTTACTGGTGGGCGCCCGGGTGGCTCAGTTGGTTGGGCGACTGCCTTCGGCTCAGGTCATGATCCTGGAGTCCCGGGATCGAGTCCCGCATCGGGCTCCCTGCTCAGCGGGGAGCCTGCTTCTCCCTCTGACCCCCCCACTCTCATGTGCTCTCTCTCTCATTCTCTCTCTGTCAAATAAATAAATAAAAAATCTTAAAAAACAAAACAAAACAAAAACAAAAAAACAACAACAAAAAGAGTTTACTGGATGTCTCTTATGCGTCAGGAGTGAAATAAGTCACAAAAAGCATCAAGCAGGATGTGTGGCACAAAACGAATATTCAATACACAGTATCTTTTTAAAAAATACATCATTCTGCTTTCAAAATGTGTTCACTGTAAGATTATGGAAATACAGTGTGGACATAGTTTTGGTGGGCAGGCATAGTTTTCTGCTTAGCATTCTTCTCTTTGGAGAAGCGACCCAGCCCAAATACTCTAAAGAAGATATTGAGTACTGGGCGTCTGGGTGGCGCAGTCATTTAAGCGACCGATTCTTGATTTTTGGCTCCGGTCATGATCTTGGGGTCATGAGATCAAGCCCCGCAATGGGCTCCACACTGGGCGTGGAGCCTTCTTAAGATTCTCCCTCTCCCTCTGCCCCTCCCCCCAACCCCCACTTGCGCATGCAAGCACGCTCTTCTCCCTCGCTCGCTCTCTCTCTAAAAAAAAAAGGCTAAGTGAGCACTGTAGAGGCTCCTCTTGCCACCATGTGTGCAGAGCCAGTCTGAGAATGAAGCCAACAAGAAACAAAAAGCCAAAGACCTGGGGGCATCATCTGAGTCCCTGGATCCAGCCTTACCTGAAGCTGGTGCAAGCCTTGGATTACACAGTATAAAAGCCAATAAATGCCCTTCCCTTAAGTTGGATCAAGGTAAATTTCTGTCACTTGCAATGAAAAGGATCTGAGTAGGATCAACAGAAAATCACTGCATTTCAAAGAAGAATCCCCCATAAGCCCACAGCCCAGACACACAATCCCATAAAACACTGTTAACTTTTGAGTTGTGGTGATGTTTTTGCTTTGTTTCATTTATGTGTTTTAGGGGTGGCTAGGGTGGCTCTTGTTAAAATAAGAAAACAGGCTTTCAAGCCAGACCCCCTTGTACGTGAGCCCTAGCTCTGTTCCTTCTTGAGCTGTGTTGCTTTGGGAGGGTTACTCAACCTCTCTGATTCTTGGTTTACCCACATATACAATGGAGGTAATAATCCTAGCAGCACTCCATAGATGACAAGAGTTACTCAGACTGTAGGAGATGCCTGAGTGGCTCAGTCGGTTAAGCGTCTGCCTTCAGCTCAGGTCATGATTCCAGGGTCCTGGGATTGAGCCCTGCATCAGGCTCCCTGCTCAGCGGAGAGTCTGCTTCTCCCTCTACCTGTTTCTCCCTCTGCCAGTGTTCTGTCAAATAAATAAAATCTTAAAAAAAAAAAAAAAGTTACTCAGACTGTATATAACGCTCCCAAGACATGATCTGAGGAGCATACAATCACTACTTTCCTTGTTCGATGCATTCTGCAACTGCCTTCCTGAGCATAAGGGCTGTTCTTGCAGCTCTGTCCAACTCTGAGCTTTTAATTACATTATACTGTTTAAAAGAGGTCTATTCTTATTTGAGACATCTAAGCTTCTGCCCTCCTTTTCTTAAACTTGCAACTGGTTGTTTTATAAGAGAAAGTAACAAAGTTACAGCCGGCTTTGTGGACACGTTAAAAAAAAAAAATTACTCAGCTTCCTGAACCATTCATTTTTTTTTTTAAATAAATATGGTAGAGTTAAGGTGTATAATGTGACGATTTGATACGCATATACATAGCAAAATGAAGCCTACAGTCAAAGTAGTTAACATTTGCATCTTCTTGGCTACCTTTCTGTGTGTGGTGAGTGCCCCTGAAATCTGGTCTCTTAGCAAATTTCTGGTATTCGAGAAAGAATTATTAATGATAGCTATCAGGTGCGCATTAGATCTCTAGCCTTGCTCATCCTACGTCACTATGACCACCATTCCTTCTCTATTACTCTAGCATGATGGGGCTCTAAGCAAATAATGCAGGGATCGGCAGGTGACCCCTGAAAGACATGCTTCCAGAGAGTTTTTTTTAAATTGAGAAGCACAGGAATAAGGTGTCCAGATTTAAAACAAAGAAAACCAGTAAAGCGGTTCTTGTGGCTGCATCTGGATCAGTTTTGAGACACATCAAAACCAAGGTGTCTGATTAATTACCAAAGCTTGTGACACCTCTTTAAATTACAGCCAATTATTCATGGATGTTGTTAGAGTAACTTTGCTCACTCAAGGGGATAATGACTTCACTCGCTTTGACTTTTTTTTTTAAAGATTTTATTTATTTATTTATTTAATTTATTTATTTTTTAAAGATTTTTATTTATTTGACAGAGAGAGACAGCGAGAGCAGGAACACAAGCAGGGGGAGTGGGAGAGGGAGAAGCAGGCCTCCCGCCGAGCAGGGAGCCCGATGCGGGACTCGATCCCAGGACTCTGGGATCATGACCCGAGCCGAAGGCAGACGCTTAACGACTGAGCCACCCAGGCGCCCCAAAGATTTTATTTATTTATTTGACAGAGAAAGACACAGCGAGAGAGGGAACACAAACGGGGAGTGGGAGAGGGAGAAGCAGACTCCCTGCCGAGCAGGGAACCCAATGCGGGACTCGATCCCGGGACTCCAGGATCATGACCTGAGCTGAAGGCAGTCGCTTAACCACCTGAGCCACCCAGGCGCCCGACTTTTTTTTTTTTTAAGATTTTATTTATTTGACACAGAGAGAGACAGAGAGCGCACAAGCAGGGGGAGAGGGAGAAGCAGGCTCCCCGCCAAGCAGGGAGCCCGATGCAGGACTTGATCCCAGGACCCTGAGATCATGACCTGAGCCAAAGGCAGACGCTTAACTGACTGAGCCACCCAGGTGCCCCTCGCTTTGACTTTCTTAAGTGAGAGATAAAAGGACAGCGTGAGAGCAGAACCCTCATTGATCTTTATTTAGCGAAGCCCGCAGAGAACACAATTGATATATCAATTAACTGTGGCTCTTACAGATGATTTAGTGCTTTCTTACTCCCAGAGATTTGGGGCTTCATCAAAATCTAGGAATGCTGAGTGCACACATGTAATCATCCATCCTGTGTTTGGAGAAAAAGGACTGGAAGAGGTAAAATGGTACCACCTGAAATATTGACGGCTGGTGCAGCTGGTTAAGCGTCTGACTCTTGGTTTCGGCTCAGGTCGTGATCTTGGGGTCGTCGTGAGATCGAGCCCCACGTCGGGCTCCATGCTGAGCGTGGAGTCTGCTTGAGATTCTCTTTCCCCCTCTCCCTCTGCCCCTCCCACTCATGCTCTCTCTCTCCCTAAAAATAAATAAATCTTAAAACGAGTGGAAAGAA
>NC_138383.1:47893064-47922280 GCF_054177405.1 Leptonychotes weddellii
AAAACGAGTGGAAAGAAAAGAAAATAATGATTAAAAAAACCTGAAATACTCACGGCCTCCTATGGCACCATACTAATGCACAGAATATAGACAAAAAGGAGACTGTCAAACTTTAAAATGAAAGTAAAACCCTATTCACTAGATTCCTGGGATGACAGAGGACAAGAAATCCTGCCATGGGAGGAAATGTCACGCCTACAGCCAACAGAGCTAAGAGAAAGGAACATGGAACAGCTCTGTGAATGCAGGAGCCAAAATACACAGGAGCCCAAGAAACTGAATTTCAAGACCGAGGACATATTCAGGGGAAAAAAAGAAAACCAGATACGACGTGGTGTTTCATGAGTGACCCACCTTCTCGGACCCCGGTCCTCGGGACGAGCCCTCCAAGTCCTCATGCACCCGATCCAGCAACCAGAGCAGGAACTCCAGGGCGTCGTGCTGGGCATTGCCTTGGAACTGAGAGCCATACTTGGAAACAGCGTTCTGGGAGGAAAGTAGAAAACCAGAGGGTCAGTTTGGCCCTGGGAACAACCAAGTTGGGACCTGTAAGCACCACTCAGCCCTGAGCGGGGCTGACAACATGGAAACAGCGTGGGCTGAGAACGTTCTGGCCTGCACCTGCTGATCTATGTCCTGTCCTTTGGAAACCCACAGGGCTGTCTCGGGTGAATATCTGGACGCTCTTTTCCCTTGATGGCGAGGGCGCTTGCTTCCCTGGCCGCCTCCATCAGTCTATCTCTGTCCCTGGCACTCAGCTCCCACCACCGGTGGAAGCATCTTGTCTTACTCTCTCCGTCAGTGACTCATTCACTCCCATGGCTTTGGTGCTCTGTTTGGGAAAGACCGCAGGGTGGCGGCTCGGTGAACTGGGCTGCCCTAAACACGCATGCACCCACCCCCCCCATGCCTCCTTCTAGTGGGTGTGAAATCACACTTCTGTGGTCAGATCACACGATGGCTGAGCCAGTCCTCCACCCCTTCTGTCCATCAGTGCCAGATACTATTGTAGGGACTGGGGTTACAACAGGGAAAACAAGGCAAACAATAGGTTCAGCGCTTACGTTCCCTCTGTGCGGCAACGTTGTCATTTTCTACGGGAAGGCATATTCCAGGTTTTGTTTTTTTTTTAAAGGTTTATTTTAAAGGGTAACATATGGACATACTTAAAGAATTCAAGACATAAAAAAAGACGATCATGAAAAGTCTTCCCTTCACCCAGCCCCCCGGCACCCAGCATTTTCTCAAGCATCTTTCCAGGGAACTTTTTTTTTTTTTTAAATGCATGTGCAAGCATGAGCATCTGAGAGGAAGCAAATCCCCTCGTCTGCGTGTTTGCACACATGCACGTGCACACAGTATACTGTGGTTGTTTGACCCCACCCCCAGCCCCACCCCCTTAGATGCAGCCAGGCGTCAAGTCCCACCCCGTCCTGGGAGCCGTCGGAGCTGTGGACTCACATGATCCTCACCACTACTGCCAACCGAATCAAACCAGCCTGGACTTTTTCCTTTTTCCTTCTTTAATCCTTCCACTGGGATTTAAAGGAAATTTTAGGATATGACAAAGCACAATTCAAGACTGAATTAGCTGAAATACTGGCTCGGAGTCTTTATCCCTGTCACTCCAGTTCGGGGTTCACTGGAGGATCTAGTTTGGATTCTTCCTCCAGGCTTCTTTGTCCTTTGACCTCCAAGTAGGGCTGCCAGATCTCACAAATAAAAATACAAGGGGCTCAGTTAAATTTGAATTTCAGATAAGCAATGACTGCATTTAGTATAAGTATGTCCCATGCAGTATTTGGGATATATTTACACTAAAAAGTTATTCGTTGTTTATTTGAAATTCAAATTTAACTGGGCGTTGTGTATTTTACCCAACGCCTAGCCACCCTCAACATCCCACTCTATCTATCCTTAGTACCAGCATTCTCTCTCTGGGGGCAGCAGCCGCCTCCAACTCAAAATCTCCAAAACCTGCTCTTCCTCTTAACATCAGTGTCCTTCTTTCAGATTCTCTCTTGAACCCACGTCGGTGAGTGCCAAGCATTCTGGAATCCGGTTCCCAATTTGTCTCTGTGGCCCCTCAGTAGAAACACATTCCCACCAGAGTCCTAATTGCGGCTGATCCACACAGGAGCCCGGCCCCGGGACTCTCCCCCCTGCCGGCCCTCAGCCTACACCGGGGCACAGCCCAGCTGGGTAACTTCATGCCTCAACTCAAACCTCCCCTGACTCACCACCTAACAATCCACCCTCCTCCCGTCTGGCCCCGTCCCCATCTTTCACCACCTTCCCACGTTGTTTGAGAGCTCCAGCTAATCCAGCCTCTCAGATGCCCCAGACCTTATTTTTCCAATTCTACAGTCTACACCTTGATGTTTTCTTCCTTCCATGTGAACCCCATTCCCCTCCGGCGAATCATGTTAATCCCTTGAGACAGACGATCTTCATTTTAGCCTGGCTGGGAAGCCATACAACCCTTCCAGAAAGAATGTGAGAATTCCAAGATAGACAGACAGACAGACAGGATAGGGCCTTGGAAATGTCCTTCTATAGAAACAGAGTTAATTCTGCTTTGGGGGATTTGGCATAAGGAAATGAGAGCTATGAGCAAAGATAACTGCTAAGTACTGAAGTCTCCTGGGGAAAACTTACAGCACACTCAGCTGGCCTTAAAAATTATGCTTGAGAAATAATGAGAAGAAAATCAATGATCCTATCATTTTCTTTTAAAGTGCAAAAATACCTACTTGAGCTATGGATATATATATATATCCATAGCTAGAAAAGCCCAGAAATACATGACAAAATATTAACAAATGGTTATCATTGAAGGATGGGGACCGTAAGTGGACTGTTGTTTTTTTTTTTTTTTATTTGTACCCTGCAAAATTTTTTTACAGTGAATTTTGTTCTTTGGTTTTTTTTTCTGATTAGAATGGTCTCTGGCAGGTATCTGTACAGAGTTTGGGCTTTTTCAAAATAACCTGACCTATTGATTCCTAACAGAAGACACTCACATAGAAAGTCTATGAAAATGTGACCGGAGCTGTATTAAAGCGAAATCCTCCCTTGGGAGAGATGGATGGAAATATCTAGTCCTTCTACCCTGCAACCTGACACAGCTCTATCTGCGTGTGCACATGCGTTTCTCTCAACACTCAATTTTTAACACATCTCTTACAAAATTATTCCTAATTATTTCCTATTTCCGGGGGTTTTCGTGAATGAAATCTAATTTTCATACATTCTAAATGGTGATTGCTTTTGATTTTCTATCTTGACTCTGACCTGGTTAGTGACCGCCGTAATGCTACAATAGGGATTTCTAGACCCATCTAGCAATTTCCTTTCTGTTCAATCTCTTTTATCCCATTTCCATTTCGTGTCTTACTGTTTCATCCAGAACTTCCAAAATATAAGAGCGATCATCCTTGCTTGTAAAAGGCAATGCGTCTAGTGTATCACGTGAAGCATACCGTATGTCTAAAATTGTACGTCTGAAAGTGATGCTTAAGTACATAAGCTAAGATAAACTCCAGATGGCTGAAATCCTTAATATAGCCATGGGAAAACTAGAAATACATAACACAGAACCTTTATCAAAAGGTATGATGTAAATAAATCTACAACTTCCAGGATTGGGGATAGGAAGGAGAGTTTGCGGAAAATATCTGTGGCAAGGATGAGGGTTGAGGAACTCACAGAAACAAGTAAAAAGAGCGTTGAGAGCAGGCAGAATGGACAGTCGACATGGACAGGAAAATCCAGGCGCAGTCTCACCAGTAAAGAAGCATAAAAAACCTGTGCCTCACTCTTAATCAAAGAAATAAAAATAAAAGTGAGATGCTATTTCTTTGTGTTCAGTGAGTTGAAACATTACACTTGCTAAAGATCAGCCTTTAACCGTTCCCAACACTGGAAAAAATGATCACCGTGTGACCCAGGATAGAGATGTTATCTGATGCTAAATACACCAATCATATTGCAATATAAATGTATCAAATCAATTCGTTGTATACCTTAAACTTACACAATGTTGCATGTCAGGGATAGCTTGATTTTTTTAAATGGGTGCACTGCACAGGACGTAAGTTATACCTCAACGATGATGATTCAAAAAGAAAAAAACACATAAAAATAAAACAGTCCCATTGTTGCTTTGACCACGTAAGTTCACGTCAAGGGATCAAATTTAGGAAATGGTCAGAGCGGAGGACAATGATTTAAGCAAAGGGATCTTCAATAGTGTGATAACTAGAAACTTGTACAGTAAATGCCTCTGCAGGGACTGGTTCATTGAGGGAAATATTATGCAATCATTTAAAATTAAGTTTTACAGAATGCTGTAATGGCCAGGAGAGAGCCTTATGACAATATTTATGTGAAAAATGCAGGATACAACACTGGAATTTCCAACGTGTAGACGCTCTGAAACGCAGCAATGCTTCCGAAGGTTGTCTCTGGAGGATGGAGTTCCAAATCACTTTTTGCACTTTTAGCACCTTCTGAGTTTTTATACTATGCACGTATTTAATGACATCATTAGAGAAGCAAAGTGTCATAGATAATACTGTGGGCAGGATTTGTTTCGATGTATTTATTCATGTGCTATTCAAACAGAGTGGTCCTACTGTCTATAGGCTGAGTGCCTGGGAGGTCAGGAAAGAGGACACTGCAAAGCCAGCCCATTTGCATGGCTGGGGTGGGGGTAACTCACTCCAGCATGCTGGGCCCTTCTCCATTCCCCCCTTCCTCGGTCTGAAGCTACCAATCCCTCCTCAAGACCCAACTCCTTGGGCGCCTGGGTGGCTCAGTCGGTTAAGCGACTGCCTTCGGCTCAGGTCATGATCCTGGAGTCCCTGGATCGAGTCCCGCATCGGGCTCCCTGCTCGGCGGGGAGTCTGCTTCTCCCTCTGACCCTCCCCCCTCTCATGTGCTCTCTCTCTCTCATTCTCTCTCTCAAATAAATAAATAAATAATTAAAAAAAAAAAAGACCCAATTCCTTGACAAAACCTGTGGCTTGTCCCCAAACAATTCTCCAGTCCCTCTGCCCAGGCACAGAGGCTCCCATTAATTAATTAATTATTTAAAAGATTTTATTTATTTGATAGAGAGGAAGCGAGCATGAGGTGGCGGGTGGGAGAGGTAGAAGCAGACTCGCCACTGATCAGGGAACCCCATGAGGGGCTGGATCCCAGGAGCCCAGGATCATGACCTGAGCCAAAGGCAGAGGCTTAACCGACTGAGCAACCCCAGAGCCCCTTCCGTTTTTAATCCCCAGCTCCACCTGCCCTGGTGATTGGCGATCCTGGCGATCAGTGAACGGCAGGAAATGCGCATCCCCACCCTCCCCTGTCCTTACTTGACCTCTCCTGAAGGTTGCTTCTCCTGGGACACCCCCTCCCACGTTCCCCGCATCCATCACCTGCTCCTGCCGGAACTGCTGTGAATGCCTTGTATTTTGATTTTCCAGCACTTGTCATCAGCTCCGATCACGTGCCTGTGTGATCATTTCATTAACACCCACCTCTCCCGCTGGACAGGGAACTCCTAGAAAGTGGCCCCAGGAGGTTTTGCACTCAGGGCTTCTCATGCGTTCCTTGTTCCTGGGAGAGTGTTGGGACGCTCCAGAAATATTTGTTGGGTGAAGGGATGTTTCGTCATCTATAAAATAAGAGGAGCCCACCTAGATTTGCATCAGCAGGGTTTATTGAAAGCCCAGATGCTGGCCTCCTCTGCTCCATCCAAGCTCTTTTTGGCTACCCAAAAAGTCCCAGGAAACCTCGGATGACATCACCCTCATTAACAATTAACAACCTGACTATCCTCCAGTCCCCCGGGGCTCCCAGGGAGCGTCCAGGTCTTGGGGATTCGAGAGCAGGGGTGAGACAGGAAATCCTAGTGAGTCACTGAGAGCGGTTACTAATTTGCAAGATTTTTTTCAAGCTACTCCAGTCTCTCCCACTGGGGCAGGACTTGCATGAGAATGCACCTGGCAAGAGGAAAGGTCTGCAAACATTACCTCCCTCCCTCCCTCCCCCTGGTCTCTGTAGGTGAGCAGGCTGAATGGTAGGAATGACAAAAGCTTCCCAGGGGTCAGGCACTGTTGTAAGCGCTGTGCAGAGAACTCAATGAATCCTCCCAATGATCTGATAATAAGGTAGGTACCGCTGCCATCCCATTTCACAGAGGAGGAAAGTTGAGGCACAGTGGGATTTGGTAACTTGCTCGAGGTCATGGAGTTCCAGGGACCTTGCTCTTAACCACTACACCCTACAGTGGTCCCCCACATCCTAAGTTTTCTGTGGTTTCAGGTACTCGCGGTCAAACCTTGTAGGGAAGCAGACGATCCTCCTGACTTAGGTCAGAAGATCAACTGTGTGTCAACGCCTACATCCCTCGCCTCTCCTGGCCTCATCACCTAGGCATTTTATCACCTCGCATCCTCGCCAGAAGGATGAGTACAGCATATAATATTTGCAGAGAGAGACACCACATTCCCACAGCTTTTATTACAGTATATTGTTATAACTGTTCTTTTTTTATGGTCAGTTACTGCTGTGCATCTCCTCCAGTACCTGACTTATAAAGTAAGCTTTACCGTAGGTACGTACGTGTGTGTAGAAAGAAACATAGTTATTAGGTAGGGCTTGGTATTTATCTATGGTTTCAGGCACCCACTGGGGGTCTTGGGATGTATCCCCCAAGCGTAAGAGGGAACTACCGTACTGCCTCATTATTGAGAAGGCGGATGCTGCCAAAAGGAAATATTAACGACACCCGGTCGACCCACTAACTCCTGCAGAACGGTGCTTTAGTAGCGGAAGCGGGAGAGAGGAAAGGGGAGGCTGACACCCTGTGGGTCACATGGCAAGGACTGCTCTTTCGGGCTGAAACTCAAGAGCGGTGATGCCTGTGGAATGAACACTGACAGGTTCCCCTCCCCCAAGAACAACCCCTAGTCTATGGGGAGCTTCAGCTCTCCGCCCAGAGCTGTGGTTTTGTAGCAGGAAGCAAGTCATGCGCATCAATTATCGGGAACTCTGTAATCCAGCTGGGATCCCAAACACACCGCTTAACCCCGGGGGATGTGACATACATAACTTCCAGCGCTTCGTGACCCTACAGCGCAGGGTAAGTAGACGGTGATCCTGGGGCCAGTGAATGCAACCCCAAACCAAGGCATGGTGGGCGATTTAACGTGCACTGAAGAAAAGGATGCCAATTCCAACAGAGCACACCCACTGCCCCCCTCCCCGGGCCACTCAGCACAGTATCCGGCGCACGGGATCTCAGCCTCCACTGGGTTCAAGAATAAAACCCAAACTCCTTACCACTGCCTCTAAGACCTTGCAGGATCTGACCAACCTCATCCACGCCCCCAGGCCACTAGTTTTCTTTTCGCGCCCCCAGGCCTGTGGCTCCGGCGCTCTCTGTTCCCTCTCCCCGGGTACTCCTGGCGCCGTGACCCGGCTGCGAGCTTCTCATTCAGATCTCAACGCCAGCGTCCCCCTCCTCCTTCCTCCGAGGCCGTGGCCTTGGGAGTCAGGCCTCCCACACCACACGCCTGCAGACTGCAAAGTGCCCGTGGCGCTAGAAAGACCCAAAGGCCTTCAGTACTTCAACCGAAGTTTGTTGAATGCAAAAATGCCGAATCCCTCAAAACGACTCCCCCGCCACCACCACCCCCCCCCAAAAAAAAACACCTGGGAGAAATTCAGAGAAGACGTTTGCAGGCGATAGCGCAAAATATCACCTCGAAACAAAGGCGTGAGGCGAACGGCGGCGCGAGGTGCCATCTGAAGAGGGCCCCCAGAAGACCCTTTGCAGATGCGGCGCGCGCTTCGGCCCCGCGGCCCCGGCGGGAGGAGGGCGCGCTGCCTACCTTGAACTCGGCGGAAAGTTGGGGCGTGTACTCGCGCGTCCAGAGCGCGCGCACTAGCGCCGCCAGGTGCTCGGTGACCTCGGCGCGGCCCGGCGCCGCCCGGTAGCGCCCCAGCGCCAGGAACTCGGCCAGCAGGTCGGTGTTGCTGAGACACTGCACCACGGCGTTCATGAAACAGGTGTTGCCGTGGTTCTTCAAGCCCTGCGCGCCCGGGGGCCGCGCGCCGTCGCCGGCGGGGGGCTGGGGCTGGGCGCCAGGCGGGCGCTCCTCCCCGGGGCTCCCGCGCGCGGCCGGGGCGGGCCCCGGCGCGCAGGCGAAGCCCCCCTCTCCGTCCCCGTCGCCATCGCGGGGTCCCGGCTGGGGCTGGGGCCGCGGCTGGGGCGGCGAGGCCCCCGGGCGGGAGCGGCTGCCCAGCGCCAGCAGGAAGCGGCTGAACAGGCGACGCAGGGAGCGGCGGCGGCGGCGGCGGGGCCGGGGCGCGGGCGGCCCCTCTCCCGCCGCGGACCCCGCGCCCGGGTCCATGGCTCCCGGCCCGCGCGCCCTCGGAGCCGAGCCTCCCCCGGCCGCGAGGCGGGCGCCCCGCTAACCGGCCCTGACGGCCCCGGAAAGGCGGCGGGCGCCGGCTACCTGCGGGCCAGGTGTGCCGGGACCGGGCGGAGGCGGAGCCAGGGGCGGAGCCGCCCCGCCCCGCGCGGGAATCCGGCCGCAGGGCCCGCCCAGGGCAGCGCCACCGCCCCCAGCCCGCGGGCCCCAGCCCCGCTGCGCCGCCCGCGAGCGGAGGCGCGGGACTCGGCGGCTCTGGGTCCCCACCCTTCCTGACCTCTTACACACCGACGCCCCGAATTTCACTCCCACTCCCGCCAGCCTGCAAGCTGTCGAACAGTAGAGGGGTGATACATTTGAAAGCGCCTGGTGGATTGCCCAGCCCCGGCTAGACTCAGTTTCTGGAAATTAGGTGCAGGTGAATATGAAGAACAGGGAGAGGAGGACTCTCCAAAGGGCAGCCTCTTGGCGCAGCGAGAGACGCGCACCGGCAGCTGGGGCCGGCTGGGGGAGTGCGCGGCGGGGTCCGCCCGCCTGCAGGAGCAGGTGTGTGCGGACAGGTGGCGCCACCTCCTTCCAGCCCGCCTGCCCGGTCCGGGAGTCCTTCCAGAACTGGGAGCCGCGTGTTGCCCTGGGAAGAATCATCCGGGATGACTGTGGTTTGCTTGTTTAAACTGCAGACCAGGTCAGAGTCGCTTCCCCAAAACTTGCAAGCGAGACTTCACCGTCCTCGCTTCAGCTGGAGGAGAAGCGGGCCCAGGGAGGTTCGCGCCTGTACGGAGGCCAAGAAACCGGAACTCGACCCGCCTCTGCGGACTGCCGAGCCCACAGGTTGGCTCTTTCCAACCTCGGTGTTTGCTTACCAGGAAGTTTTCCGGCTCTCAGGCGCGCCCCCCTGTGCAGGCCCCTCGCTGAATTGGTGCCCAATCAGAATTGGCTTGGCCTCGCCCCGCCCTTGGTTCCCTGGGTGACCCTGGGGGCCTCTGCTCACTTGACCCTGTAACTGTCAGGTTTATAATTAATCAGGCACAGTCTCGCAGAAGAATTTCTCATCAATGTCTGGCTCAAAAAAGACATCAGCAGGACGCATTGTTACATCAACGCCCTGAAATGTTACTTATTTGATAAGTGATCATTTATTAAAATATCTGCCTTGATGTGTCACATAGGGCCCCAGCAGGTGATCTCATGCACAGAAAAAAAAAAAAAGGAAGCATTACTTAAAGAACGGGCTTAGAACAAAAAAGTGTACTGTGCATTGGAGACTTAAAGTGTTCTGGAAAATGCCATGATTTACCCTCTCTGGAAAAAAGACACCCATCCGGATGATTAATACACAAGGGCCATTCCCTTGCCTTCCCTTGCCCAAAAAAGCATCTACGAAATTTCACCTTTGACGGTTACCCCAGGATCCCCAAGAACCCACGGTTTCTTTGAGAAAGCACCAAAATTTACATTTAATTGTCCACTCCGTCAGGGATTCTGCCGATGCTTTAACACATTACTTCACTTAATTCTAAAAATAACCTTTTATGCAGGTATTCTTGCTTTACAGAAGGCTAAACAGAGGCTCAGAGAGTTGGAAGGAAGGAAGGAAGGAAGGAAGGAAGGAAGGAAGATCCTAAAATCCTACCCAAGATCTGGACTCAAACCAAGTCTTGCCCCATTGCAGCTTGACCAATGAAAGGCTGATTAGGAACGTAAGCGGACCCTCCTTATTTTTAGAGAACAGCAGCAGTGCTGTCTGTGGACAAATTATGCAGAAAGGCCGTGGGTTTTGCCGTCATAGAGCAGAGATTAGGACAGGAAACCAACAACTGGGAATTTATTCATAATAAAAAAACTTTCAATTACAGTCTCGACAACTTATTCTTGAACACATTCCCATTTTAATATACAATTTAAGAACGTAAAATGCATCCTCTGAAGAAAAGGAGAAACTTCAAGATAAAAATATTTTGACTCAAAGACAGAAGCACGGATGTGAGAAATCAAAACCAGTCTTAAGAGTTATCTGAGGTCAACCTTCAACAGAGCCGTAGGCAGCGCTGCGGATCCCAGAAGTCTTTGCGGCCTCAGGAGGTAAAGGGGTACTTCCATCTCAGAATCGCTCCATCAGCACTTACACTAACGATGTACTGATTTCCTGGACTTACCCGGATGCGGGTGATGTTGCCGCTGTGTCCTACCCCGACATGAGTCACTTCACCCTCATTATAATCCCACACTTTGACCAGATGGTCATTTCCACCTGAAAAAGACAAGCAGGTGTATGGCATTGCTGCAAGAGGATGGGGAGGATCGGCCCTGATTTCAAGTAGCTGGCTAATTTTCAACACATTCCCCACGTTCCCACATAAAGGAAGAAAAATCCATCTGCATAGGAACTCATTTCCTTGGTTATAAAAACCCAGGTCTGTTGTAGCAGATTTGGGGGAAAGAAACACAAAGAGGTGACATCCCCTTTTAGCCCACCGCCCAGAAATAACCACTGAGAACACCTCTGGTTTAGCTCCTTCCAGTCTCTTTGCTCCAAGTACACAGGTTTACGTACGCACCTGTGTGGGTGGGTGGCGGTCTCACCGTGCGTAGTTTTCTATCATGCTCACAGTAAACGTGTTTGTGAAACTTTAATTCGTTCGGAGCATTTATTTGTTAATGCCCTGAAGAATCAGGGCCTGGCAGGAAATGATTGTCGATGATGTTCCAGAAGGCATGTTGTATGGTCAATGCCCGCCCCCTGGAAATGCTGATTTAAAAGCCTGGCATTTAAGACTTCCAGAGGAAATCACGGAGCAAGGCACGCCAGATAATCCAGACCATTTAAAGGCCCATTTCCATCATGAATGCCACCACCAAAAAAGGGAAGCAATGCAAGGCTTAGCTTTTCTGTGTGCCCCCAAGGCTCATGGGCAGGCGCTTCCTCCCACTGAAGCATGACTTCTGGAACTTTCTTTTCCAGCCACGCCGGCTGCAGCGTTCGGGCCTGACTTTAACGACGGGGCCCTCTAGCCACTTCTGTTGTCACTTCCTGTTGCCTCCCGCCTTCTAGGGAGTTCTAGGTTCCCATTTAAATAAGCAGGGCTGGGCTTCCTTTTCCCACCCCAGGACTCACCTGTGACAAAGTGCACTCCTTCCAGGGTGATATCCATTCCATTGATGGACCCAGACAAGGAACCTTCCAACTCTCTGATTACTGACCCATCAAAGATTTCCCAGTAAGCAATCTGGAATTCAGAAAAGCAGCATCCGGGAGGATTCAGCTCGGTGGAAGCCTCCGCGCGCAGGCGCACACTAACAAAAGATGGTTCTACTTTATATAGAAGGTGGCAAAAATACACCCCGGGAGGGTAGATGGCTGAAATTATAAATAGGCTCGAGCAGGGGGTGGAGAAAGGCATTTTCGTATTTTTAGCGTTGGTTTTTACATTGGCATTCTATTTAGGGAGATGGTGATTGTGCCAGCAGCCCGGATTGTGACAAAAAGTGCTTTTGGTGAGACGAAGCGCTTGGGGGTCCGAGGCAAGCTGTAAACGAAGGAAGAAAACAGCCACGGCATCCACGTTCCCACCTCAGCTCTTAGAGGAGGGCCTGGTGGAAGGGAAGCACCCCCCTCCAGCTGCTGGGGGAATGAGCAGCCCGGAGAGTTCTGCAGGCTCAGGTCCCTGCGGCTGACCCCGCGCTCTTCCCCACCTCACCCCATTTCCAACTTTCTCTTCAGCCTCAAAGCAGTGAAACACCCCCCAGGTTGGGGGCTAGAGGCAAACTGATAATATGGTCCCCTCTTGGGTTAGGGGACCCAAATCTACTGCTCAAGGGAGGGAGATTTTTCTCTGAATATACTGCTTTTATACTCTTTGAACTTTGAAACTTGTAAATGAACAACCTGTTCAAAAAGAAAATTTCTTTTTTTTTTTTTTTTAAGATTTTATTTAGTTATTTGACAGAGAGAGAGCGCGCCGCAGGTAGAAGCAGAAGGAGAAGCAGACTCCCCGCGGGGCAAGGAGCCCACGACATGGGGCTCTGGGGCTCCATCCCACGACCCTGGGATCATGACCTGAGCGGAAAGGGAGATGCTTAACCCACGGAGCCACCCAGGTGCCCCAAGAAAATTTCTTTCCCAACAAAGCACTTGACCAGGACTCAGGAGTGTGAACCTGGGCATGCATTTTGCCTCCTCTTATTTCGTGTTGATAGAAATTTGCTGTTTAAGTCATTATGCCAGGAATCTATATTCCTCTGAATCTAGCTAGAAATTGTGTACGCTATTTAAAAAAAATTTTTTTTTAGCTAATTTATTAATTTCTATTGATGCTTTAACCAAGAGTTGTTTTCATAGGAAAAGCATAAAGGAATATAGACACACGCCCAAATCCTTGTTTCTCGGGAATCACACCCACTTAGGCAGCTGGTGCCTGACTGCCTGCTCTCTTGGCCAAAGTCACAGTGACCCTCTTCTGGGCAGCCTGCTGGCGCCTCAACTTTCCCTCAGGCTTATCCTCTGCCTGCGACAGTCTTCCCTGAGAGCTAAGCATAGTGAGGTCCTCTGCCACTCAGGCCTCAGCTCAGGTGTCACCTCCTTGAGGAGACCTGCCCCAACCATCCTAGCTAAAGCAGCTTCCGTCCACTGAGCCAGGATCTTGTGACCTATTCTGCTTCCTTTTTATCCCCTTTGCCATCTGATGTCGTCTTGTTCACCTGTGAACCCGCTGTTCATGGACAGGTTCATTTCCAAGTGCCCGTCCATTCCATCCCCTCCCGCCTACGATAACTATGGAAAGTTGGCCAGCCCTTATGGTGGTTGTACTGATTCATGATTTATGTTTTGAGTATTCTGGTGACAATTCCCAGATGATGACAGTAGACTGTTTCGAATCTCATAAACTCATAAACCATTTCATTCCCTGGAATATGGGAAACAGGACACAAATCTAGAAGTTTTATGAACCACGTTCTAAAGCATTTATGGTGATGTCATGACTAACTTCCAAATCCTTTCTGCCCCTGTTCCAAGAGGAAGTCTGCTTAGACCGGAAGTGAAACGGGTTTGGGGGTAGGCAGACGTAAGCCAGTTTGGGTGGGTGAGACACAAAAGAACTAGCAAGGCCAACCTCACAGAGACTAGAGCAAGGCAGAACTCTGGGCCCCCCACACAGTCTGTCTGTGTCAGGCAAACTCTGGCCCACACCAGGGGGCATTTCTTGGGTTTTTATGACAAAATATCTTTGGACAGTAGTTCCCAATCACCTGGGCAGCTTAAACAGGGAAAAGTCCCATTCCTAAATTCTTTTTCTTTAAGATTTTATTTATTTATTTGAGAGCGAGAGCGAGCATGAGTGGGGGGAGGGGCAGAGGGAGAGGGAGAAGCAGACTCTGCACTGAACAGGGAGCCCGATGTGGGAGTCGATCCCAGGACCCCAGGATCATGACCTGAGCTGAAGGCAGATGCTTAACCAACTGAGCCACCCAGGTGCCCCCCACCCCATTCCTAGATTCTATCTTCAGTGTTGGGGGAGCGGAGAGACATCCCTCTAGTATTTTTCCTACAACTATTTTTATAGTTTGAACTCAACTTTTTCTGTAGCTGGTGAAAAGATAAATACACAATCTCTTCTTCAGTGATCTCAAAGTCTGAATTAGGGGACTCCAAATCCATTCATTGGATGTGCAGGTAATTAGACTGACACCTGGCTGATCTGATTTGGCCAGGAGGATAGATGACACCCTAGCGTCCTTGCCCCACATGCCTCTCTCCTGAAGCCTTTCGTTTGCTCCAAGAGGCAAGGCTCCCCCCCAAAGAGGGACCAATCTTTACCCAAGGACATGGACTCCCCAGCTAATGAGATTTGTAGTACAACGTTGATGAAGTAGAGGGGATGAGAGATAAGAACTCTATTGTCATTCAATTTGAACAGTAGTCAAAGGGTTGGGCCATTGGGTTCTAGCCTCAGAAATTCCCTAATAATGAAAACCAGCACTTACTGAGCAGCTACTATGTGCCAGGCCCCCTGCTATCAGATGCATGACATGCAAGCGTGACTAACTTTAATGCGCTCTGCAATTCTGTTGGGTCAGCGGTATCATGTCCGCTTTGCAGACACGGAAGCAAGGACATGGGAAGGCAATGCAGAATTTTCAAGTGATCACCAGCAAAACTGGGCTCTGACCTCGTGGGGCTCAACTCCAGAGCCCGCTCCCTTGGCCACAACACTCGGCTGCTTCTGTCGGGTCCTGGGAGGATCCTGACTCCTGCTGGGAGTGCTTACCTTTCTGTCTGTCCCGCTGGTGACGATCTGGAACTCTTCGGGGTGGTAACAAACACACTGGAATAAGGTATTCGCCAGGATCATCTGATTCCTCCGGAGACGTCTGGAAATGAGACACAGAAGCTGTAACTTTGCCTTCCCTCAAAGAGGTATTTACTGTCCAGACGGGATCTGGTACAAGCTTGGCTTGCGCTGGCTCATCTACCCCAGACAGACTTCTGGCGATTCTGCCCACTGCACCTTGGCATCCTCCCCTCCTCTGTGCACCTGTGGGGCAGCCCAAAGACCCTGGGTGGGCCATTTTCCAAAGACAGAGCACGGAAGTCCAGGGGAAGCCTTGCATTCCGGTAAGCATGAAGGAGGAGAGGCTGAATTCAGAGTCACCCTGCGGTCTTCCACACAAGCCACCTTATTCTTGAGGCCACTGCATTGAGGTGAAGGTTCCTACCACCTGAGTGGCAAATTGTGGGGGATGGCTTCTTAAAAACGGATATTACTGAGCTTCCCCTCTAGGGATTTGCATCTAGCAGCTTGGGATGAGGCCCAGAGATGGGCGCTTTTCATCAGCATCCCAGCTCATTCTCCTGTGTACCACGGCCTGAAAACCATTGAGTCAGATACCACGCTAACAAATACGTACATATGGCTTCCCCCCCCAGCCCCCCCAGGAGATGGGTGCGCATCTCACAGGTCGGCCTCTGCTGGCTGAAAACATGCACCTTCTGCACGGTTTCTTCTCAATAGGGCAGTTTTCAAACATGGTATCCGGGGCTGACCATGTTTTAAAGGTTTGGGCACAAATTAGCCAAATAGTCCTGCAATGTGGCAGGGAGGCTTTAGGGATTTCAGGTGGTCACAGACAATCCATGGAAATCAGCTTAGACACACCCTTGCTTCTAGTTCTGTATGTTCCCAAACGGGAGTTCCACTGGAGGCTAGGACCTCCAGCAAGTGTGGTCCTTGAACCAGGGGCATCCCTTGGGAGCTGGTTAGAAATGCAGGATCTCAGGCAGCCCTCTGGACTTACTCAGTAAAAATCTACGTGTTGGCAAGATCTCCAGGTACCTCATGTGTGCATCAAAGTGAGAGACGCACAGGACCAGTAGGTGGGTTTGCTTTGGTTTGGGTTTTTTTTTTTTTTTTTAATGCATTAAATGAAAAGTGTGCTGCCTTTGCCTTAATTCCCCTTCTCTGCAATCTAGAATGTTCCGTACTCTTTGGCAATACCTATATCTGTTTTCTATATTTAGATCTCTTTCCTCCTGCCTCTGGACTTCTTCCGAGTCTCTCTAATGCAGTTAGATGCAGAGGCAAGGCATCTTAGGAGCGGTAGAGAGGGGCTGGGCAAGGAGAAGTTTAGGGGAATAGGGTCTAATTCCAAATAAAAACACACAGCTAAAATGCTTATAGTAAAAAAAAAAAAATGGCCCTTGAAAATCCTTTGTATGACTCCCAACAATAAAGTTGACGTGCTTTGGTCTAGTTGGCTTGGAGTCAGGCGCTCTCCAGGGGCCGTGACAAGCTTCCAGCATGAGAGGACCCTAGGAGTGCGGCTGGCCAAGGGGAAGGGCAAATTCACACCACTCCCCCTCTTCCACCTCGATAGCAGGCTTGTTCTGGGTGATGCGACAGGAGGAACTGCCTACAACATCATTTCCCTTCTCCCTTTTTGGGGGCAGTTCTTAGAATTGCATTCGGAGAAGTTCAGTCAGGCTTCCCTGTGTGCGACCGGAAAGGTACTTCCCTCTGCATCCAGAATCTTCCAACGTCCAGCCCTTCCGGGAAACTGTACCCTTTCTACCAGCATCTGGAAACCCGAAACAGCCCCAGGGAGAGGAGTGGCCTCAGATGAACATCCCTTTCCTGTCACCTTAGAGAAGATTTCGACTCTTGGTTTGGATCTGCCCTCAAGTTCAATGAAATGTGGCAACCCCTGAGTTTTGTGTCATGTTGTCCTCCCCATCACGGGTACCTACACGAGGTCCCAGATGATGCAAGTCCCGTCCGTGCTGGCTGTGACACATTCCTCGTTGTTCTTCTTCACCCTGATGCAGGACACGGAGGATTTGTGCTCCTTCAGGGCCTCCTCCAGCTTCTGGGTCTGGCAGCCGATCTGCCAGACCCTCACCTGAAAGCCACAAAGCACACGCTCCCAACACAAGCTTGGGACTTTGGAAGGGATTTAAAAAAGAAATACACACACATACACACACACACACACATATATGTATATATGTTCCAAGAGCTTTTTCAGCTCTGCTGTGCTTTTTATTTTAAATTCCCTGTTCTTGTCTCAGTTGAGTGGGGTGGGAACGCTAAGCCGCAGAGCAGGAATATTCTTCCACGGAGCCAGGAAAATGCTACCTATGATCCTACACCTACGTCTACTTTTCAGGCTGAGAAATGCACCAGACACCTGCTGTGAAACCAAGCGGAATAGTGTATCTGCTCAGTTCTGCTGAGTGTTGGCTCTCAGACTTCCAGGGCCATCAGGAAGGCTCTTGGGGACCCAGAGCCATATTTAAATGTCACACCAGCTGCTCAGTTTTAATCATTTCCACTCGATGGTTCCTAACCTCATCAAAGCCAAGACCCACTTTCTACAGCATAATATTTTCTGACCACCCCATCCTCTGCTGTCCGGAAGTGAAATTTATATCATAGGTCATAGGTTCTACCCACAAAATTTCAAAACAGTCAATAGGATGCTTTAACTGTAATAAAAAGGATATGTAAAAGGAAAGTCATTGTATGTCTTGTAATAGATAAACATTCTGTCATGACTGTACCAGAACACATAATAATGTGGTCAGATGCTTACACTTTCTTATAACGAGTATGTTGGAGAAGAAGAAGAGTAGAGATTATTTTGCGTGAGTAACATAAGACAACACAAGAATACAAGAATAGTAGGTCCGGGTGAACACCCGGCTAGAAACTAGGGTTAGGATTAAGTGATAACGGACTAACATATTTGTACCCAAAAGGGGAAAGTAGCCATAAACGATGTAAGAAAAAGATTCTAAGCCTTTTCCTTAGTAAGGAAGATGAGGAAGCATGTACTTGCCCCAGATGAGCTGTGTCCAAATAATTCTCTGATCTTGTATGCCACTATATGCGGAGGCATACAATCTTCAGCAAGAGTGATTCTCAGATTTCTGAATAAGAAATTCTCATATGGTGTGGGCACCAGCCAAACAGCATCCGGGCCTGGAACTCTGGGTGTTCTGGGGCATTACTAGCCCTTTAGTGGTGGGATTGCAGGGGGTTTGAGGAAGGGGATAAGATGGTGGGGCTGGGGTCTTTGCAACTCCAGCGAGGCCATTTACCAATGAAAATGGAAGTACTAGAGTATTTCGGGAACTGCTGAATTGATACCCGCGCACACCTGCTGACCAGCAGCGGTCTCCAGCACTTAACAAAGGCCTTGAAGACCAGGTCCTCCCGAAGAGCTCTTGTGGTGTTCTTAAAAAATTGCCAATGGCAATGAATGCATTTGTAATGTACGATTTCCTCCCACAGCTCTCATGGGCTACGGCTCAGGCACCTAGAAGCAGATGATCTGGTCCAAGCCAAGTCTGGGCATGAGCAAGGCAGACGCCCCCAAAAGGTTGAGGGAGCAAGCAAGGATGCTGAGGGTGTCAGCAACAGCGTGGCTGAAGAGCTAAGGGAAGGGATCTGAGCGCTTGAGGGGGTGGTGGGCAGAGAGCAGGGGAGGGTCCAGGGCTAGATGTGTCCATGGAGCACCTGCCACGAGACTCGTCATGTGGGCTCTGAATGTAAGATGCACATCAGATTTTGAAGACTTGCTACAAAGTAGTGCAAAATATCTCACAAAGTGGAGTCTTCATTGTCATTTTCCCTTTATGCACAAGAAACGGAAGCACAGAGAGGATGAAGAGCATGCCCCAGGTCACACAGCTGGGAGGTGGCAGAAGTGAAATTTGCGCCCAGGCAGTAGGACTCTGGAACCCAAACACTCAGCCACGAGTCTGCTTGGCCCAAACTCTGCTAGAGGCCACATCAAGATGCTGGATCTTTCTCCTCCCTGATAAGTTATTCCTACAATAGCATGAAGAATAGAAAGGAAAAGAAAATGTCCTCTCTCGAGAAGGGAAGGCTTTGGCGGGGGGGGAGGGCGGAGAAACCCAGGGAGTGGGGAGGGGCAGGCGCTGAGAAAAATGTGTGAACAGAAGATGTTTCAGGTTCCTCCGAATGATGGAAGGGAAGGTCAAGTGTAACGACTTTAAAATAACGGTCAAACATCTGGGTGGATGAAAGAATGGACTCTAAAAATAGCATTTCCTTTAAAAGATACGATGAAGACAATTTATATAAGTATAGTCTTTGAAGGAAAAAAAGAGCAAGCAATTCCAAAACTCTGGCGAAACACTAACTTGGATTCATAGCTCGATTCCATATAGAATGCTTTCATGTCTGTATCTTGAATGTTCTTTCATGAACAAATATATCTAGATCTGTGTTTGTTTTATTAGAACTTTAAGATGTATTTTAGGGTTTCTTCAAAATCTTGCTTTGGTCCTGCCTGACTCCTCGTATAGGCTAAAAAATCAAGTTAGTGGTTTTCTAGAAGGCAGTTTTCGAGAACGATACCTCGCCTTCCCCGCCGCCGCTGATGACCCGTTTACAGTCACTGGTGGTGGCGATGGCTGTCACTCCGATCCTGTGGGCATTGTTAATGACATATAGCAGCCGACCTGTCTCTGGGGCGAAGGCTCGGATTCTCCCATCGTCCCATGCTGGCGTGCAAGGGAAACAAAAGGCAGGCAGGATCAGTACGCTCCTACTCTCTGTGCAGACCGTGGCCCTCTTCAATCATAAAGAAGTCAGGACTGGGGAGCTGTGGTGGTGATGGAGGAGAGAGGCCGGTCCCCCACAACTGCCAGGAATTCTGTCCCCCTTTCCCCTGACTCCCCAAATGGGCTACACCTGCTTCCTTTAGGCGTACCCCATCCCAGGAGAAGACATTTGGGGTGGGGAGAAAGGAAGGAGGCCGGCTCCCACCTCTCCTGTGAGTTGCAAAACTTGTGCGTTCAACTGGCTAGCTGACATTGCACCTGGGCCGGAGAATTTGACATCTCCAAACACATGTTGGCTTCCTACCCCTCCCTCTACTTTAAACCTGATGCTCCTTCCCCGACTCCCACCATCTTCCCCGTCTCAATAAAAGTTGCCATCAACTATCCAGTTCTTTAAGCCAAGAACTTCAGAGCCATCCTTGATTCGTCACTATTCTATCCACCCCACTCCACCCAACCCAACCCAATGTCCAACCCATCAGCAAGCCCCACCACCAACTCTATAGTTAAAAAACATCTCGAATCCAGCCACTCCCCAACTCCTCCGCTGGGCCCACCATCATCCAAGCCACAAACACCTCTCTCCTCGGTGATTATAACAGCTTCCTCCCTGGCCTCAGACTCTTGCTCCCCTCAATCAGTTATTGATGCAAGGGCTTGGGTGCATTTAAAATCATGTCACCCCCTTGATCAAGAAGATTCAAAAGGAGTTCTCACTAACAGTGAAAATCCAACTCCTTTATCCTCCGTGGTAACTACTCTCCGCTCCCTACCTAGCTCTTCACCTTCGTCTACCACGCTTCGTCTTCTCCCTCAACCCTGACCCCAAATCTACCCTCTGAGCTCCAGACACACTGGCATCTTTCTATTCCTCCAACACACCAAGCAATTTTCCACCTCAGGACCTTTGCCCCTGCTGTTCCCTCTGCCTGGAATGCTCTTCCCCCAGGTCTTCATGGGGTTGGCTCCTTCTCATCGGCCTTAGTGTCACCTCTTGACTTGGGCAATTTTCAAGAATATGTTCAAGGTAGATCCCATTTCAGCAAAGACTTGAGGAACTGAGGGGATGAAATGAGTAGGTCATGGGGCTGCCTGGGGACAGAACAACCCAGGCAGACCGAACAGCCAGAGCAAAGACCCTATGCATCATGTGCTTGAGGAATAGCCAAAGAGCAAGCATGGCCACAAGGGGCGAGTGGTGGTAAGAGACAAAATCAGAGGTAGGAAGGTGGAGGTGGGGAAGGAGGGAAGGTCACGGGGGCGGGGGGGGGGCTTTGGGGGCAACTCTCCCTCTGCCCCTCCCCCGATCATGCTTGCGTGCTCTCTCTCTCAAATAAATAAAACCTTTTTTTTTTTTAAAGATTTTATTTATTTATTTGAAGAGAGAGACACAGCGAGAGAGGGAACACAAGCAGGGGGAGTGGGAGAGGGAGAAGCAGGCTTCCCGCCTATCAGGGAGCCCGACGCGGGGCTCGATCCCAGGACCCTGGGATCACGACCTGAGCCGAAGGCAGACGCTTAACGACTGAGCCACCCAGGCGCCCCTCAAATAAATAAAATCTTAAAAAAAAAAAAAAAAAGATCCACTTGACTCTTCCCTGATGTGAACAAGGGAATTTACTTTCTGACCACTGGGGAAATCTGCATATGAGTTGAACACAAGATGATATTAAGAAATTATTATTTCGGGCGCCTGGGTGGCTCAGATGGTTAAGCGTCTGCCTTCGGCTCAGGTCATGATCCCAGGGTCCTGGATCGAGTCCCGCATCGGGCTCCCTGCTAGGTGGGGAGCCTGCTTCTCCCTCTGCCTCTGCCTCTCTCTCTCTCTCTCTGACTCTCATGAATAAATAAATAAAACATTAAAAAAAAAAGATTATTATTTCGTAGGAAAATATTACTTTTAGGGATGCATACTAAAGTATTTGGAGGTGGAATATGATGGTGTCTGTAATTTATGTTAAAATATTTTGGCACGACGGGATCAGTGGAGTTAAAAGTGGATTCCCTTTGAGGCATAACATAGTTGAAGTCAGGTTTTTCTCTCTCCACCAACTGAAGGGATTCTAACACAGGCGCCCTGTACTGGCCAAGACCTCAAATCCGTTGGGCCGTCGAATTGCTAAATTCTCCCTCGGGAGAGAAAGCGGCACCCTCGGTGCAGCAATGTTGGGGAGGGGCGACATTGCTCGTTGGTTATTCTGAGCTCGGAAAGTCTCCTGGCTGGAAGGGGCTCCATAGGGAGGCTGGGTCAGAAGCAAGGAGGGGTGGGCAGCGGGAGAGACCACACAGAGAGACCAGCGTGGAAGGACAACAAGGTCCAAAGCCCCAGCCAGAGCCCGCGCCAACGCCCGAGAACGTCAGCGTTACCCGAGATGATGCTCTTGCCGTCCCTCATGAAATCGATGCCGTGGCAGGTCATGTTGGGCACAGTGATGCGCAGCAGCTCCCGGTTGGACAGCGTGCGCCACACCCTGATGTCCCTCTTGGCACAGGTGGCGAATAGTTCGGCGGTGCTGCTGCGAAGGAGCCATCGTGAGAATAAAGAGGGGCAGCCACACAAGACGCACACTGTGTCTTACATGCGGTCTTGACTCTTAGACGAATCGCGCAAGGATATGGGGAAGGATGCCTTCCAGGCACCCAGCATCTCCGAGCCTGACGGCCTCACAGAAACCTTGTGTAAAATGGCATTCGACGCCCACAAGTCATCCGTGGACCATCTTTTGTGTAGTCCTTTGCCCGGAGGACGGGCTGGGACAAAGTTGCTCAAGAGGAAAATGTCAATTTCAAAGTCTTTAAACGTCCTGGTAGACTGGAGATCAAATAGGGCTGTGGAATATTGATGCCAAGAGAGGCTAAACAAAACTTTTCCCATCATTGTAATTTCAAAGAGAAAAAAGACACAGGCACTAGATTTCAGGTCTGCAGATAACCTAGAGCAGAACTTTGCGTGGTTGTGAGAAAATACGAGATTCTGGACAAGGACGTGAACCCAGGGTAATTGGTCTGTCCTTTTTTTTAAAAGGTTTTGTTTATTTATTTGAGAGAGAGAGAGAGAGAGAGAGCATGAGCAGAGGGAGGGGCAGAGGGAGAAGCAGACTCCCCGCTGAGCGTGGAGGCCGATGCAGGACCCAGTCCCAGGACCCCAGGATCATGACCTGAGCCAAAGTCATACACTTAACTGACTGAGTCATCCTGGCGCCCCCCACTTTTTTTTTTAAGGACAACTTGTAAATAGAGTGTAAAACACCATTACATCAAAAATTACAGGTTATTGCAATTTGGATAAGAAAAAGAAGTCCTACTGGGGTACAATAAAGTCCACCTACTTTATAAATATGAATTTACAGTTTTATAGTCTCTATGGAGGTTGAGTTAACTTTTAGTTTTAAGTGCTTCTCAAGAAATGTCTGTATTTCATCAAAAGCATATTCAGGAAAAGAGAGTCCCTCTCATGTTTTAAGATCTACTCGCTTCGGAATTAATAGAAAAATAAGTGGATCTTTTCCATATATTTAGTTTTGGGGCTCAGAGAAAATTATAATGCTGGACTAGTTACTTGGAAAGAGTGCGTGCTGGAAGGGGACAGCTGAGATGATGCTGCTTGCTACTTGATCAAATCAAGCCAACCTTAGAAGATGATGTTCATTTAAAATAAGAGAAGCTTTATATAGGATGCTGCCTTCGGTGAACGACCCCCTTCTGTGGGGAAAGTGAGCTCTTAAAGAGGCATGTGGACTCCTCGTGAAAATCAAGTATCACGGAATGAGCGCACCCAGAGAACTTTCCAAACTCTCCCTACCCTGGATGGACAGTCTACTTCTTCAGGAATCTAGCCCAATCCTGAGCTTTTCAAATAGCCGATTGTCCCTAGTTTAGGATCTGAAAGGTTAAGTTCCAGAAAAAAAAAAACAAACTGACTGGATCAAGATGGCACACCAGGCCCACGTGCCTCCCATCGAAATGAAGAGACAGATACAGAGGACAGAGACAGGGGTAGAGGTAGAAGATGCAGAGGTAGCCTCCAGGGAAGCAAGACAGATTATCATCAAGTAGACCAGAAACATTGAGGACAAAGAGAAATCAGCCAGATAAAATCTGTGAAGAGACAAAATTGGAGAGAAACACAAAATATCAAAATCACCAGAAGGGAGTAGTTCTCGTAATGTTGGAGCAGTGAAGTGGTCACACAAACCTTCACACAGACAACAGTTAGAAACACTGGATGGAGGGAGGCCTGGGTGGCTCAGTCGTTAAGCATCTGCCTTTGGCTCGGGTCATGATCCCAGGGTCCTGGGATCGAGCCCCGCATCGGGCTCCCTGCTCTGCGGGAAGTCTGCTTCTCCCTCTCCCACTCCCCCTGGTTGTATTCCCTCTCTCGCTGTGTCTCTCTCTGTCAAATAAATAAATAAAATCTTAAAAAAAAGAAAAAGAAAGAAACACTGGATGGAATTAACAACAACAAGAACCTAGAATCCTAAAGATGCTGAAAACATTTAAAAGTACACAGAAATCAAGAAGCATTTGCTCTTGTAAAAATGCAACCAGAAAGGGTTAAGAGTCATTACTGTGTTGCTGGCTAATCTGAGGGTGCCCCCAAGTCCCCCAGCTACGGTGGCCACAGAAGAAGGAAAAATCACGGCCTCACTGGCTGAAGGTGTGCAGAGATCGGAGCTGAGGGCTGGAAAATTTAGAGGGGAAATCCTGGCAGTGAGAGATCCATCAGAGTAAAACCTAAATTCAGATTAGAAACACTGCCCAAGTTCCCATCTGACCGCTAAATTCTACATACATGGGAGAAAACCCAAGAGGAAGAAAAAACAGAGACCAGAGAGGACTCTACTTTCCTTTCTTTTTATAAAATTCTATTGATTTTTTTAAGGAGTCTATTTTTGAAGACAGAGCTACATGGGATCAACCTGAGAGGGTTTTTTGCCTTTTTAACTGAATACATTCCCCAACTGTGTTCAGCTTGGGGGGCAGAAAGCTGGACCTTACAGGCTTAAAATACCAGAAGCCAGGGCCTGAGGGCATAAGAACACCTGGAAATTACGGGGTAATCCCTAGGAGCAAGGAAACCATGGAGAGGATGAGCTTCATCTCTGTACAAATCCCTGGGTGAATGCTAAATTCCGGCAAGCCCACAGGAGTACCAAGAACCTATATTAAAAAAGTAGCAGTGGGAAGCCATGAGAATGTCAGCTGCTGCATTCTGTGAAAAAGACAAAATTACAGTTTGAGTCCAGGCCAATAATCCTCAGAGAACACTAGGGAAGTTAGAGTTACTACAATGTATTAGCTATCATGCTGAGTTTTCAACAAAAAGTAAGCAGACATGCAAAGAAATAGGAAAATATGATTTGGGAAAAAGGCAGTCAAAAGAAACGGACCCCAAGTAGATCAAGATGTTGGATTAGCAGAGAAAGGCTTCAAAGCAACTAATTTAAAATGCATTCAAAGTATTAAAGGAAACGATGATACCAATGAATTAACAGACAGGTAATATCAGCAAAGAACTAGAAACCACATATTTATACTATAATTATAAATTATTATAACAAATATATATATTTACAACTTAAAGATTTATGACTATTTAAAACAAAAATTGTGATTTTGTATTAATGGGTTTATAATTTTAATGGGTATACACGAAAACAACAGCACTAAGAATAAGGGCGGGGGTAAGAGAAATAAACCATCGCCAAGTTCCCAGACTGCATTTGGCTTGAAGTCATTCAACATTAACTCTAAGCAGACTGTGATATATTAAAAATGCATATTTTCATCCTTAGAGCAACCACTAAAAAAAAATTAATGCAAAGGTATATAGGTAGAAAGCCAATAGAGCAATTAAAATGGAATGCTAACAACATTTGATTAAAGCAAAAGGTGGCAGGAAAGAATAGAAGAACAAAGAACAGATGTGACGAAAGAAAACAAATAACAAAACGGAAGATTTAATACCACCATATCAAAAATTACATTAAGAGTAAATGGACTAGGGACGCCTGGGTGGCTCAGTCAGTTGGGTGGCTGACTCTTAATTACGGCTCAGGTCATGATCTCAGGGTCCTGGGATTGAGCCCCGCATCGGACTCTGTGCTCAGCAGGGAGGCTGCTTGAGATTCTCTCTCTCACTCTCCCTCTGCCCCTTCCCCCACTCACATTCTCTCTCTAAAATAGATAAATAAATCTTTAAAAAATCTAAAAGTAATTATTTGTAAAAGACAATAACTATGTAATTCTATAGGTAATTCATAACTATGTAATTCTGTAATTCTAAACAATGTTAGCATGAGAGATGGTGAGAAGAAGATAAAGAGGGAAATAAAGTACGTTGAGACTCTTGCTTCTTTGGAAAATATGATATAAATGTTGGTGAACTCTAGTCTTTGGCAGAAAAATATGTTTAAACATGCATATTAAAAAATCAAGGGTAATCACTCTGTGAATAAAAATACAATGAATGGTTTCCAAGTCATGTGAAGTAGGGGAGGGGAAGGCAGGACCAAAAAACATGATCACAACACAACAAAAGACAAGAAAAGGAAACACAGAAACATGTTAAATAGAAAATATTTATAAATTCATTAGATAGAAATAAGTACAAATGGACTAAGTTCTATGAAAAAACCAAGACTTACTTAAAACTAAACAATACCAATAGGTTGGAAAGAGACATAGTTTCTTTTGCTACAGCCCATGTCTCTGTAATGTGCATTAGCTCATATGCAATTGGCAAATAGGCGCGTGATAGCAGAATATTGCAGAGGTCGCTTTGGTTCACACATACTCCTTCCCAACAGATTAATGCCTTGGCATACAAAGCCATAGCAGCGGAAAACAATGTACATTAACAAAGCTGAATCCCCAAGGAAAGGAAAAACACAGTCTTGTACATGATGCTCACGTACCCCACGTTCTCCTCTTAGCTCAGTTTTCTCCACAGCTCAGCAGGGAGAGAAGAGAGAGCAAAGTGGGAATGGGTAGTGACTCTTAAGAGGTTTCTTTTTGGGATAATGAAATCTTCTAGAATTAGATTATGATGATGGTAGCACAAATCTGTAAATATGCAAAATGACCCACAGTGAATTGCACACTGTAAATGGGTAAAATTTATGGTATGTAAATTCTATTCCAATAAAGCTCGTCTTCAAAAAAAAAAAAGAAAGAAAGAAAGAAAGAAGAGAAAAAAGGAGGAGGGGTGAAAAAGAGGAGTTACAAATCCTGAATAGGTCAATGACTATATAAGAATTCAAAAAGATAGGGCGCCTGGGTGGCTCAGTTGGTTAAGCGACTGCCTTCGGCTCAGGTCGTGATCCTGGAGTCCCAAGATCGAGTCCTGCATCCGGCTCCCTGCTCGGCAGGGAGTCTGCTTCTCCCTCTGACCCTCCTCCCTCTCATGCTCTCTGTCTCTCATTCTCTCTCTCTCAAATAAAAAAAAAAAAAAAAAAAAATCTTTAAAAAAAAAAAAAAGAATTCAAAAAGATATGGCGCCCAGGTGGCTCAGTTGGTTGAGTGACTGCCTTCAGCTCGGGTCAGGATCCCAAGGTCCTGGGATCAAGTCCCACATCAGGCTCCCCCTGCTCAGTGGGGAGCCTGCTTCTCCCTCTCCCTCCGCCTGCCACTCCCCCCTGCCTGTGCTCTCTCTCTCTCTGTCAAATAAATAAACAAAAATCTTTAAAAAAAAGAATTCAAAAAGATAGTTAAAAATCTACTCTTATAAAAGGCCCCAGGGTCAAATAATTTTACAGATTGATTCTACTGAGCTCCTTAGAAAAAGAGGGGAAAATGTAAGACAGAAAGAAATGACCAACCAATTTTCAAAAAAAGATCCACCTGGTGGGAAGCATAGGCCATTTTCACTGTTAGAAACATTTATTTTTTTATTTTTATTTTTTTTTAAGATTTTATTTATTTATTTGACAGAGAGAGAGAGAGCACAAGTAGGCAGAGAGGCAGGCAGAGGGAGAGGGAGAAGCAGGCTCCCCGTGGAGCAGGGAGCCCAATGCGGGACTCGATCCCAGGACCCTGGGACCATGACCTGAGCCGAAGGCAGCCACTTAACCGACTGAGCCACCCAGGCGCCCCTGTCAGAAACATTTAAAAGAACGTAATTGTAGGGGCGCCTGGGTGGGGCAGTCAGTGCCTGACTCTGGACCTCATCTCAGGTCTTGATCTCAGGGTTGTGAGTTCAAGCCCCACACTGGGCTCCATGCTGGGCATGGCGCTTACTTAAACGAAACACTTCAAAGAACCTAATTGCCAACTGCAGTGACTCAGGGAACCCAACGTACATTGCATGATCGTAAGCATCCAAGTCTTCAAAGTGAGTCTTACTACCTATAAAACAATGATCATGAGTTTTGTAAATTCAAGCTACATACTGAGGAAGGTCAGAGCAAAAACTATCTGATCAACTTCATGGGATTAATGCCACCAGAGACAAAATGTGTTTCAAAAGCAAGTAATGGCAAACTATGACTTTTTTGATACCAAAACTGCTGATGGTTGGTTGTTTCACTTGTTTCAAGTGGGATTTATCAAGAAATCCAGAAGAGTACCAAGAAGTCCAGAAGACCCCTTGTGTCCACCTCCACTGAGTGCTCCAAGTCTGGAAGACCCAAAAGGCATAAACCGAATGACTTGAAAGAATTCTGAAAAAAGGCCCTAGTAAGCTTTTTCCAGACAGCACTGGGAAAACAGAAAAGTTTCCATGATAGCTTTATTAAAAAAGCCAACATTCTAGGGGCGCCTGGGTGGCTCAGTTGGTTAAGCGACTGCCTTCGGCTCAGGTCATGATCCTGGACTCCCTGGATCGAGTCCCGCATCAGGCTCCCTGCTCGGCAGGGAGTCTGCTTCTCCCTCTGACCCTCCCCCCTCTCATGAGCTTGCTCTCTCTCATTCTCTCTCTCTCAAATAAATAAATAAAATCTTAAAAAAAAAAAAAAAGCCAACATTCTAAAGTAGCCCAAATTTGGACTGTGAAAGTTAATGTAGCCATAGGGTAAAGACAACATAATTATTGTTAATAATTATTAAATAATAATAAAACATCAGTATTATAGTTCTCATTATTATTATAATTAATATTAGATGATAATTGTTATTAAAATAACTGACTATAATTGAGAAATTTAAGGACAAAAGATCATAATCATATTAATTCATGTTGAAAATGCATGAATAAGATAAAATTAAATTTCTTGGCACACTGCATCAGACCTCCATGTTTTCACTGATTTTAGGAGCCAAAATATTTTGCTCTTCTACTTACAATGGGAAGACAATGTCCTGGACAGCTTCAAAGTGACAAGTTGCAATGAGAGTCTCTTTGAAATCCATGAAGTTGACACGATAAATGTGTGATTCTTCTGTTCCTACAAAAAACTGGTGTCCTTCCCCTCGAACTGTGATTGACGTGATGCCACCTTGTAACTGGATTTTCCTTTATGGAGAAGCAAGAAGGTGAAGTAGATTCACTCAATCAGTGAGGACTTGTTACAGAGGATACAAATCAGGCATAGGGCCTGGGGACATGCCTTCAGGGAGAGGACACAATTGGAAAGGCAGGAGTGACTCACAGTACTGGGGGCCCATGGGCAGCAGAGGGAGAGGCCAGCCTGGTTTACAGTAGTCAGGGGGTTTCCTCAGGCAGAGTCTAAAATGGGTTGTGGAACATAGGCAGGATC
>NC_138383.1:47922780-47928883 GCF_054177405.1 Leptonychotes weddellii
AAAAAAAAAAAATCATCTATGGGATGGCAGGCAACTTCTTAAGATATTTGCCTAGCCAGTAAAACCACGTTTAGAAGATTATGTATATTTTACCACAGTAGTTTTTAAAAAAGGTATTAACACTGAAAATGTTTATGACGTTTGCCTTAAGTAAAAATAAACCAGAATATAAAATTTTGTATACAAAGGAAGTACAATTATTTTAAAATGTAAACGAAGAACACAAGACAAGAAGAAATAACAAAATGTTAATAGTGGCTCTCTTCCCCAGAACTGTCAGAGACTCTTGTCTCTCCGTCCACATTTCAAATCCCTCTGCTTCGTAAACGTCTAATGAGTATGAACTTTAAAAAAAAAAAAAAAAAAAAGAGGGGTGCCTGGGTGGCTCAGATGGTTAAGCATCTGCCTTCGGCTCAGGTCATGATTCCGGGGTCCTGGGATCGAGCCCCACGTTGGGCTCCTGGCTCAGCGGGGAGCCTGCTTCTCCCTCTCCCTCTGTCTCCCCCCCTGCTCATGCTCTCTCTCTCTCTGTATCTCTGTATCTTTGTGTTTCAAATGAATAAATAAAATCTTTAAAAAAAAAAAAAGTACATAAATGAATGTGTCCCTAAAAACCCAACCTTGCTCTGCAACTAATTTAGTTTTGACAATAAGAACGCAATGGAGATTCTTGTGCAAGGGATCGGCGTGGGAAATGCAGTATTTTACAAAGATCCATTTGTTGGTGGGACCCAGGACGGTTAATGAAGAAAGGATTGACCCTGAGTTATTTCCTGGCTTCTTCACTAACTAGATAGATAGAGCTCTCCGGCCCTGGATAAATTGCCAGAAATCTCCCGGCCTCACTTCACCCAAGCACAGAATAATTTCTCCTTTGCTGGGTCGCAGTGAGGATCAAAGCTAATGCACAGGAGGCCCCCCAAGGGCAGCCAATAGAGATACTGGCTATTGATATGTGGGCTCCCTACAAGACAGGGTGAAGCCCAGGGCTACGGGGGCGAGGCCAGGGGTCCCTGAGCTCCAGCAGTCTGCTTCCTCATACTACTTCCTGACTTCACACGGGAGCTACTTTCTCAAACCACGAAAACCCAAGGAGGCAGAAACCCCTGCAAGCAATGGGAGGCTATGCTGTCCCACAAGGTTAGTATGGGGACAGGCACGGCACAAATCCTGTAATAACGGCCTTGAATTAATCATTCTCATCACAATGGGAACATCTGTGTATTCAAAACAAGGTGTTCACAAATGGGGGGGTTAATGCCTTATACTCCGTACACATATCCAGAGTCTAACCAACACCACTCTCACGCAGCCTCCCTCTCTTATTCCCCTTCACACAAACACAGAACCGGTCCGAATGCATTCTCAAGAACACCTATCCAGAGCACGGAATTTAAGATGGCAGCCTGTCTCCTGTCCCCAGTCCCCCCTTAGTGTACCTGCAACTCCATTTGTCTCCTCTGCTCATCACCCTCTAAGATGATGTAATTACTTGTTTACTTTATGACTGTCTCTTCCCTCCTGCTGGAATGTCAGCTCCATGAGGGGCAGGGACATTTCCCTTCATTTCTGTTTGCTTTAGTCATGGCTTCTCCCAAGGGCACCTAGAACAGTATCTGGTACGCGGTGAATGCGCAGCGCGGACGTGTTTGAGTGAAGACAGCTGATACTCGTTCTACAGTCTACACTCTAGCGTCCCTGGCTCTGCTCGAGCTGGGGGAGGCCGCATGGGGCGTATCCAGGGGTGCCTGGCTTGGTTGAAGGTGAGCTCTAGCTCCACCTCTGCTTCTCTGGGGAGTGTCTTTCCCAGCCTCACCACCACAGTGGGGTCACCCCCTTCTCTGATCCCCTCTGTAATATCCATGATACGTTTTACTTTACCTGGACCACAGGATCTGTGTCTATATACTGTCTGGAATTACAAGGACTATTTCATGCGCATATTACCTTATCCCCAGATCGGACTGTTAGTTCTGGGAGGACAAAGACGGCGTCTTGTTTTATTTTTTAGTAGAGCATCTGGCACATTGGCTTGGCCGGAGGTACTCAGTAAATCCGTGTTAATGACAGTGGATAAAGTTTTATTTCATTTCATTTCAACTGATGCGATAGATAACCCACAAAAAGTACATGGCACAGTATCCGGTACACGGAAGCAGCTGGTGAATGCTGGCTATTTGTATTAACACTTGTATCCAAACGAATTAACCACTAGCATGGTGCCCGACACACAACCTGTCGCAGAATAAATTTCACTGAACAAACAAATTTTGAAAGTTTGAAATTTGAGGTCATTTGCTGGATATCTTTATAAACAGCATCTTATTTCCTCGGTCATGGCTCCATGTATTAACGAAATAATAATTGATGCATTTATCAGAAGGGCAATGTCCCCTGGGGTAATTAATTGTGGGCTACTTTGGCTTGATTCAACATAAGCTCTTGTCTTTTCATTGGCAAAGAAATCAGCTGTTGTGATTCCAACTGCTCATTTTGACGGTAAGATAAAATTCTTTCACCAAGAGTTACTTTGGGAATATTGCATCGTCACCGGCTTGAAGCAGACCTCCCTGTGGTGGTGGGTCTTTCTCCACCCCGACCCCCGTGGAGTCTGGAACTTACTTGATGGGTTTGTAGCTGGGGCTTTTGCAGAAGACCAGCAATCCGGCTCCGGAACCCACCAACAAACCCCCCATCTTCAGGCACTTGATGGCGGACACTCCCTAAGGGGGAGGAACAGCGTTGAGAAAAGGCCAAATGGTTTCATCGTTAAGAACAGGTGTGTGAAAAAAAAAGAAAAAAAAAAAAAGAACAGGCGTGTGAGCTGATGAGCTGGGTATAGGGCATGGCCATGCCTGGACGAAATGCAGGAAGGCATTACCTGTGATGTACCCCAAGGCTGTCCACCAGGGCTCAGTGCCAGCAATGGGCTCACGTGCCGGAAGTCACCCCCCGGGGCCTGCAAGGTGCAAGCACGCTTCACCAAACTTCCTCCCTTTACAACCACCTGTGCATTGTAACTGTATTAGAAATTAACACTATCTATCGGCTCAAATGAAGTTAGAGCAGAAGACAGAGAGAGGCACAGGCAACATTATTTCCTCAGTGCCTACTGTTTAAGCCAGAACATAATTCTTTTTTTTTTTCAAAGATCTTATTTATTTATTTGAGACACACAGAGAGAGAGAGGGCACAAGCAGGGAGGAAGGGCAGAGGGAGAGGGAGAAGCAGACTCCCCACTGAGCGGGGAGCCAGATGTGGGGCTCGATCCCAGGACCCTGAGATCATGACCTGAGCCGAAGGCAGATGCTTAACCAACTGAGCCACCCAGGTGCCCCAGAACATAATTCTTATACTACAAAGAGATCATAGTTGACATCCCAAGAAAGGACAAAGAGCCCTTATTGTTTGGTGACTGTAGTTCCTGAGCTAAAGCATGCGGTATATAGTCTTGCGAGTAATAGACATAGTTAAATTCAAAGCCATCTTCAAAGTTTGGGGACACATGATGGTCATTTTATAGCATCCACTATGAAATTCTAATTTAATTTAATTATTTTATTTTTAAGTTCTAATTTTAAAATGTGCATGGCCAATATTTCATCTTAAAGTTTTCAACAATAATACAGCTAATGGGGTACCTGCGTGGCTCAGTGGGTTAAGCATCTGCCTTGGGCTCAGGTCATGATCCCGGGGGCCTGTGTACTGTTTTTAATATTAGTATTGTGACCATCAGCATCTTTGTCTTCATATTAGTGCTGTATGCCTACCAGGTCCATTTGAAGCCATTCCAATCCTTCTACCCTTCTAACCAGAGAGCGACCATTTAAGTAGAGTTTCAAAACGGGTAACTGCCCAAGATCACATAATATTCCAACCAAATGTCTTCAGTGATACCTCCTATCCCTTCATCCCATAAGAATTATTTTCTTTCCGGGCGCCTGGGTGGCTCAGTTGGTTAAGCGACTGCCTTCGGCTCAGGTCATGATCGTGGAGTCCCGGGATCGAGTCCCGCATCGGGCTCCTTGCTCAGCGAGGAGTCTGCTTCTCCCTCTGACCCTCCCCCCCTCATGCTCTCTCTCTCTCTCTCATTCTCTCTCTCTCAAATAAATAAATAAAATCTTTAAAAAAAAAAAAAAGAATTATTTTCTTTCCACGGGTATAAGAGGCATCTTGGAACCACCACTTTGTGGAATTTGCCATCCAACCCAAATGCCTCCATGGTTAGGACTTAGAGCATCCACAGTCCCGCAATCAATGGCACTGAAGTACCCAAAGCTTGAGGAACACTAAGACGGCCAGAATCTTTTTTTGGGGAAAGGCACTTAGATCCCAAGTGCTGGAGGGGGAGGGTGCCAAAAATATCCAGATCGGTATTTTTCCATAGTGTTTCATGGAGCCCTTTGGAAGGATCTCAGGAGTTGGAGACGGCAGGGCTCTGAGTCTTGCCCTCCTTCAACTGATCTGCTTTGCTTTTATCTGTTTCATATCCTGGAATCCCCCTCCTAAAAATAACTTGGACTACACCTCAACCTCCTGTGGGATTATTTCTAAACCCTTCTCTACCCATACTATAGCGTTCCCTCATTCTTATGCATGCCCTTAAAAGTTTGAGCATTTAATGATTGCATGATTAAGAAAACTCTAACATCTTCCCTGGGCATGCGGTGCAAGATTTCACGTCTTCTTGGGAATATCAGCTAAGTGGGAAGGCATTGAAGCTGAGAACCATCTGTTCTATTATCAGACATGAGACAGGCGGGTGCAGAATCTACCACAAGCTCTCAAATTCAAATTCAAAGGTTAGTGGAAACAGCCCTTGTAACTTTCTGGGGGTCCTGGAAATAGCAGCACTTATTCCACAAGATGATCCTCTGATTGTAGGCTTTTTATTTTGGCTTAAATACCGAGGTCTTTCTGGACTTTTAACCAGAATTGTTAGGAACTCTGCAAATAGAAAACAATCCACAATGTCTAGGTCTTGCTTATGACTTTCAGTGCTGGCTGGGGCTAGAATCTAAGATCTAGTTATCAGATTAGGACAAAAATGACATACCTCTGTATGTATATTTATGGCCCTGTGCTTGGAAGACGTAAAAAACGTGTGGTCTGATTCCCTAAGTGGGGACCCCAAGGAATACGGCATATAAACCAGAGAGGAGGGCTCAGACAATAATAAGTCAGTGCACCTTGCAAATTTCGGTGTGGCCTTGGACACAACATACCCTTTGTCTTTTTTCCACAGACTCTTCACACAGGTCCATGCTGCAGTGGAGGGAAGAAATCGCCAGAAGCGAGCAGGGCAGGACAGAAGTTGGCGGTCTCTACTCACCAGACTGAACTTGTCCTTCACGGGCCCAGTGTCTGCTAGCAGTTTGGTCATTGGGTTCATTTTCAGAATGTCTCCAGTTGTGGTGCCGAGGTAGAAAAAGCTATCGTCGTCGGCCATCTGGGGATCAGAGAGGAAAAGAGGCCCAGAGACCTGTGTTTTCTCAGGGATGCCCATGAGCCCCGATCAGGGGTGGGAAAGACTTTCTCTGAGGCCCAAGGAAGACCTACAAATGTGCTCGTGACGACTTTAATTTCCTTAGACTCTAAGATGGGTACGAACAGCTCGGAGTGGGGCGCAGAATCAGGGCCAAACTCAGAACTGGAGGAAATGTGAGACTCCCACTAGCCTGTGCATTTCGCTGGAAGACTCTTTGTGTCTGATGTTAGATCCGCATGCATAGATAACCTGCCAGTCCCGTTCTGGAGACACCTCCGAAGGGTGCCTAGGATGAATTCTTTTTTTTTTTTTTTGAAGATTTTATTTATTTATTTGAGAGAGAGAGAATGAGAGAGAGCACATGAGAGTGGGGAGGGTCAGAGGGAGAAGCAGACTCCCCGCCGAGCAGGGAGCCCGATGCGGGACTCGATCCAGGGACTCCAGGATCATGACCCGAGCCGAAGGCAGTCGCTTAACCAACTGAGCCACCCAGGCGCCCCTAGGATGAATTCTTCAAACAGAATAGGTGTTTGCTTTATCTCATACTTTCCAAGTCTATCTGCGTAAAACAATGATGTGTTAGATAAGAGAAACAAGTCAGTGGAGGATGGAGTT
>NC_138383.1:47928983-47957632 GCF_054177405.1 Leptonychotes weddellii
ACTGTGTGTCAACAATGAGTTTCATTGTTAGGAACTTTATGTCCAGTGGCAGAAATAAGAATTATTTCGTATCCAGTGCCATTGGGAGGCACTGTGGCCACGAAGTGCCTACTGGATATGCTGCTTCTGTCCAGGTGGGGCAGGCGTCTGGGTCCGATGGCAGAGCCCAAATCCCAGTAAAACAAGACTCTCCCGGAGCTGTGTCCAAGCAGCTCCTCTCCAACTTCTGGAGGGAATGAGACTCCGGAAGTGAGACTCCCCCTCACATGTGCCCCCTCAGTTGGCATCCCCGAGGTCCAGACCTCACCTCCCTACCCTCAGCCCAAGGTACCTATGTATGTGCACACGTGTATGCATGCATCCACGCGCGCGTGCATGCACACACACACACACACACACACCCCTCGGTCAATACTATTGAAGGGATTTGTTCCAGTAGTTGCTGACAATCACACTTAGAGTAATACTTACTGTAATACTCATGACTATTCTTTTCATCTGACCCGTTTGGCACTCAGTTGGCCAGATTTTTCTATTCCGAAGATCCAGGTCCCATACTCGGATTGTCCCGCTATGGAAGAGAGACACAATCAAATGGATACCCACTTAGGAATCTCTCGATCTCTTCTCTGTTTTCTGCCTTCCCCTGAAGAGGCGGCTGAAGGGAAGAGAGCTGGATATTTCTGAGGGTTTGTTAGGCCTCGTGTTCTACTTAAAATCTTCCAGTCGATCCTTACGACCACCCTCTGAGGTAGGATTTACGCTCCCCCTACTCTCCAAATGAGAAAACACAGCAGAGCAAGGATTTACAGCCAGTGAATACTCTCTCCAGTGTAGGGAGAGCAGACATAAATGCGAGCAGATAAACAAAGAGCAAACCAGAGTTCACTAAGATGTTTCTTTCAAGGCTTACAGCTGTAAGGACATCTTTTCAAGGAAAGTGCTTCACTATGGAGAGTCCTGTCTTCATGAGAAATGAGACTAAGTAACCAAAGGGCCGCACAAAATCAGCATCTGACATAAGACTTGGCATACAGTTGGCATTTAATCATTGCATGTTGAGTTCATCTGAATTAATAACTGTATAAACATATCTCAGTCAACATCATAGCTGAAGCTAATAGTCGAAGGCAGAAAAGGTTAATTTAAAAATAGATTGATCGGGGCACCTGGCTGGCTTAGTCAGAAGAGCCCGTGACTCTTGATCTCGGGGTTTGAGTTCGAGCCCCACGTTGGGCATAGAGAGTACTTAAATAAATCAACTTTAAAAAAATAAAATTAAGGGTGCCTGGGTGGCTCAGTTGGTTAAGCGTCTGCCTTTGGCTCAGGTCATGATCCCAGGGTCCTGGGATCAAGCCCCACATCGGGTCCCTGCTCTGCGGGAAGCCTGCTTCTCCCTCTCCTACTCCCCCTGCTTGTGTTCCCTCTCGCGCTGTCTCTCTCTCTCTGTCAAACAAATAAATTAAATCTTTAAAAAATAATAAATCAAAAAATAAAAATTAAAATCAAAAAATAAAAAATAGAACAATCAAGTTCGGTTTTCCTTTTTCTTTTAGCCTCCAGAGTTATGCACTTAGTAAGTACTCATTAAGTATTCTGAATACTTTTTTATTTGAATACAAATCTATTTCTTGTTCAATTATTTTTTTTTTGAGTACTTGCAAAATTAAAAAAAAAAAAACAGCTTCTCCGTGGCCTTCCTGGTGGATGTCAAATTTGGAATTTGCAGGATCTCTCGTGAAGGACAATATCATGGAACATCTGCAGTTGGGACCATCATGGAGGATGTTGTGGGTGCCGGACCAGAAATCTTGCTTAAGAGTCCTTGTTCTCAGTTATCACTGTCATATGCAATTAAAGCCAATCTAGAATATAGATTGCCCTAAGAAAAAGTTTGGGGGAGGGGTGCAGCTTCAATTCAAGTTTTGGCTCCTGGAGAAACTCTGTCCGTGGACACCAGGCTGGGCTGACATCTGCAGCTATGGCAGCTGCTGAGGGGCAGCTGAACCCTCATCATGCAAAGGCTTTGTGAAACCACTCTGCAAACCCAAGGAAGTGAACACACACATGGTCGTCAGTGGCCTCGGAAGATAGGGCAGGACACGGCTAGCTGCTTCGGGAGCAGAGCACTCTGCTAATAAGATTCACCCCTTAGGGGCTGGCTCCCATTTAGCCAGCTAGTTTCATGGCTGCTAAGTGAATCCGTCCTCATAATTAGCCCCAGAACAAATGCATGTTGCGTATCACAAGGAGGGGCCATACAGAAATTCTTTACTCTGGCTGGAAAAGTAGCCAGTGGTGTGTGCCTTTCACAGATGGGAGACCATCATCCATAGGCTGAAAAAGATAGTTTCCACCCAACAGGTCCCTAGACCCCACATTCACAGCATTTGGACCTTTGAACGGGCACACCGCGTAAAAGACGACGCTTTTGTGTGGGTTTAACCTTCAGCTCAGACTCCAGGCAGGGCCCCGAATTGGTGTATTTGTAAGTTAGTGTTTTCTGTTAGACAGATGTTGGCTTTCAGCTTGGTCCCCATTAGCTGGTTAAAAGTTGACTCTACCGGAAACAATCTCATATGGCTAATAGTCGAACATCTGAAGCTTCCTGGCACAGTCCATTTGCAAACTATCATTTCGGGAGACCTAAATCAATAGCAGGTGCTAAGAAACATGGACCAGTAAGTGAATCCGTGCAATCGTGCACATTGCTCTGTGGGCATGCATTGTACGTAGTGTGTTATCAGTCACAAACAGACCAGAACCTGACATGAATTTCGCCGAGGAGCAGAGCCCTCCTCAGGAGGAAGCACAGAATTCTCAAATAACCAGATTTAAAAGACTTTCCGTTAAAAGGATTTTTAAGGACTACAAAATCATGCAAATTAGGAATGAGGACGGAAGGTAATTTTGCAGGACTAATTTTGCAGGGGAACCCCAACTGGAATGACCTGGCTTTCCATACAAGCAAATATAGTGATTTATGAGTTCTGAAAACCCGACTGCAGGCACGTACTTTCCAGCAGTAACAAACATCTCATCCCGGCACCTCGAGAAGATCACTGTGGTGGCATTCCCCACGTTGAGGCCGGCCGCAGGACTGCCACAGATGGCTTCTCTCTTGGCTATGCTCCACACGACCACACTGCCAAAACAAGAGGGACCAAAAAGTCAGGGGGAGACAGGCTCTCAAAAGAAGTGGTTCTAGAAAGAAAAAAAAAAAAGGAACGAAAGAATTACACTGACCCCCAGATGTCTCCTGCGTCACACTGGATATTAGAAGACAAGCAGGTGACACTTCAAAGGTTTTGAAGGAAAATGATAATGAGGCTAGAACCCAGTGACCCCGTCAATGAAGCCTGATGCTAAAATAAAGACATTTTCAGATAAGCAAGGCATAAAAGTTTACCACCCATTTATCTCATGTAAAAATATTTACTTGGAGAAGTATTCTAGAAAAAAGACAGTGCAAGGAAAAGGATGACGTCAGGCAGTGCTCCCAAATGTGACCGCATACCAGAGTCACATGGAGGACTTGCTCAGAGGCTGCCGGGACTCACCCCCAGAGCTTCTGAGTCAGCAGGTCTTAGGGGTTGGGGGGGGGTGCCTGAGATTTCACTTTTCTAAAAAGTCCGCAGTGACACTCATGCTGCTGTTCTGGGGACCACACTTGGAGAAGCACTGTGTTGGGTTCCATTTCCTTCTCTCTGGGTGCAATCACACAACTTAGTCCTAAATTGAATGTGTTTAGACAATAATACCAAAAATGCTGGGGAACATCTGAATCAAAATATTAAAGAAAAAGGAACGCAGATGTTACAAACTTTGTTAATGTAAAATCATGTCTGGCTATGCTTCCCAAATTTCCTCCATGTAGAAGGTATTATCACAGGGGTTCTAAAATCCAGGTAGAACCAAGATCGGTAGAAATGGAGAGGTAGGAGGTAGTGTAAAAGCCATAATTTTTTCTTTTTTCTTAGTAGGAAATTGATAGATACCACCTGAAGTAGAAAACTTGAGAGGCATATCACCTCCCCCCACAAAAGACTCTTAAAACCAAGTACCTCATGCCCAAGAGAAATGAAAACATACATCCACACCAAATCTTGTACATGAATGTTCATAACAGCATTATGAACAATAGCCTAAAAGTGGGAAAGACCCACAGCCCCATCAACTGATGGATGAAGAAAATGTGGTGTAGCCATACAATGGAATATTATTGGACACTAAAAAGAAGGAAGGACTGAAACATGCCACAGTATGGATGAACCTTGAAAACATTACACTTAATAAAAAAAATCAGTTACAAAAGGCCACCTATTGTATTATTCTACTTATGTGAGACAGTGAGAGCAGGCAAAACTATAGAGATGGAAAGTAGATCAGTGGTTGCCCGGGGCTGAGGGGGTAATGGTGGAGCAGGAATGGGGAGTGATTGCTAATAGGCAGAGGGAGTGTTTTTGGAATGTTTAAAATGCTCTACAATTGTTTGTGGTGGTGGTTGCACAACATGACATGTAAAAAATGTCTTTGGGGAAGTATTTCAGCAAAAAGAAAGAAAGAAAAGAAAAGAGAAGAGAAGAGAAAAGAAAGAAAAGAAAAAGAAGGGAGGGAGGAAAGGAAGGAAGGAAGGAAGGAACAAGGAAGGAAGGAAGGAAGAAAGGACCCACTCAAATAACCACTATACCAAAAAGCATACAGCCATACACTTTAAATGGGTGAATTTTATGGTATGTGAAATATATCTCAACGAAGGTATAAAAAAAATCCCAGTGCTCCTTGGGAGAGCTCTTCACGGTGGAAGGGCTATGAATTCTGAATTCTTGTGCATAGCAGGATGACATCCTTTCTTTATAAACCATGGACATGGTATAGCTTCCATTTTCCAAAAACAAGTTTAAAATTTAAAAACAAATAAAAGGCACTGATATAGTGCGTTGGCCAAACAAATTACAGCGTATCTGTACAATGGTACACAATGCAGTCATTGCAAAGAATAAGATCTATGTCTGCACAAACCCGCAGGGAATATGACATTGGTATAAAGTTAATCAAAAAGCAGGTTGTTGTCAGTAGATGCAGAGAAAGCATTTGACAAAGTACAACATTCATTCATGATAAAAATGCTCAACAAAGCAGGTCTAGAGGGAACATATCTCAACATGATAAAGGCCATATATGAAAAACCTACAACTTACGTATCACACTTAATGGTGAAAAACTGAGAGACTCTTCCTCTAAAATCAGGAACAAGACAAGAATATCTTCTCTCACCACTATTATTCAACATAGTACTGGAAGTCCTAGCCACAGCAATCAGACAAGAAAAAGAAATAAAAGGCATCCAAATTGGTAAGGAAGAAGTAAATTGTCACTATTTGCAGATGACATGATATTATATATAGAACACCTTAAAGATTCCACCAAAAAAACTACTAGAACATATAAGTGAATTCAGGAAGGTAGCAGGACACAAAATTAATATACAGAAAATACATTTCTCCACACTAATAACAAAGCGACAGAGAGAGAAATTAGGAAAACTATCCCATTTGTAATTGCACCAAAAAGAATAAAATACCTAGGAACAAATTCAACCAAGGAGGTGAAAGACCTGTACTCTGAAAACTATAAAACATTGATGAAAGACATTGAAGACAACACGAACAAATGGAAAGACATGCTATGCTCATGGACTGGAAGAACAAATATTGTTAAAATGTCCATGCTGGACTCAAAGCAATCTACAGATTTAACGCAATTGCTATAAAAATACCAGCATTTTTCACAGAAGTAGAACAAATAATCCTCAAATATGTATGGAACCACAGGAGACCCTGAATAGCCAAAGCAATTTTGAGAAGAAAGAACAAAAGTAGAGGTATCCCAATTCCAGATTTCAAGATTACTACAAAGCTATAGTGATCAAAACAGTATGGTACAGGGACAAAAACAGACACCTAGATCAATGGAACAGAATAGAGTTCAGAAATAAATCTGCACTTTTATGGTCAATTAATCTATGACAAAGGAGGCAAGGATATACTGGGTGGCTCAGTCGGTTAAGCATCTGCCTTCAGTCATGATCTCAGAGTCCTGGGATTGAGCCCCATATCAGGCTCACTGCTCAGTGGGGAGCCTGTTTCTCCCTCGCCCTCTGCCTACCGCTCCCCCTGCTTGTGTGCTCTCTCTCTGTCAAATAAATAAATAAAATCTTTTTTAAAAAAAGAATATACAGTGGGGGAAAGACAGTCTCTTCAATAAATGGTGTTGGGAAAATTGGACAGCTACATGCAAAAGAGTGAAACTGGACCACTTTCTTACACCATACTTAAAAATAAACTCAAAATATATTGAAGACCTGAATGTGCAACCTGAATGCATAAAAATCCTAGAAGAAAACACAGGCAATAGTTTCTTTGACATCGGCCATAGAAACATTTTTCTAGATACATCTCCTCTGGCAGGGAAACAAAAGCAGAATTAAACTAGTGGGACTACACCAAAACAAAAAGCTTTTGCACAGTGAAGAAAACCATCAACAAAACAAAAAGGCAACCTACTGAATGGGAGAAGATATTTGCAAATGACATATATGATAAGGGGTTAATGTCCAAAATATATTTAAAAAAAAAAACTTATATAACTCAACGCCAAAAAAAAAAAAAAATCCAATTAAAAATGGGCAGAGAGTCTGAATAGACATTTTTCCAGAAAAGGTATACAGATGGCCAACAAACACATAAAAAGATGCTCGACATCACTCATCATCAGGGAAATGCAAATCAAAACCACAATGAGATACCACCACACCTGTCAGAATGGCTAAAATCAACAACACAAGAAACAAAAGGTGTTGGAGAGGATGCGGAGAAAAAGAAACCCTTGTGCACCACTGGTGGGGATGCAAACTGGTACAGTTACTGTGGAAACAGTATGGAGGGCCCTCAAAAAGTTAAAAATAGAATTACCCTATGATCCTGGGCGCCTGGGTGGCTCAGTTGGTTAAGCGACTGCCTTCGGCTCAGGACATGATCCTGGAGTCCCAGGATCAAGTCCCGCATCGGGCTCCCTGCTCGGCAGGGAGTCTGCTTCTCCCTCTGACCCTCCCCCCTCTCATGTGCTCTCTCTCATTCTCTCTCTCTCAAATAAATAAATAAAAAATCTTAAAAAAAAAAAAAAAAAAAGAATTACCCTATGATCCAGTAATTCTGTTCCTGGGTATTTACCCAAAGAAAATGAAAACACTAATTCAAATAGATACATGCACCCCAGTGTTTACTGCAGCATTATTTACAATAGCCCAGATCTGGAGGCAGCCCAAGTGCCCAACAATGTATAGAATTGTTGAATCATTATATTGTGCACCTGAAACGAATATAACTCTGTTCATTATGCTTGAAAAAAATATTTTTAACAAATAAAATTTAAAATGAAAATGCAAAACACCCCCCCAAACCAAAAAGCAGGTTCCATTACATTGATAGCATAACATTAATGCAAAATAGTTCCGTAAGCAGGTTACAAAATATTTAAAAAATATATATATGCATATACAAACTGCAGAATGTCCAGTGCAGTTCCTGGCATCCTTTCTGTTCCTCCTCATCTGTGGAGAAGCCTGGTGGTTTGGGTCCAACGGGCCCTTGCACAAGTTCAGGGCTGACCCCTGTCTGAAACCAGTGGACAGAACCCCACCCTCCTTGCCCCCACTGTGACTATTCATCTTCCGGGCATCTCTCTGGTAGGGGCTGGGCTGGGGGTGGCCTGATTGCCAAGCTCTAAAGAATCTCTGGGGGTGGGATCCAGGCCTCAGTTGTTCCAAAATGTCCTCAGGGGATTCCAGTGTGCACCCAGGATGGAGAACAGCCACTTTAAGTTGAGCTGAGACTGGTAATGGTTGATTTCTGGATACGTGTCTTATGAAAAACCGTCAAATGGGGACGGCCCAGGGAAAGTGAGCATACTTACAGGATGAGGGGAATAATCATCAAAAGAGGAGTCTCATGAAAATTCTGCTGATTTGCTATCTAGTAAGAGAACTGTCAAGATATAACTGCACACAAATGTAAATTTCCTCTGTGGCGCCTGGGTGGCTCAGTCAGTGAAGCATCTGCCTTTGGCTCAGGTCATGATCTCGGGGGTCCTGGAATCGAGTCCCGCGTCGGGTTCCCTGCTCAGCGGGGAGCCTGCTTCTCCCTCTTCCTCCCCACACTTGTGCGCTCTCTCAAATAAATAAATATATATTTTTAAAAAAGGTAAATTTCCTTTGTAGTAGACCCGCAAAGCTTGAATAAGAAACTATCTGTAAGAGTGCACCGAAGTATTAAATCCAAAACAAACCTGGGACGTTCCTGTTTCTCTTCTACAGATTATGCCCCTTTAGCATTCACATGGGACTATGTACCTCATTGATTGCTCTTTCTAACACAATGCTTTTACATCTTCTCCCCCCTAATCTCATGTGTCTGTATTCTCTGCCTCCTACACTGGACTCTTGAGTTCCTCAGTGGGGACAAAGACCGTGTCTTGGGCGAGGCACGTTAAAAATGCCACCTTTGGAGTCACATTGCCAGGGTGGCTCTCCCAGCTCTGCTACTTACTGGTTGGTGGTGCTCGTCCCTCACCTGTCACCCAGCCCCAGTAGCTCTGACCTCAAGTTAAGGAGATAACACAGCTAAGGTGTTCAATACACATCTGTCACACAGTAAGTGCCCCCTCCCCCACCGCCCCCAAATTAGCTGTGGTCATTGATGACGATGGTGGTGATGATGATGATGATGTCATCTTTCTTTTACAGCAAAGGTGCTCAAATTCAGCTGCACATTGGAATCACCTGGGAAGTGTTGGGGCTGCCTAAAGCCCAGGCTCATCAAATCCAGCTCTCTGAAGGTGGAGCCAGGTATCAGTGATTTCTAAAGCTCCGCATGGGGCGCCTGGGTGGCTCAGATGATTAAGCTTCTGCCTTTGGCTCAGGTCATGATCTCCAGGTCCTGGAATTGAGCCCCCCCCCTTCCCTGCTCAGCGGGGAGTCTGCTTCTCCCTCTCCCTCTGCCTCTCCCCCTCCCCCTGCTTGTGCTCTCTTTGTCCCTGTCTCTCCTTCAAATGAATAAATAAAAATAAATAAATAAATAAATGAACTCCCCAGTGGGTTGCGATGTGCATCAAAGGTGGAGATCTGTGGCCCTACGGTATTTTCCCTATGGGCTTTTCACATGACGCACAGCTGAATAGGGACAGGCCAACAGAAAATGTCCAGCAGGGGTGGGTGGGTGCAGGGGGAGAGGGTGCATGACATACCTAGAAATAAACATGCTGAGTTCATTACCTTCCGTCATCTGGGCCTCCGAGTGATACCAAGTACAAATCATTTGGTGAAAAGGCCAGCGCTTCAATTTTGCCCTTGTGAAGTGACAGTCGGGCAATCAGCTCCCTTTTCTTATAATCCCACAAAATGATGTCTGCCTGGGAGCAAGAATACACTGTCAGATCACAGACCAGCTTCAGAAGAGTCCGAGGGGAGAGCTCCCTGTCTTGGTGAGAAATAATCAGTAATCGCACTTTTTCTGGAAATTAGATCATGTCTTACACACACAACCGCAAGAAACTGGCAAGAGTTTTAAATTAAGCAGGGACTAAAAAAATAAATAAATAAAAATAAATTAAGCAGGGACTTTTGGTTTCTGAGTATTATCAGTCCTCAAGCTGCAGGGTCTGGTGTGAACACCAAAATACTTTACTCCCAGCCAGAGGAATGAAGATGAGCTCAAAGAGGAGGCAAGAGGAAGAAGAGGGAGGGAAAGGACATGTGCCCGCACAGAGCTGAGCTGGAAGGGAGTGGGTTTTTGGGGGGGTGGGTGGGTACCTCTCTACTGATTTACAGGGAGCTATTTTCAGCACACTCACCTTGAAGCCCATGAACGTGACCTGTCCGGAGGCTATGTAAGCCCCACTCTTGGAGATGGTCACACAGGAGACATTGTTGCCGTGACCGTGCAGGAAATTCTGTTCCTGTGTGTTTATCGCCTGAATCAGGATTGTGCAGCCCAGAGGGTAAATCAGATGCTCCTGGTCAGGATGGCATTTCAGGCCAGAGGGCACATGTCCTGAAAGACAGAGTAATCATTAGAAAAATAAATAAATAAGAAAAAAATTGGACACAAAAGAGCACTTTTGGAATAAACCTGATTTCAACTAAAATAAGTGTATTGTGTGTGTGTGTGTGTGTGTGGGTAATGTATGTAATTTTATTCTACCGACAAGGTCAGCCTAGTGGATCACTTCTCAGACTCTAAAGTGTATAAAATCACCAGGGGATCTGGTTAAAATGCAGATTCGGATCTGACGTCTGGAGAGGGGCTGAGATTCTGCATTTCTGACAAGCTCTCAAGAGATGCCGACGCTGGTCCAGCAACCTCACTGCTGGATAGCAAGGCCCCAGGGCCAAGTTCGCAATGCTGAGAAGCAGGATTTTCTCAGTGCTGGAAATAGGAGAGCAGCCTGTCTTGGTGAGTGCAGAGGCACAGGGACTGTGAATTCACTGCCTGGGGCAGAAGTTTGGTAAAGGGACGCCTGGGTGGCTCAGTCGGTTAAGCGTCTGCATTCAGCTCAGGTCATGATCCCAGGGTCCTGGGATCGAGTCCCGCAGCAGGCTCCCTGCTCCTGGGGAGTCTGCTTCTCCCTCTCCCTGTGCCCCTCCCTGCTTCCTCGTGAACTCTTTCTCTCTCTCTCAAATAAATGAATAAAATCTTAAAAAAAAAAAAAGAAGTTTGGTAAAGATAATTTGTTTCTAAGGCACCACCAGGCACTCTAAAGAAGCCAGGCCTAAAAAAAAATAAAAATAAATAAAAAATAAAGAAGCCAGGCCTTCTCAGTGTGAGACCACCCCCCACCACCATCCTCCAGGTATTTGCCAAGAACCATCTCAAGAATTACAAACCTTTGTTAAATGTTTTAATATTACAGAGACAGAAGTCCTTCCTTATCACTCAACTTTGGGTCAGAATTTTTGGGGTTGTGATGAGGGAGCAGAAGCCTGGCTGAAGACAAAGCATAAGCTGACACCCTACAACCTCCCCTCACCCCCCACTCCTGGGTGGGACATGTGTGACATTCTTCCAGGAAGCTCCCAACTATCTTAATGTTAATGCCTTGCTAGAGGGGGAAAAACAATCTTAACTTGACAATGGCAAGGTCTCTGGTATCTTGTTGGTATCTTGTAGGTCGGTCCTCTTTAGCATATGAAAGTTCTTTTGAAACCTCCCTTTTCCTTACCTCCCCCAATCCTATAGTATACCATCAGCCACCCCTCACAACCTTGGGGCAGCAGCTCTTTCTGCCCACGGGTCCTGTCCCTGCGCTTTAATAAACCACCATTTTGCACCAAAGATGGCTCAAGATCTTTAGTCATTGGCTCCGGACTCCACCCCACTGAACCTTACCTATATTCCAAAACCACATCATTTGTGCTTGATACTATTTTACAGTATAAACTGTAAAGTCAGGTTGATTAGTTAAAAATCATTTCAAGTGGAGTGGTATTCAATGTGTAGATTAAGGAAAAATAATTTTTATAATAATACATTCGATCTCCTTTCTAAAAGCAGGATGTGTTTTTCCATGAAGTCTCTCTTCAGGGTTTCCAGCGGCATTTTCAGTTTTTCCTCATAAAGATCTCACACGTTTCTTAGTACATTTATTCCTGGGTATTTTAAAATTGTTCTATGGCTAGGGACGCCTGGGTGGCTCAGTCTGTTAAGCGTCTGCCTTCAGCTCAGGTCATGATCCCAGCGTCCTGGGATCGAGTCCCGCATCGGGCTCCCTGCTCCGCGGGGAGCCTGCTTCTCCCTCTGCCTCTGCCTCTCTCTCTCTCTCATGAATAAATAAATAAAATCTTTAAAAAAAAAAATTGTTCTATGGCTATTTCCTACTCCATCAAAAGAGTCATAAATATTTATTAATATCATCTTCTGGTCTTTTAATGAATTCATCTTTTACATTTAATTCCCTCTAGAATTTATTTTGGTGCATAATGGGATTCCAGTAGCTAAATAGATATTTTTTTTTTGCTCAAATTGACAAATATATTTATTGAATAAATGATTTCTCTTGCTTTGAGATCATTCCTTTTTCATGCAGTAGGTTCTCTAAAGACTAAGATTTGTGTCTTTGGGAGTGATCTATTCATACATTTATTCAGTTGCAGTTACCTTACAAGCAATCATATGGCTATCCATATGGAAAAAGTAAAATTAGATCCAACTTCACACCATCCATAAACAACACATTTCAGGTAGATCGAGGACCTAACTGCAACAAACAAGAGTTAACATGTACACAAGTTGTAGGAAATGACTTCTTCAACATGCCACAAAAAGAGCAAATCCTAACAGAAAAGGCCAATATATTCATCCAGTTATGTTAACAATTTAAATTTTTTAATGACACTTGACAAGATGAAAAGAAAAACTGAAACCAGTTGAAGATACCTGCAATGTCCATGACAGACGGGTATCCCATCCAGAATATACAAAGAGCTATAGCAAACAAACAAGACACAAACTGCTTCAACAGAAAGATATGCCAAGGATGGGAACAGGCAATTAATGAGGGGGGAAACTCAAAAGCTAATAATCATATGAAAAGATAGGCAACTTTGCAAGTATCAGGAAATGCAAATTACATCCCAAAGGAGATACCATTTCATCTCCATCATAATGGCTAAAATTAAAAAGGCTGATAATATGGGGCATCTGGGTGGCTCAGTTGGTTAAGTGGCTGCCTTTGGCTCAGGTCATGATCCCAGGGTCCTGGGATCAAGCCCCACATGGGGGTGGGGGGTGCCCTGTGGAGTCCGCTTCTCTCCCTCTGCCCGCAGCTCCCCCTGCTTGTGCTCTCTCTGTCAGTCAAATAAATAAATAAATAATAAAATAAAAAGGCTGATAATAGCAAGCATTAGTGGTGATGTGGATCAAAAGGGAACACTCATACATTGCGTTGTGGGAAGGTACATTAGTGGAATTGTTTTTTGTAAAACAATACACCTGTATTCAGTATGGCTGAATATGCACACACCCTCGGACCTAGTTATTCCACTCTTCGGTATATAATCTAGAGAAATACTTGCAAGGGTGCCCATGGGCCACTACAAAGGTGTTCACTGTTTGTATTAGCAGAAAGTTGCAAATAAACTCAAAGACCCTCAACAATAGATAACTAATGCTGGCCTATTTACACGGGGAGTAGCGGAGGTAAAATAAATTAATCAACATGAGTAGATTGCACAAATGCTGGGTGAAAAAAAGCAGGCTTCAGGGGCACCTGGGTGGCTCAGTCAGTTAAAGCGTCTGCCTTCGGCTAAGGTCATGATCCCAGGGTCCTGGGATGGAGCCCCACATCGAGCCACCCATCGGGCTCCCTACTCTGTGGGCAGCCTGTTTCTCCCTCTCCCTCTGCCTGCAGGTCCCTGCTTATGCTCTCTGTCAAATAAACAAATAAATAAAATATTTAAAGAAAAGAAAAGCAGGCTTCAGAATGTGTCCAGGATGATATTTCTAGAAAATATAGAAATATACAACTTTGTACTATAAATTGTTTATATATAGCATATCTGATATTTTACATGTACAGTAAAATTTAAAAACATAGCTAGAAAGAGTACACATTAACTTCAGGCTAGTGGTTGTCTCTAGAGAGGGAGAAAGGATAGGATTGTGTGTCAGGAGAGAGGACTTAAAATGTGTATTTTTTTTCTTAAAAAATTAATTCAGATTAGAAAAACTGTCAAGGGGCGCCTGGGTGGCTCAGTCATTAAGTGTCTGCCTTCGGCTCAGGTCATGATCCCAGGGTCCTGGGATTGAGCCCCGCATCGGGCTCCCTGCTCTGCGGGAAGCCTGCTTCTCCCTCTCCCACTCCCCCTGCTTGTGTTTCCTCTTTCACTGTGTCTCTGTCATATAAATAAATAAAATCTTTAAAAAAAAAAAAGAAAAAGTGTCAAAATTTGCTAATTCTGCGTGCAATACACGGTATTTATTGTGGCATTCTAAATTTCTGTTGAAGTATTTTATGATAAAAATAAAAGAGCCCTATAATACCCCCTGCCCAGAGTAAACCATTGTTAATAAGCAGATATGTATTTCTTCAGATTTATTTTCTTTGTGTTTAGTAATTAGGGTTCCTGGTTGCAAACAAGAAAGGTCATTTCTGGCAGAACTTAAGAGGAAAAATAATTTCGTGGATGGAATACAAACAGCTCACAGAATTGGTAGGAAGTATGGGAAATCACACTTGAAAAAGAGGCAGGACCAATAGGTGGGCCAGACCAAGTGACATGAACTAAGGAATTCTCATTCCTACCGGGCTCTGCTCTTATGCTGCACTCTTCCTGAAGGGGGGAAGCTTTGGGTCAGAACTTCCCGCCGGCTGAGCCCATGATGTCACCTGTCTCTGAACTGGCTGCCAAAGAGTTAGGAGAGGAAGCATTTGCCCCTTTTAAGACCCGAGCAAAGGCAGAACAACTCCCAGCCCCTTGCCTGTTTTGGGATTCTCCTCAAATAAAAGGATATCACACATGTCCCCCAGAATGAATACATTTCCCTCTTTTTTCCATATATACTCAGCCCCACTTCTCCCTACCTCTCTGTCTCTAACACACACACACACACACACACACACACTTAAACTATAATAGGCTCATACCATGCATACTATTGGGCAAGTTGCATTTTACACTTAATTTATCTTGGACATCTTTCCTTGTTCTTCCCCTATAGATCTTTTTTTTTTTTTTAAAGATTTTATTTATTTATTTGACAGAGAGAGAGAGAGAGCACAGAGATTTTATTTATTTATTTGACAGAGAGAGAGAGAGAAGCAGGCTCTCCACTGAGCAGGGAGCCCAATGCAGGGCTTGATCCCAGGACCCCAGGATCATGACCTGAGCTGAAGGCAGACGCTTAACTGACTGAGCCACCCAGGCGCCCCTTCCCCTATAGATCTATCTCATTTTTCTTAAGGGTTATGCAGTATTTTGTTGTACAAAAGGACTATAATTTTAAAAATAATTTACTGGGATGAAATTCACATAACATAAACCATTTTGAAGTGGACAATCCAGTGGTAGTTAGTACATTCACACTGTCTACAACCACCACCTCTGTCTAGTTCCAGAACATTGCTGGACTACAACCGTTTTTAAACCAATTTCTTACCAATGGTCAGTTGGGTTTCCTCTGGTATTTGGGCTATGACACACAATACCATAGTGAATCCCATAGTACATACTTTTTTGGAAACTTGAGTAAGTGATTCAAGTTTTCGAGGCCCAAAGATTACCCTCATTAAAAATCATAATGGGTACTATAAAACCTCTTTCAAAAAGGCTGTAAAATTTATTCTTCTGACAATAGTAATTGAGAGCCATTTGTTATTCTCACCCTACTATTATCCCTATGTGTAGCTTTACCAGTCTGAGAAAAAAGAGTCATTGTTAAAAAAGGGATTTTTGTTTGTTTGTTTTTAGCATTTTGAGCTAGTAGCCATTTATATTTCTTTATCTATTTCAGGGGTCAGCAAATATTTTCTATAAAGGGCCAGACAGTAAATATTTTAGGCCTTAGGGACCACAGTTACTCAAGTATGCTACTGTAGGGTAAAAGCAGCCATGGCAATCTATCAACAAATGCACATGGCTGGGCTCCAAAAAAACTTCATTTAAAATCCCAGCAGAGGGCCAGATTTGGCCAACAGGCTATAGACTGCAGACCCTTGATCTATTGTTTCATTGTTGCTGTTTTCAGTTTAGAAACTCTTTGCATGATAGGATAATCATGGGCTTATGGACTCCAGTCAATTGATAAATGCGGCTATTCTTGCGCTAATACCAAATTCTTAATAACTATAGCTTTATAAAATGTTTTCATAATCAGTACAACTATATTTGGTTTGCTTAAATAATAAATTCCTGTCAAAATACAATACCTAGAATAGTCAAGTGCCATTACACATTTACACCCTCAAGTTAAAAATCACAAACTGTAATGTAACTCTGCAAGGAGTTCTAGTGTCAAAATGAGAAAAAGGGGCTTTGCATTGGCTTCTAATCTGTTTCCATGTGAAAGCTATACTCGGTCATGGCCATGGGAGGTACTGGAATATAAGGGACCGTGTATTTACTCTTAGAGCTCGACAGAACAGCATGAACTCAGTCCCAGAGCTGTGTGTGTGAAGCTCTGCACTGGTCACTGGTGTGACCCCCTGCACTCGGAGGTCACTCTCGCGCTTTACCAATGACCTTGTCACCGGCCGACTTCTCAGATGCACTAAGCACCCACTTTCTATCAGAAAGTATTAAACTAAAACGAAGAGTCGAGATCCAAGTCCCAGAATGGGCCTAAAACTTTAGTCTTTTGTTCTGCGTCTGCATTACTACAATGTTAAAACTTTCAGGCAACACAACGCGCTTAAAAAAAAAAAAAGTTTGCTTTTCTAAAATGTAACGCATTGCTTGTTTCCATCCTTCACACACAACATCAAAGAGCACTTCCCCCCCTTAATGTTCAAAATAACAGGCAGTCATAAAGAAGATGTGAGCTGAACCAGCAGGCATCCCCAGATCCGGAGCATCACTCCCCTCCAGCTCCCCCTGGCGTCCTTTCCGCCTTTTATCGGGGTCTGAAATCTTCACCATTACGAGTTCTTGGGTTAGGGCACAAGACCATCCCCTAAAGCGGCTGCTCACACCCACATTCGGTCCCCAGCCCTTTCTCATAGCACATCAGCTGGGATTCTAGGAGTTTCTTGGTCCCAGGGGCCGACCCGGACTTCGCAAAATCCCGCGGTTACCGAGGGGCAGGCAGCTTCAGGCGCTGCGCTGGGGCGTAGGGCCAAGGCAGAGCTAACCAGGGGGAGAAGGGTTACGGCCACCCTACTCATCCTCGCGCCCGGGGAGGAGGCCCTTGTCCCTTTTAGGTGCTGCGAAACCATCCTAGTCCCTGAGACTTGGAGCGAGGAAGTGACTCGCCAGGGCTTTGGGGCAGGAGGGAGCTCGGCCCCGGCCAGTATCCCGCGCAGCCTTCCAGGTGCACCCGGTGTCCCACGGTCCCTGTTTGCACTTCTCGTCCCCGGCGCTTGCGAACCGCCCAGCCCAGACACGCTCGAGGCCTCACCGTTGAAGCCGATCACGGCCTCAAGCTCCAGCTCGGCCACCTCGGCTTTGAGCGAAATTTGGTTCTCCATCCTCAGGAGACTGGGCTCTCCCGCCTCTGGGCCTCCAGCGGCGCAGCGTCTTCTGGTCGGTATGGTAACGGACGTGCGCATGCGCACCAGACCCACGCTCGCGCGGACTCCCGGCTGCCTCGCCCCGAGCTCCCTCTGCAAAAGGAATAGGGCTTCCTTTCTTTCCTATTTCCCTGGAAATTTAGGGGCGCTGAGTGCACGCTTTCCCTCCACGTCTGTGACTTTTTCTCCTAACCATAGAATCAAGCACCGAGTGTCATTTAAGGAAGGATGCTATAAGATAATATATAATGGCCACTTCTTTGGGTCCCTTGTTTGAAGTAGGATTGAAAAGAATTTTTAAGCTTTATTGAGCTATCACTTTACAGATAAAATTCACTCTAAGGGAGTTTGGGTAAATTTATACAGTTGGGCAACTATGCTCACAGTCCAGTTTTGCTTTTGTTTTTTGTTTAAAGCACGATGAAATTTCAGGTAGCTGCTGGAGGTCTTGAGATGCTCCCACCTTCCCGGGAAAAATGCTTAGATGTTAGTTCCAACCATTTTATTTTAATTGCGCCCGGCTGTTCGCGTCCCTCGGTGGGAGCAGATTAGGTTAGATTGCTCCAACCTAATGTTCCCTGGGGGCCGCTTCCCTTTCTTGATCATCCTTTTGAGGTCCCCTGCACGCTCCGCTGGCAAACTCCGGGTTCCGGTCGCGCCCGGGCCGAACCGCGGGGTATGAGCCGCGCGGGCCGCCGTAGTCAGCTGCCGCGAGCAGGAAGTGTCCGACGGCGGGCGGAGACTGCACGATGGCCCCGGACCCCTGGTGAGCCCCGGGTGAGGGCGGCCGCGCCGAGGGTCCGCGGGGGAGGCCGGGCTTCCGGGGAGCCGGCGGTAGCCGGGCTCTGGGGCCGGGGAAGCCCTTCAGGATGAGGGGCGGGGCAGCGAGGCCCCTTCCCGCGCCCAGGGGGACCGCGCCGCGTCCCGCCGCCCTCGGTGCTCGCAGGGGTGGCCCGGGAGGGGGACCGGGTGGACTCCGGGGAGCCGGGGGCTAGTACCGAATCCCGGACACATGCCTTTAGCCCTTCTCGGCTGCACCTGGCCGCGGGGATATCCCGCCCGTCCTGGCTGCGGAGCTGGCTGGTGCGGGCTTCCTTGGACTCCCGGGAAAGTGAAGTTCAAGTCACCTTTTGGGGGAATTCCGGTCCATCTGGTGACCTCCCCTCTCTTACTTCCCAGGCGGAGAAACCGAGGTTCAGCACCCACGGTCACCCGCCAGTTAGTAAGCAGTTCGCACTAGGGTGTTGTGGGCCCTTCAAAAAACTTAGAGGAATCGGGGAGGGAAATTACGCATTTGTTTATAAGGCATTTAACCCTTACCTGAGTCAGTATCTTGAAGGCCGTTTCTACTGCAGCAACTCTGCAGTAAAAAAAAAAAAAAAGAGCTGATAAGGGTCGTTCCTTCAACAATTAAGTCTTAAGGACTGAATGATGAAAAGACACAAGGTCTGATCCTAAGGAACATATTACTACGGCATGTCGAACTGGAGTTTTTGTTTGTTTAATGATTAAAAGCATATTCTAGCTCTATAAAGTTCTTGTAATATTTCTGGTTTAATTTATAATTGTTTAAATTGTAGGCAGTGTGACTATTAGGAGAATGGGTTGCAGGATCAAAGTTAGCACTACTTTGGATCTAGGTTACCTGCGCCAATGGCTCACTTGATTTAACTCTAATTTTTTTCCACCTAATTTTAACACTTGTATACACTCTGATAGAAAATTTAGAAAATACTGAATATTTGCAGAGAAAAAAAAAAACCCACATCTTCAACTCTATCATTTGGAATAATAGCCGTTATTGATTTTAAAATGAAAACGTGAGTTTATATAATATGCATATATACATGTATGTATACACATATATATATTATATGTACAAGTATCTCCGCTTCTTGAGACTTCACATTATGCCTCTTTGCTTTTATTGAAAGACTTACCTTAGTACCTGTTTTTGCTAACCAAAAGAAATCAGAAGAGGATTTTTGCTTTTGAAAAAAATGGGGAAAGCAAAAATAGCATTCAGCGTTTGTTTTGCAGCAAGCTGTCATAGAGACATTGTACCCCCAGTCAGCGAGAGTGACCCCTGCCCCAAGCTCCTTCCCTGGGAATTACACTCAGCATCTCAGCATCAAGCTGTCATAGCTTTGTCTGTGAGCATCTGGGCTTTATCTTGGTTTATTTTGTGTATCTGTTAGCAAGATGGGCCCTAAGGTATCAGAAAAGCCCAAGAGAGGTTATTTTTTGGGGTCTAGGAAAGCTCAAAAAATTTTCCATATATATTTATGGTAATTGGCCCCTTTGCTTTACTCCATTTTGGCTTAGGAGAGTTTTTTTTTTTTTTTTTAAGACTTTATTTATTTGCGAGAGAGAGAATGAGAGACAGAGAGCATGAGAGGGAGGAGGTCAGAGGGAGAAGCAGACTCCCCACTGAGCAGGGAGCCCGACGTGGGACTGGATCCCTGGACTCCAGGATCATGACCTGAGCCGAAGGCAGTCGCTTAACCAACTGAGCCACCCAGGCGCCCAGCTTAGGAGAGGTTTTATAGGAAGACTATTTTTGGATAGTGAGGGAAACCTGCATGTTTTACAAAGCAAGGAACATTTCTCCATGTCATTAAATATTTACTGAAAACATGGTTTTTTTATGGTGCGTAATAGTGCATTGTATGAATAACCGTAATTTATTTACTTATTTCCCTCTTTGTAATGTCAGAGTTTGTTTTTGTTTAACTATTGCAAAGACTGCCCCTTTGTTCCATTCCTTATTTCGTCCACTTGCTTTCTGGAAGTGGGACTGTTAGATTGAAGGATATGAACATTTTTAAGGCCCTTGATACGTATTGCTAAATTGCCGTCCACCTCCTGGGAGCTAACCCCCTCACTTTACACATAAGGTGGGAAATAAAGCTCAGAGACGGTTATCCATTTAGATTGGTGGAAGCGATCATTGGACCCCAAGCCTCTTCCCCAGTTCATGCTGAGAGCACATCATGTTTCCTGTTACTCTCAAGTAGTTTGACCCAACGGCTTTCTCATCTGACTGTTGATGGTGAAACAGTGAGGGAACTCCGCTGTGTTGGCATCAGGTACCTTGCAAAGTAGGTTGCTCATGAAGAGGGCGGAAGGGAGTATGGAACGGGACTTTGAAAAAAACCTATAAAAACAGACTTGATGACATACAGCTTTGCCTTTGTGCTCTTGAAAAATCATATGTCAATGATGCTTTACTCCTGAGTGATATAATGGAATATATTTTGGCTAATTGAACATAACAATAACAAAAATGGAATATAGCAATGACTGCTTTAATGGCATATCAAAGCAAGTGACAAGCTCACTTTTTAATAGAAGTAGCAAGTGATTACTGCCTCTTAACTGGTTCATTGCTAAAGTTAATTAACTTTACTGCTGGGGCAACGTATTTGTTGATGATACATCATTTCTGGAAAAATTACGGTTAAACAGACCCTAACAGTTTTATATTCTGGTTGGTCCTTTTTTGGATCTATTCTAAAAACTGTTACGGAAGGTAAAATATATACAAAGTGGACTAGTATAATGAACCCCTTTATACTCCTCACCCAGTTCCTGTAATTACCAATATTCTGCCATACTGGTACCATCTCTGCCCTCCACGTCTTTTTTCCCTGAGATTTTTTTTTTTTAAGTAAATCTCATACATGTATGAATTTAACTGTTGTGCATTCAGTGTTTTTGTGGTAGAACAGGGGCTCAGTTCATAGTCTGGGAACTTCCTCTTTGCTCCCCTTTGTGGCTTGTTGGTCTCTGCCGGGGCATCACCATCCTCTGAGTCACTTAGGCCTGAAAACTCCAATCATCCCCTTTTTCTTCACTCCTCCTATCAGATTATTAAGTCTTTGGTTTTTCTCTTAAATGCCTCTGGCATCTCTTTTATGCCATCTGTTAATGCTGTGGCCTCATCCTTTTAGCCCTGTGCCTCGCAGACACACAGTAGATCCTGGTGACCAGTTATAGAACTGGAGAGCTGGAGAAGCTTTCTGGTCTCGCGCCAACCCCCTCTCGTTCCCAGCCATTTGTGTAAACGAGTTCAGGTTCCTAAACTAGTGGTGTAGGCACTAATGTGCTTGATAACCGTGATGAGGCTGCCCATGACCTCTAGGTCCATGGTTCTCAAACTTGGGTACGCGTCGGAAGACCTGGGGGAGTTTTCACAAGCCCTCGCGTCCAGGTCAAACCCCATTCCAGTTTAAACAATGCGTGGGGCTGGGGCCCAGGACTTAGCTGCGATGTTGTTGTTTCAAGATTCCCCTGGTGATCCCAGTGCCAGCAAAGTTTTAGAACCACCGCTCTCCAGGGCTAACGTGGGAACGTGAGGAGTGGGAGCAAAACATCTGGGATTTTGGCCTTCTGCATTTCACAGAACCTCTTCAAGGGCTCACTCGATGTGTGAAAGGGTCCCCTACAGCTCTGAAGCCCTCTTTCAAAAGTCTCTCCTGATTATCCTGGTGTTCGAGGCTCTGCAGAAACTAGCTTCCACGCATCTGTACCCTCTGATGCCGTATCCTCCCACCCAGGGCCGCGCAGCCGAATGCACCAGGCATGTGTCCTTCCATTTCCTTCCTTTCACCCTTGCTTGCTCCTTGTGCCTTTTGCCAAGTCTAGGATGTGCCCCTCCCTCCTGCTTCAGCCTTGCGGTTCAGCCCAGGATGTACCCTCTTGGCCCAGCCCGGTCAAGTCTGAGTGTCCTCGGCTGCCAGTTATTCCTCTCACTTTCAGATTCGATGTTTTGCAGGAGCTGTATCGTAACTTATTATTGATCTTCATTGGTATGGTCTGGGACTACAGAGCCAGACCTAAGCTCCTCTTTTCAGAGAGGACAGTATGGAGGGGAAAAGGGGAAATGTGGCAAAGAGGGGCCAGGACCCAGTTTCCTTACCAGCTTCACTCCTATTTTTTTTGGTCGGAGAGAGGGGCAGAGGGAGAGAGAGACTCTCAAGCAGGCTCCACGCTCAGTGCAGAGCCTGACCCGGGGCTCGATCTCACGACCCTGAGATCATGACCTGAGCTGAAATCAAGAGTCAGACGCTTAACTGACTGAGCCACCCAGGCGCCCCTTCCCTCCTATATTCTTAATTATGTGTTGTATCACCTGCTCTTTTTCTGTATATGTGAACATACACACACTTACACACGTATATATGCATGATGCTACTTTAGCATACAGAGGGGAGTTGTTAAAGATCCTACCTCATGGGATGTGACATTCAGAATGTAACACTCTTAGCCCGGGACCTGGCCCAGAACAGGTACTCAGCTGTTACCCATTGCTGCAATTACTGTAGTAAGATCGCCAGGGGAAGCAGTTGGAGATTGTTTTTCCCATCACTGAAAAACACATTTGCCAAGTTCCCTCAGTGTAGGAGTAACGTGTGGGAGTTCAAAGATTTTAAGAAATGGATCGTTTAGTTTTTTCAAGCAGAAATTGGGGCATTAGGTGAAGCAGCAGTTTTCAGTATTTGGTACTGGGACAGTCCTGGGAAATACGTTGGTCGTATCAAGCAGACTACCTGGTAGGAGAGATGCAGTGTGTGTGCACACTTAGCTCGTCTCTGTGAAACGAATAGAAAGTAAGACCATCACAAAAGGACAAAATAAGAGATGATTGTGAATTCACTGTGAATTTTTCAAAGCCTCCAACGCTTTGAATGCCAAATAGAAACTCAGCAAATGTTCTGAGAGAGTTCTTGTAAGCTTAGCTATCAGGAGGGTGTGTGTCCCATGTCCCTAGAACATTTAGTTGTAGGATAAACAGTACTTGCTGTCCCTGTTTTGTAAAGCTCTTCCCCTGCCTGGCTGCCTTCCTCACCTTGCCTGTCACTCTCTTGTTCTTTTTTTTTTTTTTTTAAGATTTTATTTATTTATTTGAGGGAGAGAATGAGAGACAGAGAGCACGAGAGGGAAGAGGGTCAGAGGGAGAAGCAGACCCCCCGCTGAGCAGGGAGCCCGATGTGGGACTCGATCCCGGGACTCCAGGATCATGACCTGAGCCGAAGGCAGTCGCTTAACCAACTGAGCCACCCAGGCGCCCTCTCTTGTTCTTTTATCCTGCTTTATTTTTCTTCTTAGCGCTTGACTACTCCATATTTATTTATCTTATGCCTTTCTCCCTTCGCTAAGCTCCTTGAGCAGGGGCTTTGTCCATTTTGTTCACTGCTCTGTTCTGCAGGGCCCAGAACAGTGCTTAGTACAAAGGAGGCCCTCCATAAATGTTTGCTGAATGTTCTAGAAGTGAATGAATTCAAACACCTGACCATGGGCAGAATGGCGAAGCGGTTAGGAGCAGAGGCTCAGGGCTGGACAGCCTTGGTTTGCGGCTGGTGGTACCTCCTGGGCAAGTCGCTCTACCTCTTTGTGCCTGATTTTCTCCCTTGTAAGGTGGAGATGGTAATGGGACGCATCTCCTGTTGTTTTTGTGTGGATTAAGTGAATTATTACAAATGAAGCATTCAAGATAGAGCCCAGCTCATCGTTATTTACTGTAATAGCAACACATGTCCCTATGACTGTCACTATTACTACCCTCCCCTTCTGTTTGAATCTGCGGCTAGAATTAAAAAAAAAAATGAAGCTCAGATAATGCGGAAATCATCTTTTAAAGAACCTTAACATTCTTCTCCCTTTACGACTTCGATGCAGGTTCTCCACATATGATTCTACCTGCCAGATTGCGCAAGAGATTGCCGAGAAAATCCAACAGCAAAATCAGTATGAAAGAAATGGTGAAAATACAATCAGGGTAAGACCAGGAGGAAATTAGTCCTTGGAATGATTTCTTTGAGCTTGGAGGTCTGAAAACCCTCCTGCTGAGGCTCCGTGTGTGTGTGTGTGTGTGTGTGTGTGTGTGTGTGTATGTGTATGTGTGTAATGACCTCCAAACTTACACGTGTAGAATTGACATTACAACCAATTAGTTAATCATTATAACTGAGACTAAATGAAGCATGACACCTGTTTAATTCTCCTACTTCACCTTAAAAGTTTCTAACAATTTCATAATCTAGTTCAAACCCCAGACAGTAAATCTCCCAGGCTTTGCAGGACAAGAGGTGACGTCTTCACCTCTTGGAGGATCTATTCTTGCCAAAAGGATAATAGCCTTTTTTACATTTTACATGCAAAAACGTAAATAGCTTACAGGCTGTACAAAAACAGTGGCAGGATTTGACTAGGAAATATATTTTTTAGACGCTCATGAGTTCATGCTAGCACCTTCAAGTCTAACACCATGAGTTTCTAACCTTCTCCATTCTAAATTCGTATTTTTCTTTTCCAGCAGTCAGAACTTTGGTTTCCAAAAACAATGATATCTTTTTGCCCACTTCGTGTATTTTATAGTTTACAGAAAACAGTTTCAGAATTCCTACACAGGTACCACCACAAACACTAAGTTTGAATTTGTCTTTTTTTTTTTTCAACTTTTTAAAACTAATATCCCACTAATAATACCGAGGTTATTCTGTTCTAAAGTAATTAGGATGGATTCTTTTTTTCTGTGTTTTATGCTATCCTTTGCATCTGTTTATATTCATTTTTTTTGTACTTAACTCTTTAATCCCCATCACTTATTTCCCCTATCCCCCCACCCACCTGCCCTGTGATAACCACCAGTTTGTTCTCTATAGTTGAATCTGTTTGTTGATCCGTCTCTCTTTTTTGTTTTCCCTTTGTTCCTTTGTTTTTTTCCTCAGATTCCACCTATGAGTGAAATCATATGGTATTTGTCTTTCTCTGACTTATCTCAGTTAGCATTATACTCTCTAGTTCCATCCATGTCGCAAATGGCAAGATTTCGTTCTTTTTTGATGGCTGAGTAATATTCCATTGTATCTATATACCACATCTTTATCCATTTATCTATCAGTGGACACTTGGGCTGCCTCCATAGCTTGGCTGTTGTAAATAATGCTGCTATAAACATCAGGATGCGTGTACCCCTTTGAATTCATGTTTTTGTATTCTTTGGTAGGATGGCTGTTTGGATTGTTTCTACTATTTTGCTGTTATGAAAAATGCGGCAATAAATACCTTTATGCTTTTTCCCTCCTTATATTTGTGGAGGTGTCTTATAAGGGTGAATTCTCAGAACCAGTAGGGTGATTACTGGATCATTGGGCAGTTTTATTTTTAACTTTTTGAGGGCCCTCCATACTGTTGTCCACAGTGATCGCACCAGTTTGCATTCCCACCAGTGGTGCACGAAGGTTCCTTTTTCTCCACATCCTCACCAACACTTGTTGTTTCTTGTATTGTTGATTTTAACCATGCTGACATGTGTGAGGTGATATCTTGTAGTTTTGATTTGCATTTCCCTGATGATGAGTCATGTTGAGCATCTTTTTTTTTTTTTTTTAAAGATTTTATTTATTTATTCGAGTGAGAGAGAATGAGAGATAGCGCGAGAGGGAAGAGGGTCAGAGGGAGAAGCAGACTCCCTGCTGAGCAGGGAGCCCGACGTGGGACTCAATCCCAGGAGTCCAGGATCATGACCTGAGCCGAAGGCAGTTGCTTAACCAACTGAGCCACCCAGGCGCCCATGTTGAGCATCTTTTCATGTGTCTGTTGGCCATCTGTATGTCTTCTTTGGAGAAATGTCTGTTCATGTCTTCTGTCCATTTTTAATTGGATTATTTGTTTTGGGGGTGTTGAATTGTATCAGTTCTTTATATATTTTGGATACTAACCCTTTATCAGATATGTCCTTTGCAAATATCTTCTCCCATTCAGTAGATTGCCTCTTTGTTTTGTTGATTGTTTCCTTTGCTGTTCGAAGCTTTTTGTTTTGATGTGGTCCCAATAGTATATTTTTGCTTTTATTTGCCTTGCCTTAGGAGACATATCTAGAAAAACGTTGCGGGGCATCCGGGTGGCTCCGTTGTTAAACGTCTGCCTTCGGCTCAGGTCATGATCTCGGGGTCCTGGGATCGAGCTCTGCATCGGGCTCCCTGCTCAGCGGGAAGCCTGCTTCTCCCTCTCCCTCTGCTGCTTCCCATGCTTGTGTTCCCTCTCTGACAATTAAATAAATAAATCTTTAAAAAAAACAAAAAAGAAAAACATTGCTACGGCCAGTTTTTACTGCCTGTGCTCTCTTCCAGGATTTTTATGGTTCAGGCCTCATATTTAAGTCTTTAATCCACTTGAGTTTATTTTTGTGTGTGATGTAAGAGAGTGGTCCAGTTTCCCCCTGCATGTTGCTGTCCAACACCATTCCATACCTTTCCCAACACCATTTGTTGAAGAGACTGTTCTTTCCCATTGGATATTCTTTCCTGCTTTGTCAGAGATTAATTGACCATATAATTGCGGGTTTATTATATTAATTTTTAATACTTCTTATATGTAACCATTTTCATTAATTTTGGTTTATTCTTCCTGTGTTAACTTTTTGCAGAAATAAGCATCTGTGTATATGTGTATGTGTTCTCATTTCTCTTCCTTTTACACAAACAATACTCTTTTGTATCTTGCTCTTTTTATTTAATACTACATTGTAGTGATCCCTCCATATTAATTCACTGAGATCTTTGCTGTTCTTCTTTAGGGCTACATAATACTCTATTGCACAGATGTGTCATGTCCGTTTAACCTGTCTATAAAGATAGGTGTTTGGATTGTTTCTACTATTTTGCTGTTGTGAAAAATGCTGCAATAAATACCTTTATGCTTTTTCCCTCCTTATATTTGTGGAGGTGTCTTTTTTTTTTTTTTTTAAGATTTTATTTATTTGTCAGAGAGAGAGAGAGAGACAGAGCACAAGCAGGGGGAGAGGCAGAGGCAGAGGGAGAAGCAGGCTCCCCGCTGAGCAAGGAGCCGGACGTGGGGCTCGATCCCAGGACCCCGGGACCATGACCTGAGCCGAAGGCAGCCGCTTAACTGACTGAGCCACCCAGGCGTCCCTGTGGAGGTGTCTTATAAGGGTGAATTCTCAGAACCAGGGTGTATGTGATTTTTTTTTTTTACCCATTGGCAAATTCCCCTCCACAAGTGTGTTGACCTTTGGCGCCCTGACCAGCAGAACACAAGTTTCTGTTTCTTCACAGGCTGGCTAACAGATGGTGCTCTCAGTCTACCAACTTGTTGCCGGTCAGATAAGTGATACATGGTATTTCAGTGTAGTTTCAAATTTGCATTTTTTCATATACGAATCAAGGGAAGTATGTTTTCACATGCTTAAGCATTATTTATATACATTTTTCTGAGAAGTTCTTATCTTTTGCCTTTTTTTTTAATTGGATTGTTGGTCTTTTTAGTTTTTAAGAGTTCTTTACATAATACGGAGATTTAGTTCTTGGTGATAGATTGTAATTTATTTTCTTTATCATTTGTTGTTTGGCTTTGCCCATGGTATCATCTGCCATGTGAAAGTTTTGGGGTTTTTTTGTTTTTTTAATAATTTTTTTTTTTTAAAGATTTTATTTATTTGACAGAGAGAGACACAGTGAGAGAGGGAACACAAGCAGGGGGAGTGGGAGGGGGAGAAGCAGACTTCCCGTTGAGCAGGGAGCCCGATGCGGGGCTCGATCCCAGGACCCTGGGATCATGACCTGAGCCGAAGGCAGACGCTTAACGACTGAGCCACCCAGGCACCCCAAAGTTTTGGTTTTTTTAAACAGAGTTGGCTAACGATCTTTAATTGCTTCTGCATTTTCACTCATAACTTTTGCAGTTTCTGGGATGTAAGGAATTTATTCCTGTTTTCTTCTAATAAACATATGGTTTCACTTTTTACATTTAGATCTCTGATTCATTTAACTGGTATCATCTTGGATAGTTAGATTATTTCTAATTTATAAGTGAGTTTTCAGTGTGGCTAAATTATTGCCCACGTGAGAGTAATTTCTCAGTGTAGACTTTCTGGATTTAGGTCGTATGAAATCTTTTTTTTTTTAACTTTTACTTATTTATTTTTTAAGATTTTATTTATTTATTTGACAGAGAGACAGCGTGAGAGGGAACACAAGCAGGGGGAGTGGGAGAGGGAGAAGCAGGCTTCCCGCTGAGCAGGGAGCCCGATGCGGGGCTAGATCCCAGGACCCTGGGATCATGACCTGAGCCGAAGGCAGACGCTTAACGACTGAGCCACCCAGGCGCCCCGGTCGTATGAAATCTTAAGCCTCTTGTACATATAATTCTGTACCAATTCTGATTATCTTTTAAAAATCATTCTCATTCTGTTAGGTGAAATTATACAATAGATTTTTTTTTTAATTACTTATGCCATTGAACATGTTTTCATATATTTATTGGACACTCGTATTTCTTCCTTTGTGAATTTCCAGTATATGTCCTTAACCTAACCTGTTATTTCTTTTCTTTTTTTTTTTTTT
>NC_138383.1:47958132-48093843 GCF_054177405.1 Leptonychotes weddellii
ATTTTTGCATCCATGTTCATCAGAGATATTGGTCTGTAATTCTCCTTTTTGATGGGGTCTTTGTCTGGTTTTGGGATCAAGGTAATGCTGGCCTCATAAAATGAGTTTGGAAGTTTTCCTTCCGTTTCTATTTTTTGGAACAGTTTCAACAATGGGGGCCTTATTTTTAACACAACTGGAATATTCTGATACATTTAGTTTGTAACTTTGCCCTCCATCTGTTATCATTTATTACTGCACATCTTTTATATACATATGTGCGGCGGGATCCCAGAACTCTGAGATCGTGACCTGAGCCGAAGGCAGATGCTTAACTGAGTGAGCCACCCAGCGGCCCCTGCACATCTATTATAAAGAGGGTTTTTATTTTATCAAAATCAACAAGTCATAATATGTAGACCTTAGATGGTTTCTGATTGGCCCGGCTACTGTCTGCACGTAAGGTCCAGCTACGCATGCTCATTTTCTTGTTACCTAAAGCACACATGTTAGGAAGGTAACTAAATAGTCCTTTCACGATATAATATTAACAACTGTGTATTTGCTAACTTCCATTAAGGTAACTGATTATTATGCATCTTATAATATTTATGTGCTAAACTAGAGGGCAAAAAAGAAACAAATTAAGAACTCTTACTTTTTTCTATTGGTAACTTCTGCTCTTTATTAGTTATAGAGAAGCATGTGGCGGTAATAATTGACTCGACTTTGTTCTGAATGCTTTCAGCCTGACCGTCTTTTGAAATCTCGTAGACTTTGGTTTTGTGGTCATCTCAGAATTTGCTGAACGAAGCATGAAGAATATATAAAAATATTTTAAAATATTGAACAGAATTATTAAACACATTATGAAAATATTTAAGGACATTACTGTGGATAATTTAGAATGTTGTAGGATAAAGCAGAAACTCAGCTGGACTGTAACAGCGTTCCTTAAAATCTTGAGTATTTTTTCAAAACAATGGGGTCTCTTTCTGCTGGAAGCGGGACCTGTACTAAGGACGGAATTCCGGTCACCCACCCCAAGGGGGCGCTCAAGACCTCTGTGTTTTCAGGGAGACCACTTCTTTTGATAGAATGGAAAGGCGGTAGCTTCTCTAATATGAAGGCCTCTTTTTAATTCTTTCTGTTCCCCACATCTTCCCGTCCCTTGACCTATTCCAAATAACTCGATGGCAGTCCTCCTCCGGATTTAAGCCATATGGGATAGCTACTTCTGTTGGTGGTTCCTTGTTTTCTTTACAAAAAAGGTACTGAGGCTAGGTCAGCCTTTGCAGCCCAAGTCACGGGCGGAGCTGGAAAAGGAATCCAGCATCCCAGCAGAGGAGTGTTTTACCCCGAGGAGAGGAATCTGAGGGCTGAAGTAACTTGCTCCAGACCCCACAGCTGGGAAATGGAAGAGCTTGGACGCAGAGTCAGGGGTGTCTGGCCCCCAAGCCAGTTGTTTAAAAGCCGAATTCTACTTTAGTAGAAATAATACAGTCATCTGTCACCTGGCTTGTCTTCAACTAGAATTCCCTAATAATTGGCACGTTGCTCTCATGCCAAGACAAATCCTGTTTATAATGCAAATCCTCAAGACCCTCCTTAATCATCAGAAAGATTAAACACTGTTCACTGTGGTTTATTAGGTATACTTTATGATGTTGTAATTCTTAGAAAAATTTTTGTCCGTAAATCGCCAACAGAGTGACTGCTTAATCCTTTTTTTTGGAGGCATAATTAATGTTGGATGACTTTTTTAACGTGAATATTTGAATACCACATTTCCTTACTGTGTTGGGTAGTTGAGAGTTTACAGCACTTTACCTAGTAAATTTATGCATTTGTGCAGTTTTCCAAAGAACACTAGGGATTGCCAGAAAGATAAGTCCTCGGAAAATGCCTTCCAAACAATTAAACTCATGGAGTGAAGGCATAAGATGTTATTGCTCTTTCTTGGAAAAAGTATTTTCTCCTGGCAAGAATTAATGTGAAGTTAAAATGAAAGTTCCGTGCTTTTGAATTGGTTAGTTTGCAATTCATAAGCCAAAGTCCTGCAGCCAGAGAGTTTAAAATTGCTGAAAAACATTAATTTCTATTCACTGTGTTTCTTGGAGACAGGAATTGTTCATTGCTCCACTGGTTGAGAAAAGTCATGTGCCATGGGAGGGCTGCACGTAAAGTGTCAGGTAGTAGTAAAATTATTCTTAGAATTGGCCTAACCTGAAGCTTGTCTTTTTGTTGGGTTCTCAAAGATAGCACTTTTACTACTTTAAGGAGAATTAAAAAAAAAAAAATCTCTTTACAAAGGGGTTCAGTATGAAAAGGTATTTTAAAATAGGTGTCTTGGGAGAAGTCCTATAGAAATGATTTTTTAAAAACTATAAATGACTTTTCTCCCCTTTGTCTTTTGCGGGGGGAAAAGATAGGTTAGTAGACAGGTGGGTGGATAGACAGATGCAGCAATCAATGTAACCGAATGAATGCAGGCGTTGGCCGGCTAACCAGGTAGATTTTAGGGAGAGCCCCTGTGGAGTGGTTGGTTCTCAAGCACTGTGCTTGTACTTGGCACTTTTCACTGGTGCCTGGAATGGTGAGGAAAGTAAGGACAAGACAGTGTTGAGGTCAGTGGGGATTTTCTGATTTGTAGTCTTGTTACCTTCTTTCCAGTGTTCCACGTTAAGGTCTCCTTGCTTTGTTCCCTCGGTAGTAAAAGTAGATGGTGGTTTTTTTTTTTGTTTTTTTTTTTTTAAAGATTTTATTTATTTATTTGAGAGAGAATGAGAGAGAGCACATGAGAGGGGGGAGGGTCAGAGGGAGAAGCAGACTCCCTGCCGAGCAGGGAGCCCGATGCGGGACTCGATCCCGGGACTCCAGGATCATGACCTGAGCCGAAGGCAGTCGCTCAACCAACTGAGCCACCCAGGCGCCCTAGATGGTGGTTTTGTCTGTTGTGGTTGTTTTGAATATTCATACCTGGCAAGACGTAGATGGGTAACTTTAATGAAGTCTCCCGTCACCCCCCAGTTTGGAAGTATTTCTGCTGCACGAAGTCCATTGGTATAGCAGGGACAGCACTGGCTTTGGAACCAGACGGAACTGAGACTGAGGACTAGCCCTGCCACTTCCTCCAGGCCAAGGAGCAACTTAGCCTTTCTGGACCTTCATGTCATTTTCTGGAGTAGGGCTAAATGTGCTTACATTGCAAGGTTGTTGTTAAAGCTGGAGGAAATCAATGGAAAGCACCTCACGGGCCCAGCCCCTCCTACTGGGGGGATGTTGAATACAAGGTAGCTCTCAACCTTTACTAACCGTGTGAACTTGGACAAGTTACGTAACCTCTTTGTACCTTATTTTTTGTTTTTTGCTTTTTTGTTTTCATCTGAACTAGGGATAATAAAAGTACACTTGCTTCATAGTATTGTCGTGAGGATTCAGTGATGTGCAGGGAGGGTGCTTGGCGTGCAGTGAGCCCTCCTTGAGGATTACCTGCTGCTCATTATTTTGTCACTATTGTAAAAATCCCAGCTACCGTGGAGAACCTACAGGTAGTCCTTATGGAGTTTATCGTCATGCGAAGGGGTCATGTCAAAGCACACAGATAATGACAGTATTGAAATAGTACTTGCAAAAGTGATCAGTGCTTTGAGGAAGGTAAGGCCCTGGCCTGGTACATAAAAAATACTCAGTGCAGTTGGTTAACTTAAAAAAAAAGGATGAAGTGCATGTGAGCCGGAAAAGTCTGGCCTCTAGGACCTTAAACTGTCCTCCTGCAGCTCTCCTGTTAAGGCACCAAGAACTAAGTGTTATCTGCAAACTTCTTCCTTATCCAGGGCGATTAATTCACCAGCAAGACTTGCCAAAATTCTTTTTTTTAAGATTTTATTTATTCACTTGAGAGAGAGAGAGACAAGGGCACAAGCCTGGGGAGAGGCAGAGAGAGAGGGAGAAGCAGACTCCCCGCCGAGCTGGGAGCCCGATATGGGGCTTGATCCCAGGACCTGGAGATCATGACCTGAGCCAAAGGCAGGTGCTTAACCATCCGAGGCACCCAGGCGCCCCAGACTTGCCGAAATTCTTAAGCCTTTCCACCAAATAAAGAGAAAGTCCAGGAGCTGGAGTGGGGGTGGGGCATGCTGTGGGACCCACAGCATCTTGATTCCACTTCCTCTTAGAATCCACGTGCTTCTGCAGTTTCGGCCGGGAACCTGAGCTGAAGTGTATTGGTAGTAAGTACTGGCAATATGAAGTCAGCTTCCGATCTCAGGTATAACCCTCACATCCCCATCACTTGGCTTTCATTATATGTAAAACCAGCCTAGCCAGGGTACTATGGTTTTGTCTGTTCTCCGACCTTCCTCTTTGGTTATTCATCCAGTTGGTGGAAGAGGGGGTCCCAGCCACTAACTCTGTGCCCTCCTTTCTGCTTGTCCTTCCCTGCCCTACCTTCCAGCTGCCGTCAGTCCATATACGTGTAGTAGGATCCTTGCCTGCGTGATTCTTGGACCTCCTGTTAACAACAACCCCCATATAATACATGCACCATGCAGAAGGGCTATTACTCTATGATTTCTCCTTTGGCCCCCTTTCCCCCATCTCCTTACACCATGTCCTCTCAGTAGATTAAAATACAAGTAAAACAAAGAAGGAGGGCATTCCTAATTGGTTAAACTTCCAGTTTTCCCAGGTTAGCAGGGAGTCTCTGGGAAAATTCTGAATTAGTATTACTAGCCTTGTTCCTGGTTTTAGCAGGCTGCTGAGCAGTGGCAAAGTTAAGTGAGCAGTCCTGGGAGCCCCAGGGTGGAGAAGCCCCCGGAAGGTTTGGTGGTCAAGGCCAGCACGATGTGGTGGAAAAACCCCTACCTAAAGCAGAACGAGCTGGGCGAGAGTTGTCATTGACCAGCCAGGGGACAGCCGCACTGGGCCAGGCTCCTGGTCGGGAGAACCAGGAGAACCCTAGCTGGCTTAGGGGAACCCTAAGGTTTCCTGTAGCCGTAACTATCTGTGATTCTGTTCTTTAGCTGCTAACCTACAAAACACAATCACCACGCTTTACCGCTCTTGAAACTGACGTGACTTAACGAGATTCATACTGTAACAGGTGTCTGCTATATTTTAAAAACCTGTCTTTTCCTATTTTTATTATAAAAGCACCTTCTACCCGTATGCTTCTCCTGGTTGGTTTTTACCAGCGCCTCTCCCCTCTCTTCGTCATCCCCACCCTCTCCACTTCCTTCTTCAGGGTTCACGGTGTTGATGGTGGGCACCCGTCATCCCAGACTTTTCTAGGCACCCATAAGTATGTATCCATGTAGATATAAATTTCTTTTGACTATATAAAGGGATCATACTATACAAATGGCTCTGAAACTTGTGATTTTATTAATTAGCATTATGATTGGCAAACAATACAAAACAATATTCCATGAAAAGTAAGTCTCCCTCACACCCTGAATCCCCAGTTCCTCCTCCTTAGAGGCAGTTGCTGTGTATCCTTCCAGAAATTTTCTGTGTAGATAGACAAACGTATGTGTGTCCAGCTGAGTGGTTTTTAAATGTAGTGGGAGCACACCATTCACTCTTTAACTCTTTGCTGCTGCTTTTTCTTTTGTTTTGTGTTAACACTGTGTTTTAGAGACGATTCCATATCAAATAATCCATGTAAGTACTTAGTAAGTGCTCGGCAATGTTAATCACCATCATCAGCCCATAAAGAGTGTTGCTACTCTTTTTTTCTTCTAGGCTGCAAAACATTCCACTGTGGGGTTGTGCTAATTCCTTATTGGTGGACGGCAGGACATTTCTGCTGTTTGGCTATTATAAATAATGCTGCGGTGAACACCTCTGTTCCAAAGTCTTGGTGTAGATGTGTGAGTATATCTGCAGAAGGTCCTATTGAAAGACTGTGCCTTCTAAATTTTTTGTCATTTAGAAGGCAGTCTGGCGATTGGCTGAGCTTGTTTATGTTCCCACCAGGAATGTCAGAGGGTGCATGCTTCTTCTGCCCTTTCCAGAACTTCCTGGTCATGCTTCCTAACTGATAGGTGAAGGTGATACTATGTTTCCATTTGCATTTCTTTTACTAACCTGAAACTGAATGCTTTTCTGTTATTATTAGGGTTTCTTTTTTCTGTGCTCCATTACACCTTTGCCTTTCTTTCCATTTGTCACTATTCATTTGTCACTTATAAATTTATTTTGCAGATATTTACAGTTTTCATATAGTCAGATTTGTCTTTTCCTTCATGGCCTCTACGTTTTCAATCTTGATGCGAAAGATTTCTCCTCCTCCAGGATTATCAAAAAGTTCCCCTATGTCTTCTCTAGTGATACTTTTATAATTTTTTATTCTTTAAATCCCTGAGCCAGAGAAATCTGTCTTTGATTTTAAGAATGGATTGTGGTTCAGCTTTTGTTCGCTTGGGTAGCTGGATGCTGTAAAACCACAGGTTGCTGGAGTAGGCCAAGCACAGGACACAGGACAAGGCGAGTTAGTGTTGTGGTACAATTAATAGTTTCCACAAATTAAAATTCCCATTTTGCCGTGTATAATTCACGCCACAGCTTCTGAAAGCTTCTTTTCCCTCTTCCTCCCTCCCCACCCATGAACTTCTCTTAGGTAGAAGACAAGCCTTCTGCTCTGTTGACAATTTACCACTAACGGAAACACATTGATACTTACTCTTGATGTTGCATTGATCAAAAGGCAGATATTTGGCCTTTTCTTTTTTGGCCCAGGGGAAGTACTTAAGCCCGCTGTTTGTTGTTTGTTTGTTTCCTTTTTTTTTTTTAAGATTTTATTTATTTGACAGAGACACAGCGAGAGAGGGAATGGGAGGGGGAGACGCCAGCTTCCCGCCGAGCAGAGAGCCCGATGTGGGGCTCAATCCCAGGACCCTGGGACCATGACCTGAGCCGCAGGCAGATGCTTAATGACTGAGCCACCCAGGCGCCCCTGTTTGTGTCCTTTTTTAAATGATTTTTAAATTTATTTTAGAGAAAGAAAGAGAGCATGAACAGGGGGAGGGGCAGAGGGAGAGGGAGAGTCTCAAGCAGGCTCCCGACTCAGCGTGGAGCCTGACCCTGAGATCATGACCTGAGCCGAAATCAAGAGTCTGACACTCAACCGACTGAGCCACCCAGGCGCCCAGCCCACTGTTTCTTTTCTTTTCTTTTTTTTTTTTTAAGATTTTATTTATTTATTTGACAGAGACACAGCGAGAGAGGGAACACAAGCAGGGGGAGTGGGAGAGGGAGAAGCAGGCTTCCCGCTGAGCAGGGAGCCTGATGCGGGGCTCAATCCCAGGACCCTGGGATCATGACCTGAACCGAAGGCAGACGCTTAACGCCTGAGCCACCCAGGCGTTCCCAGCCCGCTGTTGCTACCTTATGGTTTCCAAGATGGGATACTGGGTGACATACAGGCAAGAAGGAAATGGAAGAGCAATGGAGCGATTTTCCGTGGGGAAGCGTGGCATTCTGGAAAGTTGAGAGAATTCATTCATTTATTTATTTACTTATTTTAATATCTGAAGCCACTGACACTGCTTAGCTATGTTGGTTTGGGGGTTTATGATATTACCACTGTCTGTTACCGGGGAACTTTTTTACGGATTTTTAAAAAATTATTATTTTGGGGCGCCTGCATGGCTCAGTCGTTAAGCGTCTGCCTTCGGCTCAGGTCATGGTCCCAGGGTCCTGGGATCGAGCCCCGCATCAGGCTCCCTGCTCAGCGGGGAGCCTGCTTCTCCCTCTCCCACTCCCCCTGCTTGTGTCCCCTCTCTCTCTGTCTCTCTCTCTCTCTCTGTCAAATAAATAAAATCTTTTTTAAAAAATTATTATTATTTTACTAGCAAGCTAGCTCTTTCTATTCAAAATTAGCAACAGCCGTTGTGGCTTCCCTGGGCTATGGTCCTGCGCTTCCTGTAGGAAATGGTGATGCTAGTAATTGATTTTGCCAATTTCTCGGAAATATTTTGGGCCTCCATGCAGCATTTGCTCTCCCTCTCTTAAATAGAAAAGTGTCTCTAAATTTAAAGCAGCAGGCTCACTAATGTCTTCCTGTTACCAGCACTAGGTAATTGTGGCCGGGGTAACTCTGGATTACCAGAGTTTCAGGTCCAATAAAACAAAAGCCATCTAATAAAAAAGTCAAAGCCAGGGAAGATCTGTGCTGACGTGGCTTATTTCTGTACTTACGTTTTATGTCTTGTGTCAGATATGTCCTTTCAGAAGGGTAGGTTAGCTTTCTCCCCTTGTTCTTTTTACAGCAGAAATCTTTTTCCTTGAATGCTTTGTTTTTAAACACGCACGCGTGCGCACACAAACACATACACACTCACTCAGCCTAGAAGAACTTACTTAGCTTGCTTCAAGAAAGCTAGTGCAGAAAACTCTGGATTTAGCCCCAATTTATTTTTTTAGCCATAACTCATGAATTGTGCTGGAGAAGGTGTTAGAGATTATCTGTTATCTGGCATTGCATATAAAGAAATGGAGATCCAAAAAGGGGATTCAAGATCATAGATATTGGTCAAAGTAAGACTACAGGCGTTGGACTCCTGGTTTAGCACGCTTGCTAGAATAACACATTGAAATCCGATTCTTTCTTTGTAATTGTCTTTAGAGTTAAACATCATGCGGTATATTTAAGTAATGAACCTATGGGACCTCCTTTTAGAGCAAATCTGTCGCATAGAGGAGCACTTCACAAAATCTAGTGTGTTAATAGGCATTAACATGGAAGAAAGAAGGCAATGTAGAGAACCTCTTTCCTTCTTTACAGAGTATCTAAGGGTACTAATGTCTAGGAAAACACCCTTGAACACTGGCACCTATAACTCGAAACCCGAGGAATCCCTGAGTCAGATGGCTCTGCTGACAGGAATAATCATTTCAGTGTTGGTCGCTGGGAGGAAGATAATTTCGACCTGCTGTATTTCTCAGCGGTGGGTGTGTTTCAGAACCCTGCTATGGTTCTGTCAAGGTCCTTTACTTGGAAGATCTGCAATGTTGAAGGTCAGAGCAGGAGGGGGAGAAGAACAGTTCACGTCTCTTCTGGCCACGATTGCTTAGAGTCTGTAATGGTCACAGCTGACTGGGAGAGCTCACTTAATAACAGAGTAGGTAAACTGAGGTAATCCACCCACCGTTGGACCTTAACAAGACGCCCCAGAACACAGCTTGAAGGAGACCGAAGACAGAACCTACTGGATGAACTTGTAACTCGAGAGAGACTACTCGTGGCATCCTTTAAGAAGGAGGGTGCAGAACCAGATCTCATCAGGTAGGACGCTTTCATTTACAGGGATTATGTGGTGGGTGAAGATGTGTTTGCAGAGATTACAGATGTGTTTCCTGAACGGCTTAATTTAACTAGTAAAATGTACTCAGCTCCTTTATAGTGTTTGACTATCCTTTTCTTTCAGTTTGGGGTTCTTTAATGTTCTAGATATAGTAAACCGGGTGGGTTCAGCCGAATCTCATCCTGAGGGAAGAATGTCTGGGGAGAGTACAGACGATGTCAGCAAATCTCCCTTGCCATTCTTTAGTTGCTTTCTGCTATGTGAGCTGTCTTTTTTTTTTTTTTTTTTTAAAGATTTTATTTATTTGTCAGAGAGAGACAGCGAGAGAGGGAACACAAGCAGGGGGAGTGGGAGAGGGAGAAGCAGGCTCCCCGCTGAGCAGGGAGCCAGATGTGGGGCTCGATCCCAGGACCCTGGGATCATGACCTGAGCCGAAGGCAGACGCTTAACGACTGAGCCACCCAGGCGCCCCATGAGCTGTCTTTTAAACTCCTGAAGTCATGTACTCATCTGTGGGGGGAAAAGAGGTGTTTTTTTTTTTTCCACTGGCACGTTGGAAAGCTGTGTCCTAGTAAGACTTGTCGTCTGTGGCTCACGAAGGTAGGGGAGTGGGGCAGGTGGATTCTTGCCCATTCTGTGCCCGGGAGTGATTCACATGCCAACGCAGTTGACGGTTGCTCTGTACCCAGTTCTGTTGGAAGACCCGGAGAAGCCATCCAGCTTTCCAGGGTTGGGGTTAACGAACCCTGTTATATCTTTAGAACTGGCCTCTCCCCCACTTCCAGAACTCCTCTGTGGGAACCGTCACAGAAGGAAATGAACTTAGGGTAGAAACTTGCTTCCCTCCCTCTTCCCCGCTACGATGATGCTTTCATTCTGGAGAGGAGCTTGTTTCTGCCGAGTTCCTGGTCAGGAATAACGTGGCTTCCCAAGGGCAATGTTGTTTGACCTTCGGCCACATGTTCCTAGGCCCCACCTCAGACAATTAAATCGGGGGTGGGGGTCGGGGAAGGAGGGTCCGAGGTGAGGTCCATAGGCAGCTGCCAGGATTGCAGACCACTGCCCTGGGGCAAGCTGAGGAGGATGAAACAATTTCCTGTCCTCCCCAGAGCTCTCCGGGGCATGTGATCAGGGTTTTTAACCTGTCCTGGGCAGGGTTTGTGAGAAGCCTCAGGCGGGCAGGATGTTTCTCTGGCGGCGGTCCAGGGCTACATGAGCAAGGGATCCCTGGGCACAGTCAGTGCCATCTGTCAAGAAGGGCCTTTACCCTGAGGAAGAGGTCTTTGTAGTCCAGAAAGTGAACCGAGGCATACTCAGGAGGCAGAGTCCAGTGCACGGGTGATGGGGGGCATCTACACACCCCTGCCTTGTGGTCATGGAGGTCGTGATCACGACGGACAGTGATAGTTACCCCTCGACAAGAGTTTGCCGTGTGTCAGGCTCTGCTTATCGCTCTTCATTGTGTCACGAAAAGATGCCGAGGGGGCCACCGCGTGTACTAGGTCTCCATGGGTTTTGTGGGTTTTCTAGTCCCCCTCTTGCTTGTCACCCGTCTTCTCTCCCATGATCCTTTCCACATCCTTGTTATGTAAAGTGTGACCTGCACATAGGTGTCCACACCACCCGGGAGCGTGTTAGAAATGCAGAATCTCAGACCCTGCCCCCGACCTTCTGGATCTGCGTTTTAAAAAAATTTTATTTTAAGTAGGCTCCACGCCCAACATGGGGCTTGAACTCAGGACCCTGAGGTTAAGAGTCACATGCTCTACCCACGGAGTCAGCCTGAATCTGCATTTTTAACAAGATCCTCAGGTGATTTGAATGCACCTTACAATTTGAGAAACACGGCTCTGTATCCTTTGTTCTTAAGGGCGGCACTTGGCATCCAAGTCACCCAAGAGGCTTATAAAAACAATAAAAAGGGAGGAGAGAGACAGAGAGGAGAAAAGGCGTACACATGTCAGGACCGTTTCCTTTCAGGGTTGAGTTAGTCTGGTGTGAGGCTGCTGGCTCACGTCTGCATGCTTTCGGGGTGCCGGGCGCCTGCTGAGCTCCGCCTGCGCATTCGCTTGGGAGATCTTTAGCGCATCCGTCCATTTTATGCTAGAGAAACTGAGGTCTGGAGGGGTCAGGTCACTTGCACAAGATTCTAAAACCAATCAGTGTCAGAGCTGGGGTTTCACCCAGATGTGAGCGTCTTCAGTTGAGAACTTTTCGCCCTTGTCCCGCGAGCAGGGCGGGACCCAGCATCAGGACTCAGCTCTGTGGCTTGCTGGTCTCCCAGCCATCTCGGCTTCAAAATCATTGACCTTGAAGTGTGGATATGTTTGCTGCTTCTCTTTCATTGTCGTGAGGACCAGATGAGGTGATCAATATGTGAAGGGCTTCGTGAACTCCAAAACCTTTACAAATAGAAGATGTTATTCCTGGCGCCTCGTTCTGCCATGGGGCCAGGAGGAAGCTCACGCTGCTGCCTCCCTCCTCCCCTCCCCCAACCCTGGAGGGCTCCTGTCCCATCCCCGGCCTCCCTGACTGACCAGTCTTGTTCCAGCTCATTCTCCCCTTCCCAAATCTCGTCATGTCCCCTTTCCTCAGTGCCCGGCTTGCTGCTCACTGTCTTACTAGCAAATGGTCACACATGCACTCTAGCCATGGAATCCATGGATGGCAGTGACTTATCTTCTGGAGGTTTGTCACCTGAAGCCTCTTGGGCCCCCAAGTAAATTGACGGAAGGGAGAATTTTAGAGTAGTCGGTGGATTAGTGGCAGAGGTGTTTTGGGCGAGACGTCTGAAGTCCTACTATGACTGCCTCCTCCTCGGCCTAAGGCTGATCCACACGGTGGGCCTAAAGCTGTTGCTTGTAGGGGAACGGTTGGGGTGGTGTGGGGTGGCCTGGGGACAGAGAGGCCACACTGAGGAGGAACCATGAAGCGGTGATGACCAAAGCCCTGGGGGTTTGAAATCACTGAGGTAACCGGCCAGGCTTATCTACATGCTCTCAAGATGAGACTGAGGGGAGCACGTATATTGTTGCGTCTTGTTTGCTTGCTCAGGAGCAGTAGTCTAGAACAGCTTCCAGAAGAATTCTGTTAAAAGTGGCGGAGATGTGACTCCTGAGGAGTGATTTGAAGAAGGTAGGAATGGCTAGAACAGAATGGATAGAATGGTCCGGTCCAGGTGGCACGGGGCTAGCCGAGAGTGAGAAACCTCCATGGAGACGTATGGTAAGTGCAGGTAAACCGAGGAGAGGTAATGCTAGGTGGCCTGGAAGGTGAATTGTTGGTGAATCCCTATCGGACCAGGATTGCTGTCGACTCACCGTACCTGTCCTAACAGGAACGTGTGCATACACACCTGTCTGTAGGAGTTGGCTAGAGCTGCTGCAACAGGGCATCACACACCGGGGGGGCTTAACTACCCCGAATGTCTTTGCTCACCGTTCTAGAGGCTAGAAGTCCAGATCAGGAGTCATGGGCAGAGTGGTTCCTTCTGAGGGCCGTGACGGAGGGTCTGTTCTAGGCCTCGATCCTGGGCTTGTAGTTGGCCGACTTCATGTGGTGGTTCCTCTGTGTGTGGGCCAGTGTCCATACTCCCTCTAAAGGTACCAGCCGTGGGACGCCTGGGCGGCTCAGTTGGTTAAGCGACTGCCTTCAGCTCAGGTCATGGTCCTGGAGTCCCAGGATCGAGTCCCGCATCGGGCTCCCTGCTCGGCGGGGAGTCTGCTTCTCCCTCTGATCCTCTTCTTTCTCATGCTCTCTGTCTCTCATTCTTTCTCTCTCAAATAAATAAATTTAAAAAAAAAGAAAATCCTTTAAAAAAAAAAATAAAGGTACCAGTCGTGCTGGTTCATGGCCCACTCCAACGACCTCATTTTCATTTAATTGTCTCTCGAAAGAACCCGTCTCCAGATATTGTTGCATCATGAGGTATGTACTAGGGGTTCGCACTTCAATATCGGAATGTTTGTGGGGACACAATTCAGTCCCAGAACTCAGTCCCATAGACACTCCAGGAGGATCTGGCCAAGGAGAGGATGCATGCTAGATAAAAGCAGTCTCAAGCGTTTGTAGGGAAATCTGCTTAGGGAGCATGGAAGGGACACCCACATGGCACTGACCCAACTCGTCAGGGAGGACAGCACCTGTGTCAGAGGCAGGAAATAAGTGTCTTGGTGAGCGTATGAATCAAAGGATGTCAAAGTCTGTGCTAGAAGGCATTGTCTTAGGTTGGAAGTCAGAGTTTCCGGTCTTTGGTTTCACTCACCTGCCTACGTCAGAGTGTTATTTTTGCCCTCTGTACCCCTGATCCCCACACTTGAGGCCTCCCCGGCCCTCCCCAACTTCTCGAACCATAATAATTCTTTCTATAATAGCCTTCTGAGGATCTGAGTTCGGATGTAGACATGAGCCGTTTGGGTTCACAGTTCAGCTTGTCTTCTTGCCTCCTGACCGTCAGGACGCCTGGTCATTCCTGATACTGGGGCCGTTCAGCTCCATCTTGGGAGAAACCTCATTTCCTTCTCTGCCAGTCAGTTTCTCTGACTCAGTCCTCCCCATGGCTGATTCCTGGTTCTGGGCTTCTCCAGCGTTGTTTCTACTTCTCCGATCTCTAGATTCCTCCAGCATTTTTGTTTGCTTCTGTCATCCTTTCTGTCACTGCGGGTGGCTTTGTCACTTGGGGGGGTGGGGGCTGGGGGCTGGGTGGTGGCGCATGCCTTCGCCTTAGGTCACGACCTACAGAAATAACATTGGCCAGAAAGCCTTTATCAGGACTTAAACACGTGGTAGATGCGCTCTCTGTGCACAGTTTGTTATAACGCCACCACGGCGCGCTCCCCATGGCAGACCTGGGGTAAATTTGTTCATCAGTATCTCGAAGCCCCATGATAACTGGCAGCCAGAGCATGAGATCACGTGGACCCCCACCCCCGCTTCCAGTTTCCTTTGTGTGACCCCGCTCCTCTCTTGCCCGCACCCGAACCCTTAGCCTCCTCTCTCCCAGGGGTCCCCCTCCCCTTCCTCCTCTTTTCCCTTCCTCCTCATATGTGGCCTTATTAAGGAGAGGAGAGGATTGTCAGGCCTCAGTTTGGATTAGCATTTCCTTGAACCAGACATTAATGTGGCAATCACGCCCTTGAATGCGGAGCTGTCATGTGATGGAATCTTAGTTGTACCTTACGGATTAACTGGTCATTATTCGAAAGCAGTAAACCTTGAGGTACGACCAGGGTCTAAATAAGCAATGGTTGACTAATTTAGGGCATTTGGAAACTTGTTAAAGAAGTCTCTGGGTAACAATGTCTCTCAGAAGATAAGTCGTGACTTAGAAAGCAGTGACACAGCTTCTGATTTAAAATCCTGCTGCCCTTTATATCTGAGAGCATTGTTGAGTCTCACAATTAGTTAAATCTTTGTCTGTAGAGAGGAAAAAAAAAAATCCTTGCATACTCCACTGCTCGGTGAGCATCTCAAAGATTATGTGATTAACTCAGCTGTAGTGGGTGGCTAATTGGCTAAGCTTTAATCCTCACACCACCAACTATATTGAGGATTATAGGAAATAGGAAGTTATTTAGATGTCGAGATGGTAGCTGTGTGTCAGGAATGGCATATGAAGAAGCAGACCGATAGCTAAAATCAAAAGAATAACGATGATAATGGAATGTTCACATTTTCTTAGAGTGTGAACTTTACACTTGATTTCAGATATCTATCTTTGAGCTCTTAAAAAAAAGTAAGACACCTCCAGTTTGTATTTCATGTCAGTGTCCCTGTATCGGAAGCTGGCGGGGGCGGGGCGGGGGGGAAGGGAGCAAAAGAAAAATCTACATGAAATTTTACATTAAAAGCACTGCTCCCTCATTTTAAGTCACTGAAAGTTTTATTTCAAATTAAAGCCTGAGTTATAAGAAGGATGACTTGTATCTTTCCTAAAGAGTCGTTGGCTTATATTTTACGTTACACACGAGCAACGTACTTTTCTAGAAGTAGGAAGTAGCTAAAGAATGCATACCTGCATAAGTAATATGTTCACACGGCTGAGAAATTTAAAAAGCATTTACAGGATTTGGGGACAAGCCTCCCTCCCACTACGTTCCCCACTTCTGGACATAAATATCACTGTTAAAAATTGTGGGCGTATCCTTACAAAGTTCTCTTAAGCATATACCAGCAAATATGAATATGTTTCCTTATTTCCCTCTGTCTCTTATACTAATGATACATACCATTTCTACCACACTTTCGGTCACCCAATCAAATATATTAGAGAGCTTCCCAAACCAGCAGATTTGTCATTCGTTTTTATATAGCCTTATAATAATTCATTATATGCATGTACCATAATTTCTTCAACTAGCTTCCTGTTAACAGATGTGTGTATTGTTTCCAGTCAATTACACATATATTTTAGATGTATGCATATATACTTAATGCATATACTTTTTTCTACCACAAAAAGATGTTGGTGAATAACCTTACACTGAAGGGAGTTCACATTGGGAAAGTCTGTCTCTAGATAGGTTCTTATAAGTAGGATGACTGGATCAGAGGGCGTATGCACTTGTAACTCTCACAGAACCAGTGTAGACCTAACCTAGCCATTCATGTGAGTGCCTGTTTCCATACAGTCTGCCCCAGAGATGGTGTTATTAAACTTTGGTTTCCTATTCCTATCTAATATATGAAGATAGTTCTTTCTTAGTGGAGTTTTATGTAGTTATTATATATAATTTAATGAACCAAGGTGATTAGGAAATTCTCCTGTGTTTCTCTTTAGTACTCTTGGGCTCTTATTTTATAATCATTAAATACTTGACCCACTTGGAATTTAATTTGGTGAAGAGTATGCATCCCACTTTTTTTCCCTACTTGGCTACCCTATTTTTTTGACTGACGTTTTTTTACCAAATGATCCACTTTCACAAATTTTGACATGATGAGCTTTGTAATATCATACATCTGTGTGTTTATATATTTGGATCTGTTTCTGGACTTTGTGGTGTGTTCTGGGGTCTCTCTCTGACTACTCACAAGCTCTAGCACCTTTACTCTCGAGGCTTTATTGTACGTTTTAATACATGATTGGGCTCGCCTCCTGTCATTACACTTCTGTTTTTATTTTGATTTTTTTTTTTAAACATGAATTCTAGAATCAGCTAACCTGGTTTTTTAAGAGGCGTTAAACCTAAAAAGGTTTTAAAAAGGGAAAAATCACTTTTTTAAAATTGGCATTCCATTAAATCTTGAAACCCTTTATAGTGTTGACTCTCCCTCTCCAGGAACATGTCTTCATTGGGCCAAGCTGTCTTTCAGGGCTTTCAGAATGTCTTCAAGTGAGCTGTACACATTTCTGGTTTAAGGTATTTTTAGGTATTTTGTGTTTCTGGTGGTTTCAAATTCACTTTTTCACGCCATCATGCTTTTTGGTTGTCGTTTATATGGAAGCTGTTCATACGCTGTTAATATAATAACCACTCTTACTGTTCTGATTGCCTCTAGACTTTCTGTTGATTCTCTTATATTTTCCAGTTATATTTGTTTGTTTTTAAGAGAAAGGAAGCAGTTTCTGGAAGCTTCCCAATCGATAAACTGGCTCAAGATAGAACTAGACTGGGCTTGCATCACATGCTAGGTTATGCCAAAAACCGTGGAAGAATGGAGTTGACATGATTGGCTTGGGTCTGCCCAGGAGACATGTATCCCTGAGCTGAAACTGAGGATGGGCTCGTGTTCCCCAAGCAGTGGAGCCTCGAACAGAAACAAGGTTCTGATATGGAGTGAGAAGAGACTTAGCAAAGTTGGGAAGGCAAGCCATAGTGACTGCATCAACCCCCACAGCTTTTTCAGCAGTGCTAACTCAGTGCTAACTCACTACATCTCGAAGTGTCCTCTGACCCCGGACATGGAAGGTTCTTGAGTTCTGTGACCGCACTAAGGACCTTCATTTCCTGTTACTTCTCCTGTTCCTGAAGTCCCTGAGAAGTGGTAGCTCACTGGCTTTCTGGGATTTTATTTAGGTTCACGTGGAACTTAGATAATCACTTTAAACCTTCAATTCACTTTTTAAGGAAGCCGGGATATTTACCGCTACCACCTGTCTTGCTTGAAGAGGTTTAGGAGATATGCTTTTGAAGTTCAACAGGGTTCTTATAGTGACACATTTGTGCAGTTTCGTAGAGCTGGTTTCTTCTGCAGACAGATGATCTTGTGCATTTTATGTCCGTTATTGTTTAACTCTTCGTTTGGGAGGTAATAGCTTCTGAGCTCGTCTCCACATTCTGGAGAAATGCAATAGGTTAATTCGATGCGTGGACTGATACTTCATATGACAAGAGAGACTATTTGGAGTAGGGACTGACCTGAAAAGTCTGGAATATATATTGGCTTGGCACATTCTTTTTTTTCTGCATTAACTGCTGGTCCGATAAGCAGCCATGCAGTGTGTATAGTGACCATGTTTCCTTGGGGAGAAAAACTGAGTATGTCACATGACAGTGGCTTTTGTGACTCCTTTTGTGGAGGAGGCAGTTTGGTTGAAGGGTTAGGCCAAAGTATTGACACTTTGAGATATTCCTGTGGTTTGTGGGAACTGACAGAATTTTTAAAAATATAAACAATCTAAAAGTGGTGCATCGTGTAGTAAACACCCAAAATATACAAAAGAGTAGTCAATGAAAATTGGAGCTCCCTCCCACTTCAACAGATGTGAAGTTCCTCATTTCTTCCCCAGAGGCAACCACTTCTAACAGTTTTTTAATGTGCCTTCCAGAGAGATTCTACATATTTACAAGGGTGTGCACGCACACACACACACACGCACGCACGCACATGCATATACACACACACAAACCTCCGATCTCCCTCTCACCTCTTATTTTTAATATGAATTATAGTATAATATGCTCTCTTGACTCTCTGCACTATCTTTTCAGCTCTAAGGGATATCTTGGAGGTTGTGAAATAGAATGTTTAAACTAATACTCAGAGTCTCAAAAGTGTCTCAGAACTTGACAGAGTAGTTATTCAAAGTTTTTTGGTGATGGATGTACTCAGAAGACTGACGATCACTCGAATGGATCTCTGTAAGTCATTTTAGTCCAGATTCCAGATTTTTTTTTTTTCTCTCCGTGGGGTAGGAAAGGAACTCTGTCAGCAGCCTGACTTCCAAATAGATACTGAGTGGAAAGAAAGATTATCCATTTGGATGACTGATCGAGCAAGTGAATCTAAAGACCTTGAGATGTGAATAAATACTAGTCATTGCAATTCCACGCTGTTGGTCAAGTCGACAAAGCTACCCTGTGATACCCCGTGAAATGAATGTAGTCTGTCCACAAACAGGTTAGCAGCAGCAACCTGGTAACTTCTCTCCTCAGAAGGTTTTGAAAGCTGGACAACAGAAATATCAAATAAAAAAAAATTTTAAGATGCCATTTATTATAGCATTAAAAACATGAAATATGTAGGAATAAGTCAAATGAAAGGTGTATGAAACCTCTACACTCAAAATTATAGCATTGTTTAGAGAAATTAAGGAAAAATTACAAGATATAGCATGTTCAGGGATTGGAAGACTCAATATTGTAAACATGTCGGCTCTCTCAAGATTCACCTGTAGATTCAGAACAAACCCATTTAGAGTCCCCAGGCAGTTTTTTTTTTTTTTCTTTTTGTCATTTAAGAAGATGATTCTAAACTTTATATATAGGCATTTAAAAGAGCCAGGAAAAGCCAAGGCAATTTTGAAGAACAAAAGGCATGAGGGCTCACGTTATCAGTTATCAGGACTTGCCATAAAGCTGTATTATGATGTGGGCACAAGGACAGATAAGCCAGTGGAACAATACAGAGTCTACACACATATTGCCACTTGACTCATGACAAAGGTGCACTGCAGTGTAGTTGAGAAAAGACAGTCCCTTCAATAAATAATGTTAGATCAACTGGATATGCATATGGAAGGAAAAGAATCTTAGCCTTTGCATCACTCTCCATAAAAATCAATACCAAAAAGATTGTAGATCTAATGTGAAAGGTGAAATGAGAGCTTATAGGAGAAAACATAGGAGAATGTCTTTATGACCTTGGGATGGGCAAGCATTTCTTATAGGACACAAAGAGCATTCAACATGAAAGAAACACACGATAAGTTGGACCTCCTTAAAATAAGGAATTCTGTTTATCAAGAGATACCACAAAGCATGAAAGACAAGCCACAGAATGAGAATCTGTATTTGCAGTGCATATATCTGATACCGGAGTTGTATCCAGAATATATAAAGAACCCCTATAATTTAAGAAAATGACTGACAACCCATTAGGAAAAAGAGGCAGAAGACTAGAATTTGGACATCACAAAAGAAGATGCCCAGTTGCTGGTGAGCATATGAAAAGATGTGTGACTTAACTAGTCATCAGGAAAGTGCGAAACAAAAGCATGATACCAGACCATCGCACCTGACAGAATGGCGGGAATTAAAATGGCAGACGGGTCAAGTGTTGCTGGATGTGGAGTGGCTGGAATTCTCACACCCTGCTGGTGAAACTCCCTCTCAATTCTGCAACCACTTTGGAAAACCGCTTGACTGTATCTCCTAAAACTGAGCTGTACAAAAGCATGTTTAAGACCGTGTGAAGCAGCATTATTAATATTCCTACCTCTCAACAACTCAGTGAACACCTGCACTCTGGCGGGTAAATACATGATGGCATATTTCTACAGTGATACTACGCAGAAAATTTATAAAGCTGCACGCCATACGATGGATGAATCTCACAAACAGCACATTGAGCAGAATGAGTCTGACTTAAGAGCACCTATTGTAAGATCCCCTTCCTGTAAAGGCAGAACTCTCCTTATAGTATTACAGATCCCGAAAGTGGGTCCCTTTGCGGGAAGCAGTGAGTAAGAAGTGGGCACAAGAGAGCCTGGTGTTCTTCGGCACTCTGTTTCTTGACAGGGTAGTGACCAACTGGGGGTGTTTGCTCTGCAGATTACCTTTGAGCTGTACACTTAGCGACTTTTCTGTTTATATGTTCTACTTGAACTTAAGAATATGTATGTAAGTACATGTATACATACATACATTTTATATATTACACATGCAGACAAGTTTGTATGTACCTGTATGTATGTATATTTTTATATGTGTGTATACTTATATATGTAATGTAATATATAGTGAGTGTAATAATACATACACTGTAAGCTCATATAACACATGTATACTTAGAAACCCTTGTAAGTATATATATGTACATAACCGTATATACTTATGTGTGAGTATACATACATACATACACTTACATACCTATGGATACATATGTGTACACACACACACACATACACACATGCTAAGAGCTATGTCCTGAACAGACCACAAGATGGAGACGTGAGTCTGCAGAACTAGAGGAAAACGTTGCTCAGGCCTTCCCAGTGTGTAGATTTTGAGACGTTAGGATTTTTCTCCCTTGAAAGTGAGGGAGGAGCGCTCAGCTTGCTTGTGCTGCCCACCCTCAGAAAAGGAGCCGTGTCCCCCTTGTGTTCTGTCTTCATCTTCCTCCTCCTTCCCTTCCCTTGTTAACTGCAACCCTGTTTGTCATTTGAAAACTTCCCCTCTGTGACTGTAGACCCCTGCCCAGCCTTTCTGCCTGTTCTTGCTTCTCTCTCTCTTTCTCCTTCGTCTTCTTTCCTCACCTTTAGCTCTTTCTCTTCCACTGCTCTTTCCCCGGGGGGAAAAAAAATTTGTGATTCTAGCATTTCTTGATTTTACTGTTTGTTTCCTACACTTAATTTTAAAAGCAGAGGGATGCATTTAATACCACTTTCTATTAGTCTTCACTTAATGTTGTGGGTCTTTATTCCCCTCATATCTTCCCTCCCCTTGATCCCCTTCCCCAGGGAAATGACTTGTCCTTAATTGGATTTGAAACAAATTATCAACACGATACAGGCTCATTATAACAAGTCAAACCATACTGAGGTGTAGCCAAAAATTAATTCTCTCCCTTTCTTTCTCTCCAGTACCATTATCCTAAAGTAACTAGAGTTAACTGTTTGGACGGTTTCCTTCCCCACACTTATCTGTGTTTATACAAATAATTGCAAATATATTTACATACATATGCGCTTTCCTTTCCTGTCCTTTTTTTTTTTTTATGAAAACAGAGTTGTCCTGTACATATTACTCTGTAATTTACTTTTTCCATTTAAAGTTGGACAGTCCTCCAAATCAATAGATCTAACAAATTCCTTTCAATGGCTGCATTATTCCATAATATAAATACGCAGTAATTCATCCAGCCACTCGCCATTTGATGGATACTGAGTTGTTTAGTTTTTTGCTATGACCAGTAAATGCAGTAGTCAGGATTCGTGGTGAACGTGGCTTCTATTTCTGTAGGACACGGTCCCAAAAGTGGGGTGAGTAGAACGGAGGGATGGGTACCCTAGTTCCACAGGCACTGCCAAGTCTGTTCCTGAAAGGCCCAGTGCCTCCCAGTCCCCCCAGCGCCATATGGGGGAGTCCTGTTACGGAACCGATTGGGGGTTTTTGATCTGATGGGTGAAAAATGGTATCTTGTTTTGAATTGCAGTCCTTAACCTCTGATATATTTGTGACTTTTGATGGGAAGATAAAAAGGTTCCCTACCCCGCGTGTAGTAATTTTAAATTCTAAAAACCATGTGGGAATTGAAAAAGAAAATTCCAGTCTATGGAGAAGCAGGGAGAAGAACCCAAAAATCACCTACATGCACTGTATCATAAGTTACTTAAGTTGATTTTTTTTTTAAAAAAAAAAAGGCCTATTTAAAAAAATAAATAAATAAATAAAAAATAAAAAATAAAAAATAAAAAAAAGGCCTATTTAATACTTTCCACCTTGGGCTTTATATAGGTGAAAATGTGAAAAAAAAATTTTCTGGTTTTTTAAAAAGCACTTTCAGGTAGTATTTGAGCCTCATAATAATCTTCGGGGGTAAGAGAGGAGAGAGGAGTGCTGGTTTGCAGATGGGGAGACTGATCCTCAGAGAAGCCATCGTACCCGAGGTGAATATGTGGGAGCGAAAGAAAAGAGCTCAGGTCTCCCTGTCCTTTGCTGTAGGCTTTGTCTCTTGGGCCCCCCTCTCTTGATTTTGGTCTCCTTCCATGGTTCCCTTGTAGGGACCCTCATTGGTTTGTTTCTCACTGGCTTCCAGTACTTCATCCTTCTTCCCAATCCTTGTACGTAACACACAGCGTTCCCTCCATACGTTCAAGCCATGTACTGCAAACTCTGCATGTGTAATTCAGTGGTGGGAACAAAGGGTCCAGTAACACAAAACCTGGGTTTCGATTTTGACTCCATCGTTTTTTGTAAAAATGTAGGTCATCACGACTCTACAAAATATTGTGAAGTCCAGATGAGATAAACGTAGACAAAGGCGTATGTTTATGCTTCTGTAAAGTGCTTTGTAAACGGTGCTAAACGTTTAACGTGCTGTCACGGCTCTTAGCAGAGGGGAATCCAAGAATGGCATGCCCTTTGGAGAGCCCTTTCTGTCCTGCACCGATTAGAGAACGGTACATGAGAGCTGTTACGTGAAGTGCTGAGTCGTGTGCTCTGGGCCATACATGGTCTAGAAGATAAAAACAGGGAGAGAGCCAGGTGAGGCAGAGGAAGTTGAGAAGTCCGTGTAATATATGAGATTTGACATAGCCATTGTAGAGTTGGTAGAATTCGCGTATTTTCCCTCTTGTGTGCTTTCTCGAACCCTCCTCTTTCTAGACTGATCACGTCCACACCAGTCTGCATATTGGAGTCCACCTGGCTGCAGAGAGAACACCTCAGGGCGCTTAGAGGTTCCTGGGCCCTGTCCCCAAAGGGAAAGTGAAAAGCACAGTTAAAAGTGTGGGTGCCCATCTCGAGAATTTGAGTTTTTAGATAGGAGCTAGATGAATTGATATAATTCAAAACAAGATTGTTGAGATGGAAATGATGACCATGCAGGTGGTTCATGGCTTTGGCGCATCTTGGATGTATGCACATTATTCACTGATACCCTCAGATTGTCTTTTAATGCCAGGTTTGGATTTTTGTATGTCAGCTGACAGGTACAAATTTCTACCACTGTTGGTCATCCTTCTGCCAGCTAAAAATTTCATTTTATCACACTTGCATCTTTGTTGTGGAACACTCTTAATTTACACAATTAAGTGAATATTTTACTGCATTTTATCTTTATTTTATAAGATGAGTGAGAACGGAAGCAAATAAGGGGGGAAATCGTAGAGTCGAGACGAAGATCAGATCATTGGTCATGCCGAATGCTTAAATGCAAATTGTTAACCTCACGTTGGGCGCCCACTGGATATGTTGTCCAAGTGTGCTTGGTCGTGAAGAACTGAGTGGGAGATGTAGGGCCATTGTTATTGAAGGCCCCCCCCCCCCATATATAAGCATATTGTTGACTTTGGCTTGTTCTGTTTCCAAACATGTTTTCAGGAGTGCTTTGTGTACTCAAGGAAGGAGCTACTTAGAAGTATAATGGCAGTTGGGCATCGCTGAGCATTTTGTAGTTGAATTGTCACCAGCAACCAGCAGATGGCTCTCAGTCACTGTGAATTTGGCAGAACAGCTAATTCATCTCACTTAGAATTTTGTTTTATATACCACCCCTGCGTCCCCCTCCTCTACTCTTCAGGAACCCCGACAATCAAACACTTAGGGTAAAGAACTGTAGCTTTTGGTTTTATTTTCTTGATTTGGGGGTGCTTGGATGACTCTTTGGAAAAGCACACTGGAATTTCTGAACTATGGTTTGGAGGTCAAAACTTGCTGTGACCTTTTCCAGCCTCCATTGAACTGTCTTGTCAAGTTTGTAACTTAACATTAAAACTTGTTTTTGGCAATGTGGTCGGCAGTGAGGAAGGAAAAAGTGAGATTGGTTTAAAACTAGAAAAATATTTGACTACAGTAGATTTTAAAGATGCCATGGCAAGAATCTCCTTGGGTGATTATGTAAGAGGATATTTTCCTTGTTTGAGTTCTTACCTGTTCTGGCCTCATACTCAGTAAAGATGATGTGTTCAACCTCACAAAAACAATAATTGAGTATTTGCAAAAGGCACAGTGTGAGGCCACTTATGGTCCCCAGAGTATCTGCTCCACGAGGTCGGATATTTGTCTATCTCGTTCACCTCCAAGCCCTGAGATTAGAGCCTGGCACGTAGAAGGTGCTCAGTAAGTACCAGTAGGAAGGATGGATGGACGGGTGGATGGGATACAGAAAAAGAACAGGACAGAGTCCTGGACCTAGAGAGGTTAGCCACCTAGCAAATAGGGCTACAAGATAGTAGTAGGAGCAGTTTTACTTTGGGGTTGCTCTTAGGAACTATTTGAAGTTTGAGAAAATTCTAGAAGGAAATAAAAAATTCCTCTTCTGCTAGATTGTGTCACTTTCCCAAGTCCCCCGTGTTTGAAAATCTTTATACCCTGTCTCCAGTCTATTCACCAACACTTGGGAGTTCTCCTGTGATTCACTGTGGGAATTGTCCGTCTCTTGCTGTTCCCTCTTGTCATTTCCCTCATCCAGACCCCCTTCCCCTTCCCCCTGAATTACACCAGCCTCCTGGCCCACCTCCCTGCCTGCGGCCTCTCCTCAATGTAATCCAGGCCACATATTGTTGCCAGATTTTGCCTCCCAAGAATTTATGTCAAAGAATCTATTTCTGATTGAAATTTGAGCCCCTGTGCATCTTTATATTCATGGAAAGAAACTGACAAAAAAGAAGTTCAGAGAAAGGAATTACCCTTTGCATACCGCGGTAGCATTTTCTCATCTTTTCAGACAAGTCTAATTGCAAAGCTTTGCAGACTCAATTCAGTTCACCGACACCCTAGAAATACCTTCTCCAGTCCTATCTGCACACCACCCTGTGGTCTGTGACTATGCAAACGCTGATACTGTTTTAGACAAAACAAACATTTTATGTAGTCACTTTGACAACTTTTTGAGATGCTAAGAACAGCGAAGGAAAACTACCTCTTGGAATTCACTGCTCTTTCAATTCTGTGTTTGGTTGATGAGAACGCCCTTCCCTATGAGCGCCCAACAAGCTTCAGCCACGTTTATCAGCAGAAAAACATGGGTTACCTGCACTGTCCCCCACCCCCAGGTAGTATCATCATAATTTAATGTTCATCATTTGCTTTGGGGGATGAAAAATGAAGTATTTTTATATCTTTAGAAGCAGCTGTGAAGCCTTTTGGTATAAAATCTTTATAAGACAGATATCCAACCCATTTACTAATGTGGCGTTCCTTTCAGAAGTTCTATTCGTTAGGTAAGTTCCATCCTGAAATAATATGGAGGAAAATTAATTGATATATTAAACAAACAAACAAACATCTCCAATGTCCCCTAGCCTCCGGAGCATAGTGTTTAGCATTTCCCTTCCTTAACTTCCTTTCTAGAGGAGAAGCACTCTCCGTGTCATTCCAGAAACAGGGTTGAGCTATAAGGTGTTTTAGTGAAAGAATTCTCTTTCAGATGATACCCTCTCCATTTGCTCGAACAGTATCAGTCTCTGCTGCTGGAGTCTCAGAAGCACATAACAGTTGATTACGTTTTGTTTGCCCCCCCCTTTTTTTTTAATCTCTCAAGATGAAGATGTTAAAATACTCCTCTCATTTTGTCTCTCTCTTGCCTAAAAAGCTCGGTGGTTGTCCTCGTTCTGTTGCATAAACATGTACTGAATGCTTATTCTCTGGCATATTCCAACGCACTGGTTTTTTGGGGGTTTTGGGTTGGGTTTTGTTTTTTTTTTTTTTTTGGCTACAGAGGGATATAAACATGACTGTCATGTGGCCTCTTTCCTTGCAGAGCTCATAATTTAGGAAGGGAGACAGATAAGTAAATAACTCACTACAATCCTGCTTGATAAATGCCACGTTGGAGGTTTTGAACAAAGTACCATGGGAGCGCCAGCGAGTGATTGATTCAGGGGAAGGGGGGGTGGGGATGGGGATCAGGAAGGACCAAACAGGAGAAGTGACATTTGAGTTGAGCCTTAGGGGATGAATAGAATTTTGCCAGATGGACAAAGGGGTGGGGGTGGGGACCCTCCAGACTCATACAAAAACATGAGAGTGTGGAAGTTTGTGCCTTTGTCTGAGAAGCCATGAGCGGTGTGTAGGGCTGAAGGAAGAGTAGGGTATGGAAGGGGGTGTTGGGAGACGAAGTGGCAGAGATCCCTGGGGCCATGTTGTTGAGCTTAAGCATCATATGTGGCTTCTAGGGAGCTGCGAAAGTTTTAAGACGGAAATGTCACAGAGGCAAGATCTCTGTCTTAGAAAGAGAGTTCTGGCCACAGGGCACAAGATGATTTGGATGCGGGTGACCGGGAGCAAGGGAACCAGCCACAAGGCTGTGGCCGTGCTCTGCAGGAGAGGTGATTAGGGTCTGAAGCAAGGCAGTACCGGGGTGGGGGTGGGGGAGGGTGGAATGAGGGCTCAGACTTGAGCACGGCCCTGAGGGAGGGTTCGGGGAGGGATGAGATGGGGGGGGCCAAAAATCATACAAGGGAGGAAGGTTTGGGTGATTTGGGAATACAGTGGTGCTGCTCACCAAAACAGCGCATGCATGTAGAAGAAGGGTTATGGGGTGAAAGGAATGGATGTGATTTTGGATATATTGGGTTTGCAGGGGAATACCCAGTTGGAGATTCCCAAACATGCAAAGAGAGCCTGCAGGAAAATTTCGTGTCGAGCATGGTGATTTTCAGTCAGGATGAGAGAGGGGAGAGGACCTGCCTCCCCTCGATTTTGGTATGTGGGGTTTCAGATTCAGATCCTGCCTTGCTAGGGAGGGGAGCATACCTCTCTCCGATCCCCCAGTTAAGAACCCACCACCATAAGGATCCGTGAGAATGTGTCCTATTTCATTTGTACTGGGGCAGAAAAAGTGCATAAGCACCTGCTAAATCCTGTTCTTTTTTTTTTTTTTTAAGATTTAATTTATTTATTTGTCAGAGAAAGAGAGAACAAGCAGGGGGAGCTACAGGCAGAGGGAAAAGCAGGCTCCCCGCTAAGCAAGGAGCCAGACACAGGACTCGATCCCAGGACCCCGGGATCATGACCCAAGCTGAAGGCAGACCCTTCACCGACTGAGCCCCCCAGGCGTCCCTGCCAGCTCCTGTACTTAGAGCCCACAGCCACAGGAACAGAAAGCATTGCCCAGAGAGAGGTCAGACGGCAGGAAAAGAAGGTCCGAGGAGAACTGCTGAAGAACACGACTATTTAAGGGGCAGATAGAGGAAGAAGTCCCTACAAATTACAGGGAAGCGGCCGCCTGTGGACGAGAGTAGCCTGGAGGAAGCCAAGGGAGGAGTGGCTGGGACACGGATAAGGGCTACAGTCAGCGGTGACAAACGAGGCCTGGCAAAGGGGCGGGGTGGCAACAGGGGACATTGGGCAGTAAGGAGACCACGGGTGAGAAGGAAGAGTTTTGTAGAGCTGCAGGGCAGCCTGGGACGGCAGCGGAAGCTGGGCGGGTGGGCATGGTTCCTTCTTTAGGGAAACTTGGCTGTGAACAGGAGGATTTCTAGGACAGGAAACAACTCGTGCGCTAAAATGACAAGGTTCTGCAGGAGTGAGGATGAAGGGAACGAGGAGAACAGAGGCAGGTGTGCCACGGCTGCCTGCCCGGGAATTAATGCTGTCAGACCCAGCCTTGCACATTCCACCCTCTCCTCTCGTGTCCTGTGCACCTGTGTGGCTCACCTCCCCTGCCCCAGAGACCTCATCCGTGTGTGTCCTTTCCGGGAATGCCCTCCATCCTGCCCTCCCGGTACTGCTAACCCTTACCCACTCTGCAGGGCTGGGTCCAGTCTCCCTACCTTCACGAAGCCTCCCCTGCGATGGCAGAGAGACAGAGCCTTGGGTTGAGCATGAAGAGGGGGGCGCCTGGGTGGCTCAGTCAGTTAAGCGTCTGCCTTTGGCTCAGGTCATGACCCCAGGATCCTGGGATCGAGCCCCACATTGGGCTCCCTGCTCAGCGGGGAGTCTGCTTCTCCCTCTGACCCTCCTCCCTGCTTGTGCTCTCTCTCTCTCTCAAATAAATAAGCAAAATCTTAAGAAAAAAAGAAGAATGCGAAGAGGTGGGTCTCACCTTTAGCTCTGCCACTCAGTGCACGACCTCCCGAAAGTCACATGAGTCTCTTTTCCTTGGTTATCTTGTCAGTAATACCTGCCTTGACTTACACACAGGCTTGTGTATGATGCAAATGAAACCAGGGCTGTAAAATGCCTCTGAAATCACACAGAACACAGCACGAGGGTGCGATACTACCATTTCCTGACTCCGCTGACTGATTTCATTCATTCAGGTCTGGTTTTTGCCGAGTAAGTTAATTCTCTCAACTTTGTTTTTTTCTTCAGTGCCTGTTACGCCAGGCACTGAGGTTATCGTGGGGAGCAAGACAGTCCCTACCCTGGGGAGCTTCTAGTCTAGTGCGGGAGGCAGAAAGTAAACAAATACATCCTATCTAATAGCTGGTTGTTGAAGTGCTACAGAGAAAAATAAGGCAAAATGAGGAGGTGGGCTGAGGAGTTACAGGGAAGGGTACTATTTTATTTTATTTTATTTTATTTTTAAAGATTTATTTATTTGAGAGAGAGAGTGTGGTGGGCGCAGAGGGAGAGAGAATCTCAAGCAGACTCTCTGCTGAGCTCGGAGCCCAACACAGGACTTGATCCCATGATCCCGAGATCATGACCTGAGCCGAAATCAAGAGTCAGACACAACTGACTGAGCCACCCAGGCGCCCCAGAGACAGAGTGGTCAGGGGCACATCTCTGAGGAGGTGATATTTCAGCAGAGGAGAATAGAGTGAGGGGGTAAGGCCACGTGGCTGTCTGCGGGAAGAGTGCTTTAACCCGGGGGGACAGCAGGTGCGAAGGACCTGAGATGAGAATGTGCTCACTGTGTTCTAGAAACAGTAAGGAAGCTAATGTGGCTTGTAGGTTATAGTAAAGGTGTTGCATTTTATGCTGAGGGTCCTGGTAGATTGTGGAGGATGGGAGCAGAAGCAGGAAGCAGGAAGGGATATGGAGTAGAAGCAATAGAATGAGAAGAAATGGTCAGACTTAGGTATGTTTTGACAGATTTGCTGATGCAGTAGATGCTGTGGGGTATGAAAGAAAGAGTCAAAGTTGATGCCAAGGTTTTGGGCCTGAGCCAATGAGTCAGTCGTGCTCTTGAATTAAAATTGGGAAAATGGGGGAAGAGGAGAATAGGTTTTTGTGGGAAAAATATTCTTTTTTTCCCCCTCCCTGCTCTTATTTATGCAATTTAGTACTTCATCTAACTCAGTGATTTCTGATAGAAAGTCATCTGCAGGATTATAAAGAACACCTGCTCCCCCCCTCCCAAGGTGAGTCTTCCCTATTAATGAGGAACTCATAATGAGGAACTTCCTCCAGAGTTGGGCCAGAAAGCAGGTTGGACATCATCGACCTACTTAGTTTGCTTGTTTTATGGGTGAGAAGAACAGAGCAGAAGAGGTTGTTGGAATGCCCAGTGATAACAAGGCTAACTGTGGTCTTCTGGTTAACAATTCGTTTGTGTGTGGTTAGTTTCTCTTTTCAATTTGATGGTAAACTCTTTGAAAGCAGGAATCATGTCTTAAAGTCTTTCACGTTTTCCTTCTTACCTAGGAGAGTGCTGAGTAATAACAGGCATCATTCCAAATATTAGCTTGAACGTAAAACCTAACGGAAAGAAAATCAAGTCTTCTGCATACGTTGATGCCTATGATCTTACCAGCTCTCGTAGGTAAAGACATATCCATTGCTGAGTTTCCCACTGGAGTTGGGGCATCAACAGAGTATAAACACCAAGGGGAGAGATAGATGAAGGTCAGCCTTGAACTGCCAAACTTTCTTTTCAAACTTCCAGTGCAAGGAGAGAGGCATTAGGGAAGAATTTTCACTTTGGTCTACTTTGGCCAGTCATAGCGCAGCTTACTATTGCTTTTATATCGAACTGTGTGAGTGAGACCAAAACCGTTCTTTCAGTGCTTAGGGCCTTCATAGCTCTGCCTTCGGCCCCGGGAAATCTTTCCTGTATGTCTGCTGGCTCGTGTGTGTTTGATGTTAATATTAAACTGTGCCCACATTGTACCGTATTCTCTAATACGTGTTAAATATATATGTAGATATAAGTAAAGGCTGTAGTTCTCATTTGTTGTTTTTGAGATGCTCAATCAGTTTTATTACATCTGTTTTATTTTCTCCTTCAGTAGTTTGTAAAAATATGCTCTTGGTGTGGCAAGAGCCACCAGGGGGACAGTCCAGCTTTAACTTTGGAGGGACAACGTCTGCTGTCCGCGCAGGTGCAATGTACTAATTTGGGTGGGTGGCTGCTCGTAGCTGGGGACAGACGCACTGCCGAGGTTACTCTATGTACCTCCGACCCGTTGCACTGGTCTTTTTTTTTTTTTAATGTGTGTTTTATTTTATTTTTTTAAAGATTTTATTTATATGACACTGAGAAAGAGAGAGAGCACAAGCAGGGGAAGTGGCAGGCAGAGGGAGAGGGAGAAGCAGGCTCCCTGCTGGGCAGGGGGAGCCCGATGCGGGACTCGATCCCAGGACCCCGGGATCATGACCCGAGCCAAAGGCAGACGCTTAACCGACTGAGCCACCCAGGCGCCCCCCATTGCACTGGTCTTTAGCACTTGCTTTTTTCAGCGGTCCATACGCAACCTCCCATAGGAGTCCTATTTTGAACCAGAGTGGTGCTTGCAGGGAAGTGGTAGAGTCAAGGAATGCGCTTTGTAAACTCACCCTTCCTTTCCCTTCTCCGATGCTTTCGTCCCCCCATCTTCAGAGTTAGGTGAGACTGAATGATTACTCTAGGGAATAAATCCGGCATCTTGACGTCTTAGATCCTTGGGGCCCACCAAGTAAAGTAAGGCTTTAAAGAAATACATCTGCCACTTTGACAAGGTGGAAGCAAGTTGTGCTTCTGTTTGGCACATTTGTGCCCTTGAGTAGAGAGGGCAGCCCTGTGTTTAAAATCTTAGTCTAAGGAGTCTTGCTTGGGTTTGTTTCTCTAAATGTAGCATCTTCTTCTTCTTCTTTTTGAAGATTTTATTTGTTTATTTGACAGAGAGAGATACAGCGAGAGAGGGAGCACAAGCAGGGGGAGTGGGAGAGGGAGAAGCAGGCTCCCCGCTGAGCAGGGAACCCGATGCCGGGCTCTGTCCCAGGACCCCGGGATCATGACCCGAGCCGAAGGCAGATGCCTAACGACTGAGCCACCCAGGCGCCCCACGTAGCATCTTCTTCTGTAGGTTCCAGAGTGCTCGACTAAAAATGCAGTTGATACAGCCCCTTGGGGGTATACTCCCTTATTAAAGCATAGTATTTGCTTCGTGTATGCAGTGCGTTAAGTGATAGAACGAGACTAGTTGACATTTGTTGAATGACTCTTCTCTTCCAAGAACTGCATCGAACGCTTTCTACACATTTCACACCTGGTCTCCCTCCCACCTGCCACCACCAGAATAGAAGCAGCACCTGTAACAAAAATGCATACCTTGTCAGGACAGAGATTTTGGTCTTTCTCCTATATTCCATTTTTTCCTCATTCCCACGAATGAGAACAATGCCTACCACATACTAAGTACCGAATAAAGGTTTGTTGGATAAATGGATTATCTTATTTACTCCCCGGCAGCCCTCGGAGGTAGAATTTGCTGTCCAGATTTGCTGGTAGGTGGTGGGGCCAGGATTTGAACCTGTGTTGACAGCTGCTTGCTCTGGGTTGGGGAGCAGCGTAGAGTCCAGCCAAGGGTGACTTTCGGTTCCTGCCTTCGATCTCGTAGACATGAGGCTCAGCTACATAAAAGGTTCAACAACAGGGTAGCAGTTATTTCCAGGTAATAAGAGAACTGTGCAAAGTGCTAGAGGGGTTATAAGTGAGGGAGAGGTGAATGAACGCGTGCACATCGTCTGGAGCTGTGCTCGCTGCGTGTGCTTGCTACGTTTAACCGCTGTTTTGACCGCCGCTATGGTTATTCTGTGAATCCTATGAACCAGACTCCCAAATGAATGACTGTTCATTTGTGGGTTGAAATGGCCAGAGATGGTTTCATGAACAAGATGGTCCTTGAGGCTTAGACGGAATGTGGGCAGGTGGGGACAGGAAAGGAGATACTTGAGATGAAAGTCCTGTAGACTGAGGCCGAAAACGTGTGTTTTCTGTTCCTGGGACAGCAAGGAGGCCAGTATGTCTGGTGCAGAAGGGGTGGGTGGGCTACTAGGGCGAGTAGAGATTAAGACTGATAATTCAGAATTTGTTTATTATGTTGGGAGTGCCACATTATATTTGTGAGATTGGATTCGAAACGTTGTATGTGTTTCTGTCTGTACGCAACCCAACCCCCTTTAATAAGAAATTCTGTGGTCATTTTTAAATGCCGTAATCTGTGGTCGCAACATTGTATCTTATTGAGAAATAATACATGTGCCTTTGGTGTTACGTAGCTTGTGAGACAGACTTTGTCCTAATAAAAAGACCACTTCTATTTGGCCTTATGTTTTTGAAATTTAAGACCCTCATTTATGATTATTGGCTCGAATGTATCTTGGAAGATGAGTGAGGGTATTATGCGCTGCTCTAGTCTCCTTAGCGGGCTGTAAGTCTCCGGGGACCGGGCCTGTGCCTCATTCTTCCTCGTACCTCTTCTAGTACTGGGCACGGTTGCTGGCATAAATGGAGGATGCAGTAAATTGTGGTTGAATTGAATTTTCAGAGCATGTGAGGCTGGCCACCTCTGCATGGTGTGGGGAGTAATTTGCAGCAGAGCTATATTTTTTGAGTTATGTAACGCATTTAATCTTGTTCCTAGGTCCAGCCTGATGACTGGAGGGGCTAAGCGAGGAGTCCCCAACCCTTGGCTCTTTGAGGAGCCGGAGGAGATCAGAGGTTTGGGTTTTGATGAAATCCGGCAACAGCAGCAGAAAATTATCCAAGGTACTGAACCCCCCAAGAGTGTGGGCCTTTGTCAGATATTTACTGCAGCCTTGAATGTTCCTTACATGCATTGAAGATCATAGGGAGAGCCGTTGGTCCTTTAAAACTCTTGGTGAGGGGCGCCTGGGTGGCTCAGTCGGTCAGTGTCTGCCTTCGGCTCAGGTCATGATCCCAGGGTGCTGGGATCAAGTCCCACATCGGGCTACTGGCTCAGCAGGGAGCCTGCTTCTCCCTCTCCCTCTGCCTCTTCCCCTGCTCATGCTCTCTCTCTGTATCTCTGTGTCTCAAATGAATAAATAAAATCTTTAAAAAAAATAAAAAAATAAATAATAATGGTGATTTTGTGCCTCAGGTCCTGAGGCATATAGACAGATGGTGTCATCCATCAAGGTGGCCCATGGAAGTGGTGATTCTCCACTGGTGGGGGGGAGCACTCGCACAGCTCTGACTGATACACCCAGGTGGGAATCCGAGGTACGTGCCTCCCTCCCTTTACTCCCTGATGGGACTCATCCTCCAAACACAACACTCCCACCTTTTTCTTCTACAAAATAAACCCACTTGGCTTTTACCTTCAAGTTCATCTTGTCCAGTGCCTTTTAAGCCTAATTGGTTTCTTACGTTCTTCTCTTTTTTAAATTGCAGAAGTAATGCATGATTGGTTATGGAAAGTTCAAACAATACAGGGATGTGTAATGGGGAAAGCTCTCCTTATTGGTTCTCCAGTCTCAAACTGTAAACAGATCAAGGTGTGTTTCCTCGGGCTTTTTTTCTACACACATATACACATGTAAGCACACATATTTTTACATCAGTGAGATCATGATATAGGTAATATGCCATAGCTTTTACTTTTTTTTATTTAATGTGTGTCATAGACATTTTTCATGTTCCTGTTTTTGTGCATGGTTTTCGTGTATTACAGATACGTTATTCTTTCTAATTCCTTTTTTTTTTTCAAAGATTTTATTTATTCATTTATTTGAGAGAGAGAGAGAGAGAGAGAGCACATGAGAGGGGGGAGGGTCAGAGGGAGAAGCAGACTCCCTGCTGAGCAGGGAGCCCGATGCGGGACTCGATCCTGGGACTCCAGGATCATGACCTGAGCCGAAGGCAGTCGCTTAACCAACTGAGCCACCCAGGCGCCCTTTTCTAATTCCTTTTAAAAACAGTTTTACTGAGATATACTTGACATGTCATAAATAGCACATATTTAAAATGTATGATTCAGTAAGTTTTGACATATGTATGACACTGTGCATGTCCTGTACGTTTTTTTATCAGATTTATTCCTAAGTATTTCATGGTTTTTATTCTCTTATTAATGGTATTTTAAAATCTCTACTTCTGATTGTCGCTAGTGTATAAAAGTACAACTGATTTATGTATATTGATCTTGGATCACGCAACCTTGCTAAACTCACTAATTTGTTAAGGGCTTTTTTGTAAAGTCCATAGGACTTTCTTTTTTCTTTTTTTTAGAGCAGTTTTAGGTACATAGCAAAATTTAGTTGAAGGTCTTTTGCATGTGAATGTCTAGTTGTTCCAGCACCATTTGTTGAAAAGACTGTCTTTGCTCCATTGTTTTACCTTTGCTGCTTTGTCAGAGATCATTACTATATTTATGTGGGTCCGTTTCTGGGCAATCTGTTCTGTTCTATTGATCTGTTTGTTCTTTCATCCGTACCACAGTGTCTTAATTACTATAGCTTTAGAGCAACTCTTGAGGTCAAGTAGTGTCAGTGTTCTACTTTTGTTTTCCTGCAGTATTGTGTAAGCTATTTTGAGTCTTTTGCCTCTCCATATACATTTTAAGAAAGTCTTTTTTTTTTTTTTTTTTAAGATTTTGTTTATTTATTTGACAGAGAGAGCAAGAGAGCACAAGCTGGGGGAACAGTAGGAGGGTAAGGGGGAAGCAGGCTCCCTGCCAAGCAGGGAGCCCGATGCGGGGCTCGATCCCAGGACCTTGGGATCATGACCTGAGCCGAAGGCAGACACTTAACCATCTGAGCCACCCAGGCGCCCCTCTCCATGTACATTTTAGAGTCCGTTTGTCAATATCCACAAAATAACCTGCTGGGATCGTGACTGAAATTGCATTAGGTCTATAAAGTGGGGGGAAGACTGATGTCTTGACAAATTGAGTCTTTCTGTCCACATACATGGAATATCTCTCTTTTAGTTCTTTTTTGATTCCACTCATCAGTTTACAGTTTTCCTCATATAGATCTTGTACATATTTTGTTAGGTTAGACCTAAGTACTTCATTTTGAGGAATGCTAATATAAATGGTGTTGTGTTTATTTCAAATTACACCCATTCATTGCTGGTTTATAGTAAAGTGAATGCCTTTTGTATATTAACCTTGTATCCTGCAACCTTGCTATAATCGCTTATTAGTTTCAGGAGATTTTTGTTAGTCCTTTTTGGATCTTCTCCATTACATGACTGTGTCATCTCCAAACAAAGTTTTATTTCTTTCTTCCCAATTTGTACCTATTTTTTTATCTTGTCTTGTCTCATCTAATTGCATCAGTAGAACTTCCAGTACAGTGTTGGAAAGGAGTGTTGGGAGAGGACATCCTTTCCTTGTACCTGATTTTAGTGGGAAAGCTTCAAGTTTCACACCAAGTGTGATGTTAGTTCTGGGGATTTCGTAGGTATTTTTTATCAAGTTGAGGAAATTCTCCTCTATTCCTAGTTTACTGTGAGTTTTTAATAACGAATGAATGTTGGATTTTGTCAAGTACTTTTTCTGCATCTAGTGATAGGATCATATGATTTTTCTTTTTTAGCCTGTGAATATAATGGATTACATTAATTGATTTTTGAATGTTGGACTCGGCATACATACCTAGGATAAATCTCTCTGTTTGTGGTGTACTATACATCGTTGGATTTGATTTGCTAATATTTTTTTTGAGGATTTCTGTGTCTATTAACATGAGTGCTACTGGTCTGTGTTTTTCTTTTTTTTTTTTTAAAGATTTTATTTATTTATTTGAGAGAGAGAGAATGAGAGAGAACACATGAGAGGGGGGAGGGTCAGAGGGAGAAGCAGACTCCCTGCCGAGCAGGGAGCCCGATGTGGGACTCGATCCAGGGACTCCAGGATCATGACCTGAGCTGAAGGCAGTTGCTTAACCAACTGAGCCACCCAGGCGCCCTGGTCTGTGTTTTTCTTTTCTTTAATGTCTTTGTCTAGTTTTGGTATTAGAACAGTGGTGGCCTCAGAAAATGACTTAGGAAGTATCCGCTTTGCTTCTGTCCTCTGAAAGAGATTGTAGAGAATTGGTATAATTTCTTCCTTTGATGTTTGGTAGAATTCACCAGGGAGGGGTGCCTGGGTGGCTCAGTCTTTAAGCATCTGCCTCCAGCTCAGGTCATGATCCCAGGACCGCATCGGGCTCCCTGCTCCATGGGGAGTCTGCTTCTCCCTCTCCCACTCCCCCCACTTGTGTTCCCTCTCTCGCTGTGTCTCTCTCTGTCAAATAAATAAATAAAATCTTTAGGGCGCCTGGGTGGCTCAGTTGGTTAAGCGACTGCCTTCGGCTCAGGTCATGATCCTGGAGTCCCAGGATCGAGTCCCGCATCGGGCTCCCTGCTCGGCAGGGGGTCTGCTTCTCCCTCTGACCCTCCTCCCTCTCATGCTCTCTGTCTCTCATTCTCTCTCTCTCAAATAAATAAATAAAATCTTAAAAAAAAAAATTTAAATTAAAATAAATAAATAAATAAATAAATAAATAAATAAATAAAATCTTTAAAGAAAAAAAAAAGAATTCACCAGTGAATCCATTTGGGCCTGGTGTTTTCTGTTTTGGGAGGTTATTGTTAATTCAATTTCTTTAATAGATACAGACCTATTCAGATTGTCAGTTTCTTGCGTGAATGTTGACAGCTTGTGTCTTTCTAGGAATTGGGCCATTTCGTCTAGGTAATCAAATTTGTGGGCATAAAGTTGTTCATAATATTTCTGTATTATCCTTTTGATGTCCATTAGATCTGTAGTGGTGTCCACTTTTTTCATTTCTGATTAGTCATTTGTGTTCTCTTTTTTTTTAGTTAGCTTGGTTAGAGGCTTATTGATTTTATTGATCTTTCTGGTTTCATTGATTTTACTCTGTTGATTTCTTATTTAAATTTCATTGATCTCTTATTATTTCTTCTGCTTACTTTGGATTTAATTTGCTCTTTTTTTTTTTTTTATTCTTATGTTAATCCCCGTACATTACATCATTAGTTCTAGATGAAGTGTTCCATGATTCGTTGTTCGTGCACAACACCCAGTGCTCCATGCAGAACGTGCCCTCCTCAATACCCACCACCAGGCCAACCCATCCTCCCACCCCCCTCCCCTCTAGAACCCTCAGTTTGTTTTTCAGAGTCCATCTTCTCTCATGGTTTGTCCACCCCTCCAATTTCCCCCGCTTCATTCCTCCCCTCCCGCTACCTTCTTCTTCTTCTTTTTTTTTCTTAACATATCTTGCATTATTTGTCTCAGAGGTACAGATCTGAGATTCAACAGTCCTGCACAATTCACAGCTTAATTTGCTCTTTTTTTAAAAAAGATTTTATTTATTTAAGAGAGAGTGAGCGAGAGAGAGCACAAGTGGGGAGGAGAAGGAGAAGCAGGCTCCCGGCGAGCAGGGAGCCCGACACGGGGCTGAGTCCCAGGACCCTGGGATCATGACCTGAGCTGAAGGCAGATGCTTAATGGACTGAGCCACCCAGGCACCCCTAATTTGGTCTTTTTCTAGTTTTCTGAAATGTGGAAAAGACTCTTGATCTTAGACCTCTCTTCTTTTCTAACATATGCATTCAGTGCTATAAATTTCACTCTATGTACTGCTTTTGTCATATCTGGTAAATTTAGTTTTGTTTTCATATTCATTTACTTCAAAGTATTATTGAAGTTCCCTTAAGATTTCTTTTTGATCCTGTGTTATTTAGAAGCATGTTGTTTAATTTCCACATATTTGGGTGTTTTCCAGTTATCTTTCTGTTACTGACTTCTAATTTAATTCCGTTGTAGTTTGAGAGCAGACATTGTATGATTTCTGTTTTTAAACATATGTCAATGTATGTTTTATGGCCCAGAATGTGGTTTATCTTGGTGAATATTCCATGTAAGCTTGAGAAGTATATGTATTCTGCTTCTGTTGGATGAAATAATCTATAGATGTCCATTATAGCCAGTTGATTGATAGTGATGGTGAGTTTAACTTAGTCCTTACTGATTTTCCTGCCTGCTGAATCTGTCCATTTCTGATAGAGGGATGTTAAATCTCAACTGTAATAGTGGATTTATCTATTTCTCCTTACAGTCCTATCGGTTTTTGCCCCATGTCCTTTGATACTCTGTTGTTTAGGCATGTACACATTAAAGATTGTTATGTCTTCCGGGAATCAACCACCTTATCTTTAGGTAATGATTCTCTTTGTCCCAGATAACTTTACTTTCTTTGAGGTCTGCTCTGTCTGAAATTAATATAGCTACTCCTGTTTTCTTTTGATGAGTGTTAGTACAATTTGTCTTTCTCCATCCATTTACTTTTAATCTATATGTGCCTTTATATTTAAAGTGGGGCTCTTGTAGACAACATGTAGCTGATGCTTGTTTTTTGGATCCACTCTGACATTCTTTTTCTTTTAATTATTGTGGTTTTCCTTCTTCATTTCAATCTGGAAGCCTTTTATTTCTTTTTCTTGCCTTATTGCTCTTGCTACAATATCCAGTACAATGTTGACTAGAAATTGGGAGAGCAGACGTCCTTGCCTTGTTTCTAATCTTAGCCGGGGAACATTCATTTGGAAGCCAGGTGTGAATTTTTCTTTTTTGGGTACTAGATGTTTTTGTATTTCTAGAAATATTCTTGAGATTTTGCGGGGGTGTTGCAGTTATTTGGGTATTATTTTGTAAGTTGGACCAGAACAGTGTTTATTTTAGAGGAGGAGTCAGCAAACCACGACCTGTGGGCCACATCTTATCCACCACCTGTTTTTGTAATGGGCTGCAAGCTAAAAACAGTTCTTCCATTTTTAAGTGGCTGAAAAATAGAAGAAGACAATTTCATGACTTGTAAAAATTATATAAAATTCAAATAAAGTTCTGTGGGAGCACAACCATGCTCACTTATTTTTGTCTTACCTACGAATGCTTTCCTGCTGCAGCGGCAGAGTTGAAAGCTGCACTGGAGACCATATGGACCACAGAGCCCAAAATGTTTACTGTCTGGCCCTTCATAGAAAATGTTTGCTGGCTCCAGTGTAGAGGTAGTCTAGCCCGCTACAGAGCTAAAAGCATTCTGAGCACTCTGATGCCCCGTAAATCATGAGGCAACCTGGTTGGTGAGAATAGGAACGATGTCCAACCCAGTTTGAGCTCAGAGGGTCATTCTCTCTGGCTTGCAGGTGGTTCTTTCCCTTATGCACGTGTCCTGGTTAGTGGACATCCAACTGACGCCTCAAGGTGGACCCTGTGCAAACCTCAGAGATTCTTGTGTACGCAGCCCTTCCCTCTGTGCTGTGCCCTGCATACTCTCCCCTCCTTGACCTATTTGGATGCTTCTCAGTGCAGGGCTAGGCTTCCCTTGGGCATATGCTCCCCCATCCCCATGCTGGGCAATATTTGGGAGCACTCTAGAGCTCATCTCAGTTGTTTCCTATCCCTCGAGGAGCACTGTCCTTCATTTCCTGATGTCCGCGTCTCTCTTGAAACTGTTGTTTTATATATTTTGCCTGTGGTTTTGTGTTTTTGTTTTTTTTTTCCAGTTGTTTTTTCAGTTGTTTCAGGCCAGAAGTAAATCAGGTCCCTGTCACTCGCTCTTGGCCAGAAGCAGAAGTCTAATTCTGTCTTGAACTCCCTGTTCACAGTGGAATTATCTAGTAAATGGACCTCTGTGCCTCCCTTATCTCTTTAATTGTATGTACTTCTCCCATTATTGTGTCTGAAGCAAAATGAACCACACAGAGCACTGTGCACAGCAATTCACCTACAGGGCTTTATCCTTCCGGATTCCCGGTTCCTGAAAGGAGTGTCTTGCTCGCTAAGAGTAATGAATTTTCTAGCATTGTTTCGTTTTTTTTTTTTTTTTTGCCCAGAAAAGCTGCTTTCAGTCAGGAGAAGTATCCCCATCACTGAGAGGGCGCTGCGTGCAGAGACTGTGGTAGGTCAGGTGCGAGAGGATGCCACCTGCAGGTTTTTGTGTCGAGCCTCCAAAGCAGAGAGCATCCTTATTGAGATGCCCGCCCTTTGAAGGCCCTGCCGGCCTTTGGGGTGTGTGGAGGGGTGGGGATGGGACGGGCAGATGAAGGAGTGGGGGACAGTAGCTGGGTGCATTCAGGACATTTTCTTCTTCTCCCCTTACCTTGGTGTTCTGAAATGCTGTATTCCTCTTCGCTTTCCCAGCAAGCTGTTTTTCAAGGATAGGCACACACACACACACACACACACAAATGGAAGCAATCTTGACGTTAAACCATTATTAGCCTTTTCTCTGCCTGAAGAATCTTGGGGATGGACTGAGGTTGCCATGGTTTTCCTTCATTGCCAGATCCTGCACTGGAAGAAATAAGGGACCATGAAGGGTCATGTCTAACTTCCTTTTGCCCATGGAATCTGTTAGCTTTTCTGTACTTTTGTTGACCCTTAGAAAACACTTTGAAAATCATCCTAAAATAACAGTTCATCGGTAGAACTTAGACTCAAGGCAATGAATGCTTTCCTTTTCTAACCTAGAAACGAAGCCTCATGACAACCAGTTAGCCAGCTTTGGCTTCTGTGCTGAAGCTGTAATTTGAGGCACCAATGGACATTAGGCAGAAGATGGGTGAGGGGCTGACATTAACCAAATCACCTCGAAAATCCCTGAGATACAACAAAGGAGGGTGACTTTTTGGTTAGACCCTTGCCTCTGAGTCGGATGGCAGACTGTGGAGGAGGAATGAAGTGCCCTTCTACCTTTATTCAGGGGCTCTCTGTAGATAGGTTGTTGGTTTTTTAAAATTTTTTATTGTTATGTTAATCACCACACATTACATCATTAGTTTTTGATGTAGTGTTCCATGATTCATTGTTTGTGCATAACACCCAGTGCTCCATGCAGAACGTGCCCTCCTTAATACCCATCACCAGGCTAACCCATCCTCCCAACCCCCTCCCCTCTAGAACCCTCAGTTTGTTTTTCAGAATCCATCATCTCTCGTGGTTCGTCTCCCCCTCCGACCTCCCCCCTTCATTCTTCCCCTCCTGCTATCTTATAGATAGGGTTTTAGTGCCGTCTCTTCGTACCACGATTCCGTCGACATTCTTTGTAGATTCTAGCAGAAAGTTGGGCACTCGTTCTGGACTTCTGTGTTCTTAGGTCCCTCCGGGTCATCACGTGAAATAGCAGCAGGGAAGGTGGCCAGCCAGACTGGCAAAGCTGGGCAGCTCATCTTTGAACCCTGGCAACCGTAACTTCACAGACAACTTTCTTGGAAGATACCCTTTCCGGTAGCTGTCACCCACACCAGGGTTCCTTTCCTCAAATCTTAAAATGCAAACAAAAATAGAAACATCTACTCTTAGGACTTGCTCTGGGAGTTTTCTCAATGGAGTAATTAACTTTATCCAGCAGATCCAGCTATCCTCGTCTGTCCCTTACTTCCCCTTATCCAGGGAGAGCTCCTCCTTGTGTCAAATGTGAGAATTCCCGTTGCTTCTGTCCGGGCCCTAACTAATACAACATTAACTACTTTTCCTTATGATCTAAACTCAGAGGGCTATCTAGTATTGCCCAGAAGCCCAACCCTGTGTCCAGCAGAGACTGAGGTGCGTTCTTGTGCAAGCCTAGTGGGCCCTCTGTGGTCATTCCTTGATTGAAGCATATGTATTAAGTATGCTCTGTGCCACCACCTGGGCTCAGAACTGGGGCAAAAATACAGGAAAAGAAGACACAGCTCCAGCCATTGGGGCCTTTGTCATGTACTCGGTCAGGGGCCTGAGGTTGCAGCTCTTAGGAATGTCCCTTGGTTTTCTTTATTTGTTAAAATGTTGCTAACTGGGGCGCCTGGGTGGCTCAGTTGGTTAAGCGACTGCCTTCGGCTCAGGTCATGATCCTGGAGTCCCGGGATCGAGTCCCACATCGGGCTCCCTGCTCAGCAGGGAGTCTACTTCTCCCTCTGACCCTCCCCCCTCTCATGTGCTCGCTCTCTCTCATTCTCTCTCTCAAATAAATAAATAAAATCTTAAAAAAAAATGTTGCTAACTTTTTGCTGTAGACAGTTGCAAAACTATGTAGGTAGAGAGAGTAAGATAACGATCCCATTTTGCCCATCAATTGCTTCAACCATTACCAACTCCTAACCGGTCTTGTTTCATCTCTATGTCTATCCACCTCCCCATCCTGCCCATCCCCGGGACTATTTTTTTTTTTTTGTATTTGTTAGTTGTTTATTTATCAAGACAAACTATTCCATAACCCAATATTCGTGTTTCATAGTTCAGGAACACAGGTCAGTGACAAGACTTCAATGGAACAAAACCCAAAGAAATTCTTTACATTCCAAAATCACTTTGCACTCTGAAAGATACCAGCCTTCTTCATCTCCTCAAAATCTTTCATGGAATCATAATTTCTGTAGAAATCTGCATATGCCTTCTTTCTTGGTTCGGCCACAGCAAACTTATAGAAAGCTGCAACCCCCAGGGATACGGCGAACGCTCCAACAATATGAAATCGCAGACGCTTGGCCAGAAGGCCTCGCATCTGAGGTTTCGTCAAAGCACTGGAAGTCATGGTCGTTATTCTCCTCAACACCAACCTCAAACCTCCCCGGGATTATTTTTGAAGCAAATCCTAGATGTCATATCATTTCAGTGGTGGATATTCTGGAATATATCTCTAAAGTATGTTTATAAAAGATAAGGTTGTTTTTTTAAATATAACCACAATGCCATTATCACCCTTAATAAGTTAACAGGAATTCCTTAATGTAATCAAATATCCAGTGTTCAGATCTCCCAGATTGCCCACGATGGACTTTTTTTAGGTCATTCGATTCAGGATCTGAATGTGGTCTATACATTACAACTGATTGGTATGTCCCTTAAGTTTCTTTAATAGATAGGTACTTTTGCCAACTCTCTCTTTTTCCCTTTGCAGTTTCTGTGTTGAGGAAGCAGGGTCATTCGCCCTGTACTTTCCCACTATCTAGACTTGCTATTTGTAATCCCATATATTGTTTAACATATTCCTCTGCCACACATATTTTCTGTAAATTGGTAGTTAGATTTTGTGGCTTGATCAGAATCAAGTTTGTTATTTTTGGCAAGAACACGTTATGATTGTCCCTTTCTGATCTAGAGCCACCAGATAGTCCTCCCACAATTACATGATGTTCAGTTAGAGGATGGTTTTTCAGAATGTCTAAAGATAGGAAGGATCCAAACACCTAATTACTCCAAAGGGATTTTCAAAAACAATGATTGTATTAGTTTTTCGTTGCTGCAGCAATAAATTTGCACAAACATAGGGAAGTTTGTGCAAGTTTATTATCTTACTGTTCCACAGGTCAGAAGTTCAATACAGCTCTTCCTAGGCCAAGATCAAGGTGTTGGCAGGGCTGGTTCCTTTCTGGAGGCTCCAGGGAAGAATTTGTTCCCTCACCTTTTCTGGCTTCTCAAGGCCCCCCACATCCCTTGGCTCACAGTCCCCTTCAGTGTTCAAAGCCAGCAACTTGCATCTCCTGACCCTCTTCGAGTCTCCCTCTGACTGCAGCTGGGAAAGAGTCTCTGGTTTGAAGGACTCACGATTACACTGGGCCCACCTGGATCATCCAGAACACTCTCCCATCTCAAATTCCTTAGCCTTAATCATAGCTGCAGAGTTACTTTTGCCATGTAAGGTCTCGTAATCTCAGGTTCTAGGGATTGGGATGTGGACATCTCCAGGGGGCCATTATTCTGGGTAGCATGATGCTCATCCATTCTTAAAAATTAACACCATTATAATACCGACAGACGATTGATAGAGTGTGGTATGTTGCAAATGATTATGATATCATAGTGACGGGGGTTATGTGATGGAGGGCAGGCTAGGGGCAATGAGCTACGACTGTGCCATTAGCGTAGTTTCTCATGGCTCTGCATAATTGCGTGGGTCTTTATTGTTTCTGTCTCTGTGAGTAGCAGCATTTTCTCTTGCTCATTGTCTCTCGGGTGACCGCACTGCATCCCCTTAGAAATGCCACTGTAAGCCTGGAGAAGCTCAGGTCGTCAGTATGATTATTAATACATACACAGCATCTCTGTTACTTGGACCCTCTGTGTCTTTGGATTATGGAATGGAAACTTATCGTAGCACTTTACCGTAGTGAGGAGGTACCAGGTTCTTACAGAAATGAGCCGAGGAGCACAGAATTTTTGACCCTCGTTCTGTTTTGCATCAGCGAGATAACTTTTTGGTAGTCAAGTCAGACAGTGAGTCAAGGTGGAGAGAAGAGAGTGCGGTAGTATCAGTATTTCCATTCATAATCTATGTCTCTACCAGATAAAGCAACTTCGGAGCATTCATGATTCTTCTCCTAATTGAAAACTGTAGAGGAGTCTCCTTTCCTCTTGTTAAATTGTTTTACCTTTTAATCCACATTGACCCTTGACCCCTGATCCTTTATGTAGATTATTCTTGGGATGCATTTGGAATTTTACTGTAACGTCGGCCATCCTAAGGCAGCACTAGGTTGACGATAGATTTACCTTGGAGGCCATCCAAAAGGTTGTTGCTAAAGACCAAAAGGACCTCATTATAAAGTGATTTTGCTATAAAGTGGTCCCTTGGAACAATCCCTGGAGACGGCAGGTCATTTGTATAGTTAAAAATGTACACAGTGTCAAAAAAATGTTACTGAGGGGTCCTTACCTCACACCGTTAGTTTAAATAAATTCCAGATGAATTAACAAGTTAGGTGTAATGGCTTAATTCCATAAAAGGACAAGGAAAAAAATAAGTAAACGTTACTATGCTCTTGGGTAAGAAAAGACCTTTGTGATTTCTGCTTTTGTAGATACGATTTTCTGTGACACAGTCATTTAAAAATCCCCATCAACAAGTGAAGTTGTGAATGGCTTGTTGCCCTCACCTGGCATATTGCTGGGGTAGAAAGAGTCCTTATCATTAGACTCAGCCCCAGAACATTCTTCCCAGTGCACCTGAAAGTGAAGAAGAAAGTTCAAAGAGCCCACCGAGACTGCCCAGTGAAAAACAAAAACAGAAACAAAGAAAATAACATCACATTTTAAAGAAAGGATCTCGAGTAACTTGAATTCTTTTACCTTTAAATTTTCAAAATCTAGTGAAGTAACATATCTTCAATTTTTAAAAGAAAAATGCTATTTTCCTATACATTGTTCTGTATCCTGCTTTTTAACTGACCTATGTATCATTAACTTCTTTTAACATCAAAATGTTCATGTATGATATCATTTTTAATAGCTATCTAGTGTTTTACTCATGAATATACTATATGTTTTTAAACAAATCCCTGTGTTTGGGCATTAGATAGTTTCCAATTTTCCACTACTATACATGTATGCCTCTGGGGTCCAATCAGAAAAAGATTTGAACAGGGAAAATGTGATATTTTTATTAACCTGAGCAGGGGAGTAGAGGAACAAGGCAGGATACTCAGTGACTGGCAAACCTAAGTCCTACCGGCTGCTCCGGGGGAGGGACTGCTGGTCGACCAGGGCCCCGGGACACTCAGTGGCCAGCAAGCCCAAGTCCCGCTGGCCACGTGGTGGTGGGGGGGGCAGTAGCTGTAAGCACTGCAGGAGCTCGTCCAGGGAGCAGGCGGGAGCCCAGAAGCCAAATACCATCCTTCTGCCGAGTCTCTGCAGTCCCGCCTATTGACAGAGCTGGCAAAGGAAAAAATACTTAAAGGATCCAGATGCATTTTCACTGAACAGCCAAAAAGGGTGACTTTGGGACTGAGAGGCAATAAACTGATAACCAGCCTAGGAAATGTTTCAGGGAATATCCTTGTAAATACTTCATTGCATACCGTCTGAATGTTTTCTTACGTTTGTACACATGGAATTGAGAGATGAAAAGTTGGCACGATTTGCTCTGTAGAAAGGTATGTTTCCTGTTCTCCTGTGACAATGCTTAGGAGCTTCTCCTTCACACGTTTGTTAACCCTGGGCATTAGCATGCATTTCATTCCTTCCAAATATGATAATCCAAAAAAAATCTCATCATTGTTTCTTATCGATATTTTTTAAAAATCAGTGCTCTCAAGACTTTTATTTATTTTTCCTTTGGTATTCTTTTGTGAACTTCATGTCTCTATCCTTTGCCCATTTATAAAATTGGAATATTTTTCTTACTAATCTGCCTATGCTCTTTATGTATTGAAGTTTAAAACGTTGATGTAGTCAAATCTTATGTTATTTCATTTGTAATATTTAAAACTTTAATTTATCTGGGAATCGTTTTAGTTTAAGGTATGAGGTAGGTATTTCATATTTTTTTTCTTTATTTTCTCTTTAATATTAACTGTTTTTTCTCTTTTCCTGACCTAAATGTTATTTTTACAGTATATTGAATTGTATTACATGCCTGGGTATGGACTTCAAGTTGTTTTCCTTTGGTATTTAGTGGCCTCTTTTACTTTTTCTTTCAGAACAGGATGCAGGCCTGGATGCCCTGTCCTCTATTATAAGTCGCCAGAAACAGATGGGGAAGGAAATTGGGAATGAACTAGATGAACAAAACGGTAAGAACATGTCTGGGGTTGACCACGTTTGCCGTTTAGCATAAATACTAAAGGCTCGAATATTTGTTAAATGATTTTAATACTACAAAACACGTAGTTTAGCATTGATGGATTATTACAGTTCAACGCAGTTGAGGGTGCTTTGTGGCAGATTTAGATTCTAGTTAGCTGAACACTATGTAAAAAAATTTGGTAAGAAATTTCTAGTCCTTTGTCGCTGCTTTAAAAAATACTTTGTTTTATGAGCCACATGTCCCAGGAGCTTTACCTTTATGTGATAATGGGATGAAATTGCTCAGAGCGTCGTACACTGGTGTGTGGCGCTCCGGGCCGCGGGGACTCTGTGTCATCCACATACCCAGTGGAGCTGGCTCCTCTTCCCTCATAAATTCCAGACTGTGGGGCAGAAAAGTGCTTGAAGATCTCTGTTCAGGACTTGATGTGACAGGTCTGGTTGGAGCAAGATTAATTTGCAAACCACAGCAGGATGGCTTGGGGAAAACAGAGCTTTGTTGGGGCCTACCTGAAAAGTTCCCGTGCTTGGGGCATGTGGTGCGAGGGGACAGGGCCTGGTAGGAGCCCTGCGGTGGTTGGAATGGAGAGGAAGAGGACAGAGGCAGGTGACTGATGGTACTTGTACTGTGATGGACAGTTCGGGGGCCGGGGGGCCAGTGGTCTGTAAGTGGAGATCCCAAGTCCAGTTGGGACATGTCCAGTTAGAGATGCCAGTGAGCCATCCGAGTGGCAGTGTTGAGTAGACAGTTGGAGGTTTGGTACCAGAGCTCAGTGAGAGCACAGGACCAACAAGAAGGGATGTCAGAAGTTACTGACATGTGGAGGTGACGTGTGAAAGCATAGGAACGATGGGGTCTCCATCTGTGTCATTGCATTTAATCAGTACACAGCATCATGAAGGTGACGCTAGCCCTGTTTGCTAGCGATGGAGCTCAGAGTGGCTGAGGGGCCTCCTAATGTCACATCACTTGTAAGTGACAGCATCGAAATTCCAGCACGGGTCATCTGATTCTCGTGACTGCTTTTCCTACCACATTGCCCTTCCTCTCTGAGGAAGACAACAGAAGGAGGGAAAAGTGGGAGGTTCTAAGGTTTTAGCTCTGGTGGCAGTGCCATGGAGGCTCACGGTGGCATGGCTTTCAAGAAGAATGACCACAGACCTGGGAGCACGGCAGCCCTGGGAATGGACGATGCTCACTCTGAGGGCAGGGCTGCACCTGTCAGAACTCTACAGCAAGTATTTCTTGTCTCGATCTCTATAAAGAATGAGTTCCTTTCTTCCCCCAACACTACTGCATTTATCATAAATAAATAAATTCATGTATTTATAAGTAGATTGCTAAAGCAAATGGAGAAACCCTCTATCTTTATAATGCTAATAGTGGTTATTACTAGTTTAAGCACAGAGGGGAGGATATTTGAGTCCTTTTCCTGATGGTGCTAACGTGAATGTACTAATTAATATATTTGCGTATAATTCAGTGATTGGCCAGTTCCTTCCTAGAGAGAGTGTTAGTAAGAAACTAAGCTCTAGAGAAAATCTGCTCATCATAGGTATAATTGTTCTTTAAAAAAAAAAAATTTATTAATTTTAGAGAAGGGGGAGGGGCAGAGGGAGAGGGAGAGAATCTTAAGCAGGCTCCTCACTGAGCGCCCAGGCCTACCTCAGGCTCAATCCCACGACCCTGAGATCACGACCTGAGCCAACCCAATGAGCCACCCAGGCGCCCCTGATTATTCTTTCTCTAAAGGAAATATAGCCTATTTAGCGGTCAGACTAGGAAGGATGCTAGCCACCAGGATGGTGAAGCATGCCCATCCTGTGATGTGCCTTGGTAAGCCACTGTGTAGTCATTTCTGGGTAGGTGGCTAAGAACGGATGGTACATTCTTTGGTGGGTGACTTGCTGACTTCCCGGGTGAGATCACCATGCATCTTTCCAGCATAAGCAATCATACCAGCATGTCCTTGTCTTGTCTTCCCTGTAGTCTGGTGGTTATCATACTTTGCTGCCCATTAGAATCACCCGGGGGGCTTTTAAACTCCTGGAAGCTCAGGCCATACCAGTGTTTTAGATTTCTTTTATTGCTGTAACAAATTACCACAAACTTAGTGGCTTAAAAACAACACACATTTATCATCTTATAGTTCTGGAGGTCAGAAATCTGACCCAGATCGACCTGGGCTAAAGAAAAAGCAAGGTGTGGGCAGGGCTGCATTCCTTTGTGGAGGCTCCAGGGGAGAATTAATTTCCTTGCCTTTTCCAGCTTCTAGAGGCTTCCTCCATTCCTTGGCTCATGGCCCCCTCCTCCATCTTTCAGAGCCAACACCAGTGAACTGAGTCCTGCTAAATCACATCACCCTGACCTTTAACTTCTGTCTCCCTCTTCTGCTCTTAAGGACCTTTGTGATTCCATCTGGCCCACCCAGATAATCTAGGATAATTTCCCCATTTTAAGGTCAGTTGGTTAGCAACGTTAATACCTCTTGGCCATGTACTATAACATATTTACAGGTTCCGGGGACTGGAATGTAGACACCTTCCAGGGACCATTGTTCCACTCCCCACACTACTTATACCAGTTAGACTAGAGTCTCCAGGGGTGGGGCTCAAGCTTCCACATCTTTAAGGCTTCCCAGATGTTTCATTGTGCTGCCGAGTTTGGGAACCAGTGTCTCCATTGAATGTGAGCACTCTCCGTTCATGTTGTCTCTCCCGTGCCCGCATTGCAGCTACAGATCCCACTCACGTGCACAGAAGTAGACGCAGAGTTACATAGACAAACACGTACCATCCTCACCACGGTTCTGATCTCATATTTTACCCCCATCCTTTTCCCTTCTTCCTCCATACCTCCCAGTCCTCAGCTCCATCCCAGCCCTGGATGCATACATGTGTACATAGGCAAACAGGAGGTATTTTTCCACTTAGTTGCCAAAATAAGCTGTGTTTTCTCTGTGGTGGCCTCCCAGAGAGATTGCAGTTATGCTGGTGGTTTTCTAATGTGCACATTTGCTCCTCAGAAATAGGGCAGAGTCAGCCATTTTCCTTCATAGGGACTGAGAGACTCTCTGAGGATAAAAAATTATATCCCTGCCAAGACTACAATCAGCCTTTATTCCTTTTGTCAAAAGCAAAAAGGCCATTATATCCGTAGGTATTGAGAACAGGGTGGCAGCCCCATCTGGATTTTTATTGTGACCTGAGTGTATAATGAGGAGCCAGGGACACTGGAGAAGGATGCCACTTTTGTTGTAAATATCTCTATTTGATTTACTGACCTACTGAATTAGTCTTTTGGTTTTCATTAAATGAGAAAAACAATAGGGTAAGATAATGGCCAGCTGGCTCTTTTGGAATAACTACCAAAACCTTACTAACAAAATACATTGTATTTAGGACATAACCACAAAGCTAATTATCATCAGTTTAGGAATTTGGGTTCCAGTCTTCTCACATAGATTTAAAAAGGGACAGACCAACACCAGTAACTGCCCTGTTCATATGCCGATGACCAAGCCTAATGAGGAAAAGGATTAGCAGTTAAGTGAAAATCCCAGTACTGGAGACCTAAACTGTACCTGGGTCTGAGGGTTGGGGAACCGAGCCAAGGAGATCACCTTGTGGAAATACAGAGTTCAGTGCCCTTCAGTTCAAGCCGAAATGTATGGATGGCTGGGCACAAAGGGCTCATTTCAGACTACCCAGGTGCCGTTCCAGAATGGGGAGTCATGGTGCTGGTTTACCAAACCGTTCCTTAAAGTTCATGCTCAAGAGGACAGGGCCTTTTGAAAAGAACACTAACACAAGAAAATGATTGGGATTGACTTGACTAACATAGTAGTTCCTGAGACCTCATTTTGGCATTGGCCAAACCTTAAGGTCATCACCAAGAAGGACCACAGAGGCATGGTTCCGATGGTAGAAACAGCACCAAGAACAGACTGTTCCATGAAGTTTTGCTAATGTGTGCCAATCCTCATCATTCTTTTTGATGTTCAGATGTCCCAAATTTGGCCCAATCCTTCTGATGCTTCTCTCTTAACCTTTGAGCACTTCCTTGTTTTCTGAAAGAAACCAAAATGACAAAGAAGGACATCTGCCTTCACAGTGTCAGTACTGAGATTGAGGAGACCAGTGTGTCCTTTCAAAGAGCTAGAAAATATGACTAATGTCCTTGAAGGACATAAGATGACCAAAGATTTCATATACACATCAGTGAGTTGCCATTGTAAAGGTCTGTTAGAGCCCCTCAACTGAATTTTCATGTTGAACATTTAAGAAAGTAATGTGGTAGACTGAATAACAGCCCCCTCCCCCCCCCAAAATATGCACGTCTTGATCCCTGGAATCTGTGAATGGCACCTTATTATGGCAGAAGGGACTTTGTTGATGTGTTAATAATAAATTAAGGATATTGAGACAGGGAGATCATGCTGGATTATGTGTTTGGGTCCCAAAATGTGATCACAAGTGTCCTTATAAAAGGGAGGCAGAGAGATTTGAGGCAGAAGAAGAAAAGGTGGCAACTGAAAAGATGCTATTCTGCTGGTTTTGAAGATGGAGGAAGGGGCCACAAGCCAAGGGATACAGGGAACACAGCTCTAGAAGCTGGAAAAGGCCAGAAAATGAGTTCTGAGCCCCTGAAGGGACACCTTAACTTCAGTCCAGTGAAACTGACTTTGGACTTCTGATCTCCAGGACTGTAAGGGAATGAGTGTGGTTTTTTTGGGGGGGGGGGGAGGGCGGGTAGTGGGTTTCTTTTCTGGGTCTTAGATCACACTTTATTCCAGAACATGCATATATTTGACTCCTAGAAAACCTGGTGCATACTACTGGGGAGGAAGAATTTTCCTCTGTCCTTCAAGGTCCTTCCAGCTGGACTGGAAATCAAACTGACATGAGACAGATTTACAGGAGAAAATCAAATTTAGTTTGGTACATACAGGGAATTCACACAGACATGAAATTTGAGTGTGTGTTAAGCCCCTAAGTTTGTGATAATTTGTTAGAACAGCAACAGGAAGCTAATATAAGTAATAATGGTGTATTTTTATCAATTGTCAGTGAATTCTGGTTAACCGCCCTTATGCTAAAAAATGTATTTTGAGTCTTCCAGGTGTCTGTAGCTCTTCTTCTCAAAGAGACTTCTTCAAAGCAGGCTTTACAGAAGGATGTTCGCATTGCTGGTGCCCCAGTCAGTCTCTACCCGAAGGCCTCTCAAGCTGTTTATTTATTTAGCACTTTGATAATAGAATTTAGTCTTGTATTAATGAAATAAATGTGTGGGCAGTTTGGTGAAGGAATCTTTTTGCGGTATATCCAGGATCAGAATTTCCCAAAGTGTGTTAGGCAAGGTGATTTTCAAAAATATGTTGAGAAACACTTTCCATTTTAATAGTTGCATATTTCAACGAAATAAAAATGACTAACATTTGAAACCTGTAATTTCACAGCAATATAAAATTTCCTTATTCAATTAAATCGTATAAGCAGAAAAATAAGCATAATATGTACCATAATAAGCTTAATATTTATGTAATAATATATTATTATAGAAGCATAATAGTGAGTTGATATAAAGGAAAACATTAAGCATATATGGTGCAGGTGAAATATGAACACAGCAAAGAATTCTAAAGGTGGTATTTGAAAAGCTGACATTTGGGAAACACCGCTATAAGAAGACTCTTTTTGTTCAAGTCTGGGTTGCTATAGAGTACTTGCTTGGTTTTCAGCCTCGTCCTGGGACAGTGCTCTGTGATTTAGTAAGTGCCCCCTTTCCACTTGGCCTTTGCGGCGGTGAGATCACACATTAGACAAGCAGAGGGGTTGGGGGACCAGCTGGAGTGATGCCTCCCAGCCCTGCAAGCCTGTAGCTCTGTAGGGCAGTGGCTGTGGTAGGAGCGATGTTGTCGGGCCCTGCACCCCCAGAACCTAAACACAGCTGCCCTTTGAGGGAAGCAAGACAGGCGGGAACCGCTTTTCTTTCAAGGAAATATAAAATGGCCGGAGGTGTAGGGAGTTCCCATGACTGCTTGGCAGGTGGCATGTGAGAAAAGTGACATCCGATCCACTGCCCAGAGCTGCGTCCCAGGAGAGCTGCGCCCAGACTTGGCGAGCATTTCCCTGTAGCATCAGGCACTTTACCGGTCAAGTGGGCTCTTATGAATTGATGTGGGAACCTAAGCCCCCACCCCCAAATTTGTAATAGAGACATGTAAATGTCAGGTGGGAAAACAGTTTTCTCTAAGTGGCTGTGCTGATCCGGATTCGTTTCCTTTACTGGGATTTCATTCGGTGGACTTGGCCGACTGCTAGGATTAGTGGAGCGGGCTCTCATGCCTGCACTTCATTCATAAAGAAGCTTGTGAGTTACTTCATCTCCGAGATTCTGAGGGTGGGAAGGAGTTTGGGGTCATCCGTCCCCAGGCCTCCAATCCGCCTGCCATCTTTTAGAGGAACGGCGCTCAGTCATCTCTGACCTGTGGTCATCTGTGCTTGCCTCTGAGGTCTCCTGGGGGTGGAGGCTGCACCGTGAATCCTCTTGATGCGCAGAATCCCCAGGGGCAGCTCACCTTTCTTCCGTCCACATTTGTGCATATGTTTGCACGTTTGAGATGAAATCAACTTTTTTTTCCCTATTACACCTAGTAAGGTCTTTGCCCTAAATCCAAATTAATATTTTTCCTTCCCTAGTGCATCCTCTGTTCTCTCAGCAAACATGGAGTGCCAATTACGTGCTAAGCTCTGCTGGAAGGCATGCGTCCAGCTGTGGTAAAAGACACGGCTCTGCCCTCCTGGAGCTTTTGTTCTAGTGGGGGAGGCAGAGATCAGACAGATCACTACACAGATCCCCAATTGGAGACCACGGTGAGCAACGTACAGGGTGCTCGTTGGAACACACAACAGGAGAGCCTGACAGAGTTTGAGACTCGGGAAAGCCTTCCCTGAGGAAATGATATTGGTACTGAGATTTAAGGGGAAGAGCATTTCAAACAGAGGGAACAGCATATGCAAAGGCCCTGATGTGGAGAGGAGCACAGCAAGGCTGAGGAATGTGCGAGAAGGCCAACGTCCCCAGAGTGCAGAGAGCCTTGGAAGACGAGAAGGGAGGGCAGGCTGAGGGAGGGCAGGGGCTGTGTAGGGGAGGCCATCGACTGCCACTGTGCAGTGCCCTGAGCATCCATCACGTTAGCGCTGTCTGTTGTGCGGAATTGCCCAATTTCTTACTTCGTCAGTCCTGTAATTTTGCCTGTGTAACTCCCTTAGACTCAGGGAGACAGGTCTATAAATGCACGTGTGTGCTTTCTGCATTGTTCCACAGTAGTTAGTGCGTCTAAACTGAGAGTGTCCAGTCACTCTTGGGGAGGAGAAGTGAGCACATTGGTGGCGGCATTTATTCATTTATCGAACATGGTTCTTTATATCGTGAAAACTAGCAATAGCACCTAAAAACCAAATTCATCCCCCCCTTTTTTTTTTAACTGCGCTTACTGTCTGGCTGGAGGAGACGGACATTAAGCAGGTACTCGCCCACATCGGGGTGTTTTCTCTGATTGTGGTAAGAGCTGTGAGGGAGGAGGCCAGCTGCTGTGGCCGAGCTGACACAGAGCTCCATGGCCAGATGGTGGCTGAGGTCTCGGGGAGGGGCCGAAGTTGGCCAGGGAAGGGGGAGCGGGCAGTTGCCGCCTCCAGGGAGTGGCCAGACGTCCCATGTGAGGTCTCAGAGGCTGGAGAGAACCTTGCAAGTTTGAGAAATCCAGAGAAGGCCTTTGTGGCCGGGGAAGAGTGAGTCAGGAGGCAAACGGACCGAGATGAGGTTGTGCAGGGATCCGGAGCTGGGGCTGGGAAGGCGTCACAGTGTGAACACCTAGTAAGCCCTGAAAATTACAGAGGTTTTATATTTTCCCGGGAAGGACTCTGGTTTATTTTAGCCACAATCAACAGTCCTAGTCAGGAAGCAGTTATGTTAACAGTAATTTTGAACAGGACTGCGGCTCCGGGCTTATGTGTACTATTTCTTCTTTTCAAATATACAAAAGCCTATACATCCTCCTTCGGATAGCACTTCTGTGCACCGCAAATACTGTGTTTGGTGCCTTTTTTAAAAAACTTTTTTATCACTGAGTCCATTACATTTTATAAATGGCCATTGCTTTTTTTTTCTTTTTTAACTCCTTGTTTCTTAATTTCCAAACATATGTGTTGATTTTCTCATTGAGTTGCCTAGGGGCCAGAGAATTATGCCCTATACCATACTGGTTCTTCTCTGCTTGTTCGGATGTCCTCTGGGGCGTGGGAATGGTCCTGAGTAGTCACTGTCCCACGTGCGCCTGAGGAGAAGGTGCCGTTTCCACGCCGTGGAGACAGGGCTTTGAAAATGCTTTCTAGGGGACCAGCCTTCTGAATGCTCTTGTCCACATCTTGACATGACCTCCCACCTCTCTGCTTCCTCTGTCAATTTCTGCAAGAGGCACGTAAAATCTGCTTCCTTGTCCGTGACGTTAGCAGTTTTTCCATGTGATCGGGTCTGTCTTTTTTATTGTCTACCTTTTAAGCAAAGGCCTTTAGGCACGTATATGCACAGGGTTATTTTATTTTTGGTGGTTATATCTTTTTATCACTATGGAAAGATCTGCCTTTATCTCTAATGTCTTTGCCCTTTCGGGCTGTTGATCTGGTATTAATATCACTCCCTAGGCTTTCATTTGGTTAGTGTTTGCCTGGTATAGCGATTCTCACACATTGTGGTCCAAGGACCGCTTTGAATTCTTCAAAAATGTTGAGAACTCCTGAGACGTTTGGTTTATGTGGGTTAATCTCTATCAATATTAACTGCATTTGAAATGAAAAGTAGGCATTTTAAAAACATTTATGAATTCTTTTAAAAAGCAGTAGCACACCTTACTTGTTAACGTAAATAACTTGAATTTTATGAACAATAACCCCCAAACATCAGCAGCTTCAGCTAGGAAATGGCTTCTATTTTTTATCTTTCGGTGCTTGTCCGTTGTAAGTCATTGGCGGGCATAGTTAATTGAGTCCTTGGCTGATGCAATAGCCACCATTTCAAACATTGCGGGATACTGTGTCAGAGATAAGAGAGCTCTCCAGGGACTTGTTCGTGTGATGAAATGCTCTGGCCCAGAAGCGACTGGTCAACCTCTTTCACAGCTCATTGGTCAGAGCCATCGTGTGCCCCCACCCAGCCGCCAGGAGGTGTAATCCTACCAATATGTCTAGTTGGATGTTGGAGGGGACAGAAGGTACTGGTTCAAGGGCACATAGGGTATCATGGGAACAGTATTTAGCAGTTAAGAGCCAAACTGCTTCTGATACTTACTAGCTGTGTGACCTTGAGCAAGTAAGTTACTTCTTCTCGCCTAAGCTTCTCATCTGTAAGATGAGGATTTTAGTGCCTATTTCAGAGTGTTGTTAGAATAGTGCCTCACGGGCGCCTGGGTGGCTCAGTTGGTTAAGCGACCGCCTTCGGTTCAGGTCATGATCCTGGAGTCCTGGGATCGAGTCCCGCATCGGGCTCCCTGCTCGGCGGGGAGTCTGCTTCTCCCTCTGACCCTCCTCCCTCTCATGCTCTCTGTCTCTCATTCTCTCTCTCTCAAATAAATAAATAAAATCTTTAAAAAAAAAAAAAAAAGAATAGTGCCTCACACACTGTAAATGCTGTAAAACTGTTTTATTCCATTATTAACTATATTTGTTCACAGTACAGACTTCTGGGTCAAATGGTAGGCTGAGCTGATGGGGGAGTCCTCCCACTTCCTCTTCCAAACACATGGAAATGTAAGATGAAACATTTTTTTAAATTGTTTTATAATTCTTAGCTGACCTCGAAGGCAAGAAAGGGAGTTCTCCAGGTGTCAGAAATGAAGGCACTTCACCCTTGTGGTGAGCGGAATTGAAGACTCGTGGCCTTCAGAGAGAGCTGAACCCGATGTGTTCCTTGGGGATCAGTGTGTAGACACCCATGCAGGGATGGGAATTGAGGCTGTGAGCCCTGTGCCCTGTGAAGGGCTGCAAGTGGGTCCTCGTGTAAAGCCAGGAGCTGGGAAATGACACTTTGGGAAAGCTAATGTCCCCCACCCCCACCAAGAATGAGATGCTCAGTTAGGCCACCCACCTCGGGCCACAGCCACCCTTATATTTTTAACATGCATACCTAAGTTTACATTTTTCTAAGAAAGTCTAAAGCAAATAAATATCTCAGAATAAATCAAGTTTAGAATGCTTAAACTTTCCTTCAAACTCCTCATCTTTTGGGCTGTTTTCAATGGAGCCCCCCCTTTTTCCCTACAGTCAGTATTTTATTCTGATTTACCAGCATAGTTTACTGATTTCTGTTATAATTGTTGTAGTCATTCTGTTACTCAGCCCTTCTGGTTGATTTTTTTTTCTATTTTTAGAAAACTATACTTTTAAAACACCAATACACTTTAATGCTCACAGCTTTTTTTCCACAGAAGTATGTTTTGTTTGTTTGTTTTAAAGAGAGAGAGAGAGGAAGGGCAGGGGCAGAGAGAGAGAGAGAAAGGAAGGGCAGGGGTAGAGAGAGAGAGAATCTCAGGTAGGTTCCATGCCCAGTGTGGAGCCCGATGCGAGGCTCAGTCTCACGACCCTGAGATCGTGACCTGAGCCGAAACCAAGAGTCAGACACTCAACCCACTGAGCCACCCAGGTGCCCCCAAAAGTATGTAAAGTTGTAAAATCTATTAAACCTTTGAGTAGTACTAGTTAGAACATAAAATTTCTCCTTTAGCTCCTCATGTTATTTCTGTTTCTTCTGGGTGAGTTTTGGTTTATTCATCTCGGTCTTTGCCTTTCATGCTATTTCGGGCTGAATTACATACCCTCAGAATTCATGTGTTGAAGTCCTAACTCCCAGAACCTGAGAATATGAGCGTGTTTGGAGCTTGGGTCTTTAAAGAGATGAGTTAGCTGAAATGAAGTCATTAGGAGGGGCCCTCATCCGCTATGATCGATGTCCTTCTATGAAGAGAGGAGGACATAGACATACATGGAGGGAAGATCATGTGAGGATGTAGGGAGAAGGGGGCCATCTGCCAGCCACAGAGAGAGGCCCTCAGAAGAAGCCAGCCCTGCCCACACCTTGATCTCATACTTCTAAAGCCTACAGAATTGTGAGAAAATAAGTTTCTGTTGTTTCAGATTCCCATTCTTGGTACTTCGTTGTGGCCACCCTAGTGGACCAATGCCCATGGTATGAAATTCTTTATTGACTTCATATTTATGAATCAAAGACCATGTCAATGAGTATGGGTAGCTAACATGGGCTCTCTTTGTATTTAGGTGGGTTTATTTACTCAAAAGTCTTCTTTCTTGAATGGGAGGATTGGTTGTGTACTGTGTTTCAATGGACAGGGTATACCAGTAGGCAGGTTTCCCTTTAGGGTGTGTGGTTAGGTAGAAGAGATTCAGGACCCTCCCCTATAACCCTCATCCCAGAATTAACTAAGGTAAGGAGAACTTTAACCTTCGGGTGACATCTTTTATATATTTTCTTTCTTTTCCCTTCTCTGTCTATTCTAGAGGCTCTTTGACTCGTTCGCTAGCCTGGCCACCAACACCATGGGCACTCACCAGGCAAACCTTCCCCTCTAGAGAGAGCTGTTCTAGGGGCTCCAGCTGGGACCCAGTACTGCAGACTTTAGTCTACAGAGAACAGGCCCAAGAGCCAACTGGCCTAGCGTTTCTGTAGACAATTCTCCACTCAGATGCCCTGATTCCTGCCTGACAGCCACTTCTTTGTAGGCTGTTCTTTGGCTCCCAATAGCCATTGACTCACTCCGAGCTTGGAGGCTCTCCAGAGTTCTTTCAGGAAGAAAGAGCTCCTATCTGTAACTCTGATGATGTATTGCAGGTTCCAGTTTTGGTTGACTTGTCAATACAGTCCCAACTATCTTCTTTTTAGAAGAAAGCCTTTACAATGACTTATTCACTGATAGCACTCTGTGTTTTCAGTGCCACCATGGATTTCTTCTTTCGAAAAATATTTTTACTGGCATTGCATTGTGCTCTTGGGAAGAAAGGGGGCAGCATGTATGTTTACTCTACTGTCCTGAGCTCAGAGTCTCTTTTATATTTCTTTACAAGGTCACAATATCTATAGAAATTGTTTTGCTGAAACAGCTAGTGTTCTGGAAGCTTCAATTAAACAAGTTTTTAATATAGTCTGTGAAAGTTGTTCTCTAGGGCTTCTGTGATTTGAGTGATACCTTCAAGTTATCACTGATGTGTTTGTTTATAGATACATTTTTGTAAAGATAAGACAATTAGAGATATCAAAGAAGGTGATTATTTTCCATTCACTTATGGTATTAAATACTGGTAAATGTAAAATCAGTTCTTTATCAGAACATTCGTTAAAAAGAAAAAAAAGAGGATTAGGGCGCCTGGGTGGCTCAGTCAGTTAAGTGTCTGACTCTTGATTTCGGCTCAGGTCATGATCTCAGGGTGGTGAGATCAAGAGCCGCGTCAGCCTCCACACTGAGCACGAGTCTGCTGGAGATTCTCTCTCTCCCTCTCCCTCTGCTACTTCCTCCCCCTCCGTCTCTAAAAGAAAAAAATCATTACTCATCTCTAGGGAGGAACTAGTTTATATAATGGCGTCTGGTGGGGGAGAGAAAGAGAATGACTTAGGGAGAACAAGTGTGTTGTTCCAACAATAATTGTCTGACACCACCTGGGTGTCCAGTAATTTAATTCAGTGTTGACACTATTCCTGGAGATAATATCAAACTCCTGGAGGTAATATCAAACTCCAGAGGTTTAAGGGCTCAGTTCCACGACTGCCCTTGCCTTGGATCCCAGACTCAAGTCCTGAATGTCCTCAAGTACTTCTGCCCCACTGGCTGCAAACAGGGTTTCCACGACACCCCCTTTGGGATTCAGTAGTTTGCTGGCCTCACTTACAGAACTCAGGAAACACTATACGCATGATCACAGTTTTGTTTTATAAAGGATACAACTCAGGAAAGCCAAATGGAGGAGGTACGTAGGGCAAGGTCTTGGGGTAGAGGTGCCCACAGAGCTTCCATGCCTTCTCCAGGCACATCACCCTCTGGGCACATCAGTATTTTCCCCATCCCAGAAGCTCCTCAAGCCCCATCGTTGGAGAGTTTTTATCGAGGCCTCATTACATCAGCATGGTTGATGAAATCTTTGGTCACACGAGGAACCCAGATTCTTTTAACTTGCTGACTCTGCAAAAAAAGGATACCAGAGGTTCACACGAGTGATGTTTATCAACCAGCTTTAACTCTGATGATGACCTGGGTTGGACCCACGTCAGGCCCCAAGCACTTACATGCCCGTCTGGTCTAGGGCCTCCTTTATCCCTTTCTTCTAGGCCCACGTCTTGGTCTCTACTTTGGCCATGAAGCCAGTGTGGAAAGCCATCTAATGAGAGAGAGGCAAGGATTTTCCAAAGGAAGGATCTGTGGAAACAGTTGTTAAGGAAAAGGGCATTTATCCTCCAGCTGTAGGATAGCCGGCCTAGGTGATTCATCAGGCTTCCTCTCTCCCCGGGCTTCACCACAGTTCCGATTTGACTTCCAAGAGGGAGGCTGTGAGGCCAACCGTAGCAGCTGAGCTGGAGAATGGATGACGGAAAAGCAAGCCAAATGAGAGACCAAACAGAATCTCAGAAGAAAGGCCAAAGCAATCACAGATGGAGAGAGGTCAATCTGGAAGCTCCCCATCCTAGCACTTGGGTCCAATGATAATACTGTTCTTCCGCCTTGGTGGCTTGGCAGGAAGGGGAAACTAGAGCTGTCCTTGGCGGCTATGTTGGGGGTCCCCAGGACCACTCCAGAATCAGCGATTTGCTGGAAGGTGTCAGCATATACATGCCTACTCACTAACACATCTTTGTAACCCTCAAATCAGTAGTCACATTGCTTTTGCAGTTGTTCACAGATGTGTGTGAAGAGGTAAAAACTTGGAGTCATCCAGTGCACACTTTCTTGGCCAAGGTCAAATGAGGCTATGCTCTGCCTTTTTATTTTCACTCTTACACAGAGATAAGCAGAGGATGGAGACCCCAGCTCTGGGGCCAAGTGGACAAGGTTGGAACTCCAACTCTGAGCTGCGTTCAGAGGTGGAGGGGGGGCCTTAGGCAAGTCATTTAACCCTTGTGAACTTCATTTTTCTTTTGAAAAATAAAGAAAATAGAATCTACCAGGATGAGTTGTTTTTAGGATTTAAGATATAATCTTTATGAGATTAGACACACAAACACACACACACAGGTTTCCTTCACTATCCAAAACTAGAGCATTCCTGTGAATCTTTCATAAGCCAAAATGGCATTAAGCAAAGAAGCAATTATCATTAATTTACATGGAAAACATTTTGAGCATTCCCACACCTGAAAAATAACCTCTCTCAGGGGCGCCTGAGTGGCTCAGTCGTTAAGCGTCTGCCTTCGGCTCAGGTCACGATCCCAGAGTCCTGGGATCGAGCCCCGCATCGGGCTCCCTGCTCGGTGGGAAGCCTGCTTCTCCCTCTCCCACCCCCCCGCTTGTGTTCCCTCTCTCTCTGTGTCTCTCTCTGTCAAATAAATAAACAAAATCTTTCAAAAAAAAAAAAATAACCTCTCTCAGGCTTTTCTGATACCTTAGGACACATCTTGCTAACGGATACACAAAATCAAGATAAAACGCAGATGGTGACAGACGCAGTTCCTAAGTATGGCAGCTTGATGCCGAGATGCTGAGTGTAGTAACTGGGGAAGGAACATGGGGGCGCTCCTCGCACTACTTGGGGTACGTGCTCCCTCTATAATAGCTCACTGCAGAACAAATGCTGAATGCTATTTTTGCTTTTGTATTTTTTTAAAGATTTTATTTATTTATTTGACAGAGAGGGAACACAAGCAGGGCGAGTGCGAGAGGGAGAAGCAGGCTTCCCGCGGAGCAGGGAGCCCGATGCAGGGCTCGATCCCAGGACCCTGGGATCATGACCTGAGCCGAAGGCAGACGTCCAACGACTGAGCCACCCAGGCACCCCTATTTTTGCTTTTTTAGTAAAAGGGAAAAAATCCTCCTTCGATTTCTTTTGGTTAGCAGAAATAGATCCTAATGTAGTAGGCCTTCTATAAAGACGGAATGGCATAATGTGAACTTTGGAAAAGTGCGGGATATTTGTATAATGTACATACACAAATCCTTTAGGAACAGTGGTTCAGTATTTGCTAATTCAGCATCCTTGATGACTTTATAAGACTACCATGAATAACAAGAATTGACTCTGGTTATACTCACAGTTACGATTTATTATAGAAAAAAGTACAGAACAAGCGTGAGCTTCTAATGGGCCCCTTGCAGGGGAGTCACAGAGCTTGAATAGCCCAACAATGAGTTGTGACCTGTGAAGTGTTGACAGCCAGGAAGCTCATTAGAAACTCAGGGCCCAGGGTATTTTGAGGGTGTTGGTCACGAAGGCACTGTCTGCCTGGCATGGTCCCCACTTTCAGCCTCCCGGAAGGAAAGCAGGTGTTCCGCATAAACTGTATTATTTATATAGTTTAGGAACACTGATGACCACTCTTATCAGTTAATGGTGGGAACCCTCTGAAAATCCAACTTCCCAAACGCTAGCCAAGAGCCACTTTTGTAAGTAGGCCTTTTTGAGAAAAGCACTTAGGCCTGCTGTGTCAACTCTTTTTTTTTTTTTGCAGAGATGCCTACACCAAGTACAATTTATTTATCATACTATTGGGTCTGTCTGTGATCGGAGGATTTGCGGGAGAATGAGAGAGGTGGGCGTGTGCTCTTGAGAAGGCAGGGACAGAGAAAGAAGGTGCAGGCTACTGAAGACAAACATGAGCCCTTCACAGTGTCTTCTGGAATAGTGTGGGGGGAGCATTTCCATCCCTGGCAGCCTTCCACGGAGTCCAGCTTCTCTTCAGGAGTGTCAGAGAATGTGCTTTCATCAGTGGAAGTTGTTGAGACTATGGGGTGGGGAAAGGGATGGAAGAACTTTGTTAACAAAACCCAAAGGCAGCAGGAAGGAAGTGGTCTGATTAGAACCAAGTGCTCAGGCAGGGAAAGACAGCGTAAGGGAGGAACGGAAGGGCTGAGCAGCAGTGTGAATTGACTTAGAATCCATAAAGGAGCTTGAGCAGGAAGGTGCTGCGGTCCGGACCGTTTATTTTGGGGAAAGACACGATGTTCTCTTTCCATCTGGATGGTCCTGCCAGGAGAGGGAAATCTTGGAGAAAACATTTCAAGTGCACTGATAAAGACCTTTAATTGTATTTCTATTATTTACTAAAATTATTGTAACCATTTTAAGCGGTAGTTTAGGAACTGGATTGATACCAAAGATAAAATCATTCCGTCAGCCAGTTTGGTTAGTGTGAAATCCATAAACACAGGTTAGTTGTATTAAAGAATTAACAGCTAGTTGTTTAGAGTATGTTTATAACCATCCTCTGAATATTTTGAGTGATGTACCTACTGAGTGTATGTACCTACGAATAAGGGAACTTAAGGAGATCCTGGTGTGTATCTGAACCCCTTAGGGTTATTTAGGTAAGATAATTTGAGGCCCTGTATATGAAGTGACCCCCTGGGGGGAGGTGCCTGGGTGGCTCAGTTGGTTAAGTGTCCCACTCTTGGTTTCGGCTCAGGTCATGATCTCAGGGTTGTGCGATCGAGCCCTGTGTGGGGCTCTGCGCTGAGCATGGAGTCTGCTTGAGATTCTATCTCTCTGTCTTCCTCTGCCCCTCCTCCTGCTCGCAATCTCTCAAAAAAAGAAAAGAAAGAGAAGTGATCCTTAGGATTCACTACTAACTCATGTTTGATTTGTGCTACTTCACTCATTCCAAGCTTGGCCAGTCTCTAGGGATGGAAGTATGGTGAGTGCTCACTATTTTCAGTCAAAGAGCCTAAGAGTAGCCATTTTTGTTTCTCTTCGTTTTCAAAATAGTACTTTCTCTTGTGCTTGTTCTTGTCAGAAATGGGAAGAGGATCTAGGAAGAAGTTAGTCGTTGGCATTCTATGGGAGATGTGTTTCGGATAGGCTCATGAGGAGCTCGGGCTGGAAGTAGTGGTTTGGGGTGTAAATTAATGAGATGACTGTATTCATTTTTCATCTTCTATGTACTTGTGTACATAGAAGCTCCCTAAGAGCTCTGTTGTGCTTCTTTATCTGAATGGAATAATGCAAAAGACCAACCCAGGGCAACTGCCTCGTCTTTTTCTAGGCTGACTCTTGAAGCACTGTGGAGTGTGCATTGCATAGAGGAGGAGTGCCAAGAGAAGCAGGAAGACTCTGTTTCAGCCTCCTTGTTTAACTTGTCCTGCTTAACCTTGAAAATCAAGCATCCTTTTCTTTTCCAGAAAGGCATTGAGTCACACCTTGGATTCTCTTGGGAGAAGACTCAGGAGGGAGTTCAATTTTTTAAAATTTTTATTTATTTCTTTTTGCTCTTTCTGCCTTTTCTTTTTATTTACAGTTTGTGTGCAATGCAAATCAATTCTATAACACGAGAAGTTACTGTGAGTCAAAGCATAAATACCTAAATACAATATACAACCCAAAATGGACACACAGCACTCCAGCAGGAAACAAAATGGAATGTTCATTCACACACACACACACACACACACACACACACACACAGGAGCTTGAGATCTGTTGGATGTGGTTGTTCTGGTGCCATCTTTTTTCTAAAGACAGGAAAAATTGATTTTGGTTATCAAGACTGCTGTGGCCATCGTAGATACCAGAACATCTGCGTACTGTGACCATGGAACAAAAGACCTTAGAGTGTCTGTTTTCAAAAAGCTTTCTGTGCATCGAGGCAGCTGTGAAAAGATTTGCTTTCCAGAGTCAAGCCCAGATTCGGCTCAGGACCAGGTTCTAACTATCTAAAAATATTGACTGAGAACAGAAAGTGTTCCAAATGTGGCTATTCTGATTCACAGTTTAAAAAAAAAAAAAAAGGTACTTACAGAAAGTATAAAAGTTTTTCTGAATTTAATGTAAGTGAGCTTCTGGTCAGTCTTTACTTCCCAAATACTTGATTTACAGTTTTGGCTCCTGCACATATTTTGCGTTTTCAATTTCAAGATTGGTCAATTTTACCTTCAAAACAGATCTTTTTTTTTTTTTAATTGTAAAAAGTATTCAATGTATGCAGAGATTGAAGCATTTTGGAATTAGTTGAGGTCAACGTACTTCTAACTCTTTGGAATCAGTTTAACAAAATATATCTGGCACTCTTGTTGAATTGGAATAGGTGGTAAGTATATAAGCAAAATTTACCCATTAGGCTTCCATCAGAGGAAGATTCCAATCCATTATTGCCCTGGCATATGTCAATTACTATATAAAAAAATCAAAGGCAATGTCAAATCCAAAGCCTCAGAGGAAAGCATACAGTTCTGAAGAAACAGTGAGAGCTGAACAATGTAAAACTTTATCCAGAGTACATAGGCATTAAACAGTGCATTGAGGATTACAGTAACACCAGGAAGTTCCTTCTAATGTACATATAAGTAGAATCATGGAAGCTTTTTGTATTACCTAACTGTTTTATGGCCTTAAAGATTTAATGAACCAAATGAAAACAATCTGTTGACATCCCATCCTTCAGATCTAGGTAAGATATAAAATCTCTTCTCATGTTTAAGGTAGAATTTTACATGTCCACGCTTCTTAAGCCACATTTAAAGAAATCATCTCTTAACTCATCTTGGATGTTGTCTCTTCATCTTGTTTCTGAAACACCAGTAGATTCAAAAGACATTCATCATCTAGTCAAACGCTTCACATGTTCTTCAAACCAATCAAATTTGGGATCCTCAACATTTTCTGAGTCAATAAAATACGGGGTAGAATTAGCAGCTTCAATGAAGACCTGTTTTTTCCTTGTCACACTGGATGTCTAGATGCCGTTTGGATTGGGTCTAGAAGATGGGGCAGTATAAAGGTTTCTTGACCTGAGTCTCTTAACAGTAGCGATATAGGAGGGAGAACGAGATCTCAAAGAGTGGCTGTTGGCTGCAGACCACCGCCAGTTGCTGCAGTGGTGGCATTATTTGGATTTGGGGCAGTCAAGGTGTTCTGGGGGGAGTTACTTGAAAGTGTTGCAGCAGTTGTTTGGTTTGAATAAATCTGTATGGAGAGGAGTAGTGCCAGAAGCAGCAGCCAGCCCAGTCAGAACCCAGCCCCTGTCTCTTTGCCCACGTCTGCCCCGTCGGTGTTGGGGTGCAGTGCGTCTCGCTGGATGCAGCATGAGCTGAGAACCACTGGCTCGGGGCAGGCTCGGGCAAGGTTCTCAGGAGGGAGTTTAGTGTGTAAGATGTTTATTAGGGAGCACCTATGGGATCAACTCCTTGTGGGAGGGCGATCACGTAAGCAGGAGGGGCAGAGGGAGAAGCTGAGCTTGAAGACAACCTCAGCCAGTATTGTGGGAAGCTTTGCAGCCCAAATCCCTTGTCAGCGGCCATCTTGAATTCACACGGCTGAGCCTTTATACCCCCATCTCGAGCAGTCATTGGATATAGAATGCCCTGGGAAGAGTGTGTCCTTGGGCAAGATAGCTCTGTGCCCTTGAGACAATCCCTAAGGAGGCTGATGGCTAAAAGCCATCCGCTCACAGCGTTCCACATAGCTGGGCAAAAAGTCCTTCCTTGAAGGGGGAAGTGGGTGGTGCATCTCCTTTGGGTCCACCACACATTGGATCAGTTTTAAGCATTTGAAGTTTGTTGGGTCTCTAGAATCAGAAATCAACAGGTCACATGGGATGTGCTAGAATGCAAGCCTCTGGAAATGACTGACCCATGTCCAGCATTTTCAAAAGATATTTATAAATCCTTGAAATTGAACAAGAGTATTTCACCCAATTTCTAACCGTAGCTTTGTTAGTAGTTAGGATGAAAATATGGAACATTGTCTTTTCACCTTTACTTTTTATAGTTAAATGTGTATTATTACGGGAGCTTTCTATTTTAGGGCCTTCTATGTTTCAAAACTTATCTGTGAAAGCTTGTTCAAAAACAACTAGAACCTGTCAGCAGACATAAAGGGTTCTTTTCAGGAACCTGGGAAATAAGAATAAAAACCCCAGACCCGATAGAAATGATTATTCATTTGTTTTATCTTAGATGTGCCAGCATCCTACGCACTGCATCTTCATTATCACACCCCTCTTACTTTACAAAAGGAAAACCAGTCAGACTTTATAGTTCTCTTTTAAAAATTTCACATTTCATTGGTAATTCTTACTATTAACTAATTAATCGAGGGAAGGATTAAATGGGCAGATTTTTGTTTGGAGACTGGTGAACTTCCCCACAAGAAACCACTTACAGAGCCCAACTCCCTCGGTTCAGTTGGAAAGGCGATGGTTTTCCTTAGGCATTAGCTTTTCTGTTCTTTTTGCCTTTTAAAATAGCACAGAGTTATTAACTCCTTTCCACCAAGTGTCTTCCTGCATCTGACGTCCACTTGAGAGCCATTCTGAGTTACCATTTGTGGAAGTAGCGAGGGGTGGTCACTACTGTGTTGGATGACGACCCTTGACGAGATGGGAACGACTGGGAGGGCCGGAGCAGGTGGCCTCTGGAGTCTCTTACTGGAGGCTTCCCGCACCGTGAGTGGCTCTGCATAGTTGGGGGTGCGCCATCACTCCCCCCGCCAGGGGGTAGGTGTCTTGCATTTCAGAGAAGTAGGAGCTTGTGGAAGTCATGGGTTGGGACACCTCCTCTTCTTCCACGGCTCCTCTCCCTCTTCCCAAGTGAGCCCTTCTCCGGAAAGTTCTTCTCCCCCTATGATGAACAGAGCCCACCTCCTACTTCTCAAGGAGAAGAGAAAGGTCCTTCTGGCCGATTTCCTCCAGTTACGGTGTTGTCAGCGCGGGAGGTTCCCAGAGGTGGGGGAACCTTTATCTCTACGTCACTGGGAAATCTAGAAGGGCAGGTGCCGTGTTTCACCCCAGAGCACCTGCAGCACGACCTAAGTGATGAAGCCCGAGACTCTAGCAGATGACTTAATTCCTCTGTGTGGCTCAGTTATCTCATTTTTCAAGTGGGACAACAAAGTGCCCACCTCACCGGGGTTTTTTGAGGATGAAATGAGAGAAAGCGTGTAAAGGGCACACTGCCTCGCGTATAGTAAGCGCTCAACAGCTGTTGGTGGTGATGGTCATCACGATGCCTTGCGCTTCGTAGGTGGCGGTTTGTGGAGCTAAGATCCCATGGGTTCTCGTGAAGCAAGTGGGCCCCCCACCGCTGTCCCCGTTAACCCCGTCAGGCTGAGGGAGGTGGGACGAGGGCTTTTTTGGACAGAGGTGTGTGTCACTTCGTTGTTGGAAACCAGTGTGGGAATTTAATATCACTGTTCCTTTTATGATAAAACTGGCTAGGAATCCATAATGTACTTCTTGAGTTTTTCATGTTCTTTTTTTTTTTTTTTAAAGATTTTATTTATTCATTTGAGAGAGAGAGAGAGCACACGAGGAGGGGGGAGAGGCAGATAGAGAAGCAGACTCCCCACCGAGCAGGGAGCCTGATGTGGGACTCAATCCCAGGACCCTGGGATCTTGACCTGAGCCGAAGGCAGACGCTTAACCAACTGAGCCACCCAGGCGCCCTTATGTTTTACATAGAATTTGAAGAGCTAGCAAACATCTCTCCAGTGCTTATTTCTGCGTTCTGTTGTTGACCCGTCTTGGCAGCCAAAACACCAAAACGTTTTTCGTCTTGGAAATGCTCCTTAATTTATCTCTCGAGATGATTAGTGAATTTAGTCCACTCCTTGGAAGACCAGTAGCCCCCCCATGGATTTTCCAAGACCATTCTGCACACCCTGTACCTGTTCATGTCCATCTGATTTTCCCAGTAGTTTTTGTTTTGATTTGCTTTATTTTTTTAATTTTTATTATTACTATTTTTTTACCCTTTTCTGTGACCATCAGGGCACGAGAAAGGGGAAGAAGAATACTGAGCAGTATGGTGGGCAAGAACAAAGGCTTTGGAATTGGAGCCAACACCCCCCTCCCCCCCCCAGCCCCCTCCTCTAGCTGTGTGACCAAGAGCAATTTACTTAATCTTTCCAAGCTTCGTAGACTGGGGATGATAACCCCTACCTTATGGGCTGTGAGGATTACACCAAATAGGATCATGCAGACGCGGCACTTAGCACGGTGACTGCCCCACCCTAAGGCCTGGAAGTCCTCAGTCCGTGGCAGCTCTGGGTGCTGGGGCGCTCAGATACCGTGGAGGGGCCGTTCAGTGTTTCATACCCAGTGATGACAGGCGCACCGCTTGAAGAAATGTTTGAACTCGCCCTCCAGAAAGTTCAGTTTCTCCAGGTGATCCTGCGCACCTGTGATCCAGCTGATCTCAGGGTATAAATTTGTCCAGTGCACAAAATTCCCTTTTTCACCACGCACAGTTCATTTCTGGTATTAGTCACAGAACTGGGAACTTTCTGGTTTTGATTGGCCAGTCAGGGTTCACCGAGGCAGATCCTTTGCCGAGATGGCTCCATATGTTCAGGAAAGGGAGTGTTTGTGAGCTGCCTGGTGCTTTAGACCCACAGCGGGGAGACAGCACTGTGTTGCCGTTTGCAGCTACTCTTGGTGGACGACTGGGCAGAATGATTGATATATTCACATCTTTGTTCTTTCTGTTTAGTTATAACACGAGAGCTATTTAAATCACTCTGAAAATAACATGCCTGACATTTCTCCGGTTGGGAGGGAAAAAAACAAAAAACCCGAAGCAATAATCCTCTACCCTATTACCGAGGAAGTGCTTTTGGTGAGAAAGGAAAGAAAATTGGATGACTTAGGGGAGAGGAATTCTGAATAGTTGCATGGCGGAGCATACATTAAAACCTTAAAAAGCTCAAAGGCATGACCGAAAGTGTGTATGTAAGAGGCTGAGATTGGCATCAGAGGGCACTTGGGTCCCCGGGTCTGGCTACTGCACTTGCTTTGAACGTTTATTACGTGCCCATGTCTGACACTCTTCACTTAAGACACACACTTGACATTTTTCGGCGCGGAGAGCCCTCGAGCAATTTCAGTGTTACACTTAACAAGTACTGGAGACTAGAGATCATGGTTTGATTTCAGGTTTAAATAACTTTTCTTTCCTTCTTGTGCTCCTTTGTGTAAATCGGGAAAGTTGTTCGGCAGTCACTTACCCAGCCGAACTCCGTGTAAGGCGCGCACCTGACTTTGAGCCTCGATGAAGGATTTTACCGAGCAGTCGGCTTGTAATAGAGCCATAAACACTTGCCTTGTGTCGTGGCAGTGTTCCTAAGATAATTGCATATCAGCGTTGAGAGACTGTAATTGCAGGCCATGATCTAAATCCCGCAGCACACCTTTGTATTTATAGGAACACCTCAGAAAATCTTTTTCTAAAGCAACTGTTCTCTTTGATAATCGCCTCTTGCAGCTGCTGATTTTTAAGAATCAGACTTAAGGTACACAGCATAGATGGTTGCGGTCGCAAATAGACTATATTTCAGTCCTGTGATAAATAAAATGTCTCACTTTGAACTGGGGAGGTCAAATTATTTTTCTTTGGAGGAAAGAATTTAAGTCTGTGAATGAAATGGATCCCAGCGATACCTTTTATTATCAGTAGTTCTATGATAGGGACACAAACATATAATTGTTGCTGTGACCATTTTGGGTGCCCACTTTGTTCCGGGAACAGCTTTTCCTGGTTTCCATCAACTGTTGTATTTAATCCTCGCAGAAACCCAGTGAGTGGCAATGCTATTCCCATTTTACAGGTGAGCAAACTGCCAAGCAGAATCGAATCCTTGCCCAAGATCGCACCACGGTCAAGTGTCAGGGCCCACTCAGGCTCCGTACCATTAGACCAAGTAGGCATGCGATGTGTTCAGGGATGAGGATTCTTTGATGCTACTCCTCAGTGAGACCTTCTTCCCACTCTGTAGAAGATTGGGGGGGGGGGCGGTGGCTCTTGCTTCCCTATCTGTAAGGCCCAGCTTGAATGGGCATTTCTTCCTTGGACTTAGTAGAACTGTGGCCTACACATTGGGTCCCCCTGTGTTGGTGCTAGGGGAGGATGGCCAGCTCCTCAGCTGGGGCGTTTCTGTAGCTAGTTCTCTGTCTCACTTCCTCACCTAATACTGTCCTGGTGGAGAGGAATCCAGAAGGTGGAGAGGAATCCAGAAGGTGCCTCCAACAAGCCTTCCGTGTTCCAACTCACTTCAGTAAAAGGAACGCTGTTCACCGATGATTGTTATTTAGGGTTGTGCGGCGTATTTTCCTGATCAGAATCCTGGAAAGGGAAGAGAATCTGGGGTTGCAGTGAGGTTTTGTTCTCTGTTCAGTCATGAATGATCTCTGCTTTGGTTTGCTTAAAACTGTTATCAGGCTACTAGGTTAGTTGTCTTTATTATGAGGTCGAACTGAGGGTTCCCTGCTGCTTTTACTGGGAGCTTTGCACTTCCATATATAATTTCCCCGTGCTCTGGGTTCCGTCTGTATGTGACTGAGCAAGAGACATATCTCTGCCTCCCTCCAGTAGAACCAGCCACCATGGTACCTGTTCCTCCTGATGCCCTCACCCACTTTCCACAGGCCCTGGCTCTCTGTGAGGTCACACTGTCTCCTCGCATTTGGGTCTGGATACCTGGGCTTATGGCAAGCCCACTGCTACTGGGAAGGCAAGGCTGTCTCTTCTTTATATTGGCTTTTGGTTCCACCTCAAGCTCCTGAAGGAATCACGTCTTAATAATTTCCTTAAGGGGGTTGAGCCAAAATCTAGGGTGATGGTAGGGGAAGGTTTGTGCCTTTGGAAAAAAAGTCCCAGGTGACTCTCCTACACACACCCTGGTACACTCAGCACCCCCCCCAACATACACAATGAAAATCACCCCTCTTCTGCTTTACCTGTGTGCCTTCCCAGGGTGGGATTGTATGGATCAGCTCATATTTTGAATTGGTCCATGTTAGGATCTGTCAGGGAAGTGAACAGCATTTTTTTCAGGAGCTGTGTACATGGTGGGAAATACGCAGTTCCACTTTTGAGCCACTCATTTTAGTTGGAAACATATTTGTAAAAACGTAGATATAATACACTTGAGATCAGAGCCGTCCTAGCGGTAGGAATGCTGTGGAAGGCTACAAAGCGGTCTTATCAGAAGCAGGCGTGGACGTTTTTCTCTCATCGGCTGCTGTGTGACTCACAGAAATACAGAGAACAAAGTGGTGGACGCCAGTAGGGAGGGGGGCGGGGAGCGGGAGGCCCAGGCTTCCAGGGAAGGAACGGATAAGCCACGGGGATGAAGGGCACAGCGTGAGGAATAGAGTTCCTGGTGCCATATCGTCGTGTGGTGACAGGTGGTAGAACCACGCGTGGCGGGCATCGTGGTGTGTGGACTTGTGGAATCACCACGTTGTACGCCCAAAGCAAAAGTAACGTCGTCACAAAACCGGCTGATGCTAACGTGGTGGTCATTATTACTTGGATCTCCACAACAACCTATGAGGTCGGTACCATGACTACCCCACGTAACGTCTGGGAACGTGAGGCTGAGGCGGCTGAAGTCCCAGTCCCACACGGCTACTGAGTGTCAGAATCAGGATTCGAACGCAGATCTGTCTCGCCACAACGTCTGCTCTTGTAACCATGCTGCGTATTTCCTGCCTCCCCGCCTGATACCCAGGAATTATGGTGAACCCAGCGGTATTTGTGGTACCAACGTGCCTTGCCCTTGCCCACCCTGCGCCCCCAAGAAGGAGTGCGAGTGAGAATATCGAGGAGTGAGCAGTGAACATTGGGGTGTGACCGTAGAGGGAGGAAACAGTTGCAGTCCAAAAAAGCTAAATCAGCGGGCCCCAGATGTGAAGGATTTGATGCCTTTAAACCACTGTGTATACCCTGAAGCCCACTCTGCCTTCCGGGAAGCTACGCCGGCAGGGAGCCCAGGAAGGACGCGGCCAGGCCGGAAGGCAAAAAGGGCCTCGCGCTTTCCAGTGTGCTTCCCACCTGCTCACGGCACACCAGCAAAGCCTCTTCACCCCGGCAGTGGTATCCCTTCCTGATGCAGCGGCTGGACTCCATCTGCATATGGCACTTGCGGGTCCTGCCTCTCCGGGCACCCCCCTCCCCCCCCGGAGACCAGCACCAGCTGAGCAATACCTCTTCCTCAGAGGGTTGAGTTGCATCTCCACAGAGCCCACCTCCAGGCTTCTAATCTTTTTTTTTTTTTTTAAGATTCTATTTTTAAGTAATCTCTACACCCAATGTGGGGCTCGAACTCACAACCTCGAGACTGAGTCGTGCGTTCCGCCGACTGCGTCAGCCAGGTGCTCATGCAGGCTTCTAATGTTAATAATTCTAACTGCTTCCTTTTCTTACCTGTGCAGCTTCCACAATACCTTAGATTTGTGCGTCCACCCTTTCCGTTAAGCTAGTTGACGACTTTGTATGGCGTTAATGATCCCCTGTATTAAATTCTCGCTGTTAAAATTACCGGTGTGAGAGACGTCTCCTGATCAGACCCTGACTGATACGCCCATAAAATTCAGCCTTCTGGTGCTCTGCTTCAGCTTCCTTTCATCACGGGTCGTGTGTGCATCTGGGGGAGCAGTCCCGTGGGCAGCGTCTTAGGCACGCCCGTCTGGCTCAGGGGATGCTGGCTTCCAGACAGCCTCGGAGCAGCACGAACATGGACAGACTCGAAGGTGGGACCGCTCATCTTTTTCTAGCAAACCGTAGGGTGGGCTTCTCAGAGAGTCTTGGATGGAAGACTGTGGGTGTGTAGTCAGCCCACTTTGTGAATAATACAATGTTCCATCTCCAAGGCATAGGACCATATTCCTGGAGTGTCTGTATTCTTGTCCATATTTTGGGTTCCTCCTTCTCTACCTTTCCCTTCCTGATACCATGACCACTGTTGACAATACTGTTATCATGTCCAAAGGCCTTTTTTTGGTAGCAAACAACAGATTTCAAACCAACTCTTCCATCCTTCATAAATAGCCAGCATGTTTGGGTTTGTATCTCTATGTAAAATAGTTTATACAGAACTAGGGGAAATAGTAAAATTCAAACTGAGCATTGGTTTTCTTGGTAAAGCTAGGGTAATACCCACCTGGCACAGTTGATGCGAAATTAAGGGGGATGACATATAAAACATCAGCACGGTACTGGGCCTTTAGTTTGCAGTATTCTGTAGATAGTAATTATTTTCCCTTCTGGGCATTTGCTACATTATAGTGAATTTGATGGCTGACTCTCTGACAGCCATCCCCAAATTATTAGTCATGCCAGTCACAGTGAACCTACTCTCCTTGTCAAAAATCAGATTGATAATGGGCAGGTGACCCATCCCAGACAAAGGAGAATCTGTTCTAGGGCCCCTGGCAAAGGTTTTCTTTCTCTTCTAAGAAAGAGATGGCTCCCCCTTTTCTTTTTCTAGAAGGTACATCTGGACGTGACACTTAGAACTACTCTGGGTACTGTTTTATGTCTGTGAGCGGAGCCAGCCTGGGGACAAAGCCCTCACTGAGGCTGGAGGAACAGAGCTCGTGGTTGGCCCAGTAGCGACCCCAGAGAACCCATGCTCTAGTCCGTGGCACCTGCAACCGGGCCTTTGCACATGTGATTAAGGGTGTGGGCCTTGAGATGGGGAGATTATTTTGGATTATCTGCACGGGCCTGGTATAAATCAGAAAGGTCCATAAAAGTGGAAGAGGGAGTGAGGGGGACAGTCAACATCAGAGTGAAGCGACGTGAGAGCCTCGAGCAGTCTTTGCTGGCTTCAAAGATGGACGGGCCACGCGCCAGGGAGTGCAGGCACCTTCTGGAAGCTGGCAAAGGCGAGGAAGCAGATTGCCCCCCCGGAGCCTCCAGAAAGCACCGCAGCCCTGTGGATGCACTGATTTTAGCCTGTGAGACCCGCATCAGACTTCTGACCTCCAGAACTGTCAGACAGTTTGTGTTGTTTTAAGACACTGACCTGTGGTAATTTGTCAAAACAGCTGTAAGAAAAACAGAAAGGTGAGAAGAACCTGGGAACTTGATGACTTGGCTGGACTTCTGCTTCGGCCGACCCTGCAGTGCCCCCCGAACGTCTCAGCCCTTGAGACAAGCCTTTTCTGTCATCTAATCCAGCCTGAGTTGGATTTTCTGCTACTCGCAGCCCAAGCTGTGCTAATCGATACCTCCAGGCTTCGCAGAATACTGCATATAAATACTGTAGACTCTATGCAAGTGTGTGTTGAACTGTGACAAAATGTTAAGAGAAAACCCCCAGAATCCACATCTAAGGAAGCAGGGCTGTTTTCTGGCTCATAACAAGTGTAATAACTTACAACTCTTTTTTTCTTTTTCATAAAAGACACAAAAGATGTATGGAAGGACGGACACGTTGTTTGAATGCTGAGGTAGCCTGGAACTTCAGCAGGTGTGCTTCGAAATTGCCAGATTCATTTCCTATCGTGACCAGCAGGCATCCACGTTCTCTGCTCCGAAATAACATTTCAGCAGACCCCGTGGACATGCCAAGAAGTGATTATTTGTACAAATCCAGATGATTTCCTAATTTAGGATAGCTCACGCAGAGGAAGAAATGGAGGGAGACACAGGCTCTTTTTCCATCCACACAGAGTAGGAGCGGTCCGAGCACTGGCTTTGACCAAACGTTGCTGACAGCTATGAAAGCAGTTATCACCAAACAGCTGCTCGGTGGCCCCCATGAACTCAGCCAGAGGCTCAGGCCAGGTTCAGAGCAGAGAGGCCAAAGGTCAAATGCTGTTTCGATTGCTTTCCAAGCCTTCTCTCCACCACTTCTGGGTTTCAAATTAGTTTCTGTAATTTCTGCTCCAAAGACCATCCTGAGCCCCGCGAGCACCCTCTGCACTTCCCAGCTACACTTGCTCCGTCTTGCTGCCTCCTCCTCTTCCCCTTCACCAGCACAAGGTCACGTCCTTGGGAAAACAGCACTTTCCTCAACATGGCTTCCAGCCCTGCCTGCCCAGTGGAGGCCTCCTCTAAAGGTTGCATATTTAATATACTGAAGGTCCTTGGTCATGATGGTCCCTCCCAGGATCTGGATCTTTGCGAGCCACAGTGTGTTGTTGGGGTTGAGGGGGTGCTGTGCTAGGGGTAGTAAACCGTACCCCAAAATCCCAGACCATGCCACAAAGGATTTGTTGGTACGAGTCTTTCATAAGAGAAATGGTCAGGACCCTAATTAGACTCATTGGTTGCAGATTTCCCCTTACCATTGTAAGTTATAAAGTGTTGTAAATGAATTTGAGAGTCTTGGATGGAAGACTGTGGGTGTGTAGTCAGCCCACTTTGTGAATAATACGACGTTCCGTCTCCAAGGCATAGGACCATATTCCTGGAGTGTCTGTATTCTTGTCCATATTTTGGGTTCCTCCTTCTCTACCTTTCCCTTCCTGATACCACAGGAAAAATCTTTTTCATTCAACTGCTGTTGTAATTGCTGCGTTGTAATGTTTTCGTTTGTGCTTTTTGTTCACACCCAACCTGCCAAAATTTTGTCCTTGCTGTGCATTCCCTGGTGTCCCCCAGTGCCTTTACTGTTACTTATCTACTCTTATAAAAGCGCATCCCTAAATATAAGATAATTCCTGTATTTCTAAAGAGAAGGTCCCACCCCCACCAAATTTCTTGCCCAACTTGGAATGTATATGCTTTTAGGGCTATAACTGAGATAATCAGTTACCTACTTATGATCTCTGATTTGTCATTTAATTATATATATTTAAGATACTTTAAAAATATTTAGAAATATAGCCTTTTCTGTAGCTTTTTCCACTTTCATTTTACAACATAATTTTCTCAAACTCCACCTTTGCATCTTTGATGTCAGTGTTTTTGTCACCCACATCGTGTTGGAAAGGCTCCCCATAGCCTACCCTTCTCTCTTCTTCAGCTATAATCCATATCTCCCTATCACCCCCCTCGCGGGGACTCGAGGGCTTTCAAGCAAGAGACTCATGCCACCTTTTATTTATTAATTCAACAAACCTGTATCCAACATCCATTCCTTGCAGAGTGTGCCAAATGCTGGGTGCAAAGATAAATTGGAACTTGTCCTCCTGGCCTTCTTTCCTCCGCTTGAAGGAATTTACCCTCTGGTGGCGAAGGGAGCATTGTGAACAGAGAATTACAATATAAGAAAAATGAATAATAGGAGTCACAAAGTGTTGTTGGAAGGTTCTGCATAGTGTCTGGGTTCCTGCCTAATTCAGCCCTGAGCATCTAAATTTTTCACAATCTGTACAACCATTGAACACAGTCACTGTTAATAGTGTTTTCTCCTTGGAGTAAACATGTTTTCGCTAGAGCTATGGCAACTAAGCTGATTTATACTTACCTTTCTTGGTTTTCCTGGAGCTTTACAGTGGAGTGGATGAACCTACAGTGCGAACCAGTGTCAGTGAGTTTCGGGGCCTAGGAAATTTACCTTTTGGATCCCCATACCAGTGGTCAGCCAGGTTGGGCCTTAGAAATGAGACGGGCCTAAAAGAAGACCGAGGTCCAGCCCATCCCACTGGGACACTCAGTCAGAAGCTTTATAACTGAGTAACTAAGAACCAGTGTTGAGAAATAGAAACACTTTGTATTTATATTTCGCTTCTAGGTGAGCAAAGATTTTTTTTTCTGTATTTGGCATCTAAATTACATATGAAATTGAAGAGAATTGTTTTTCCCTATTCCCCCACCTTGCTCCATCAGTCTTCCTGTCACAAGCACTCTTGTGTTTGAGAGAAAGGGAAAATAGGGCTCATTGTTTCAGGCAAAGACTTCACCAAGAAGCTTTCAGGTGTTGGGAATGTCTGGCATGAGAATCAATTAAGAGACTTAGAATAAAACATCAAAGATGGTACCAGATTATGTTACGGTTACTACCAGATTATGTTACAGGTTACTAATAACCAGAATCCGAGTCCCCTAACAGCCCAGTTGTAATGAAGATGAAATTGCCGTGGAGACATATCTTCTCTGTTATATCTTCATATGGTTACTCATTTGACCCTAGTAGAATAGTTCATGCACCTAATATTGAGAGATCGCGCAGTAAGTGCTTCTGAGTTTTATTTTACTTTATTTTTAATTTTTTTAGAGAGGAAGAGAGACAGAAGGGGGAGGGGCAGAGGGAAAGGGAGAGAGAGAGTTTTGGTTTTTTTTAAGATTTTATTTGTTTATTCCAGAGAGAGAGAGCAGAGGGAGGAGAGAGGGAGAAGGACAAGCAGACTCCACGCAGAGCCCGATGTGAGGCTCAGTCTCATGACCTGGAGATCATGACCTGAGCCAAAATCAAGAGTCAGATGCTTAACCGACTGAGCCACCCAGGTGCCCCTAGTGCTTCTGCATTTTAAACATAAATGGTCAAGATAATTTAATTGGATTAAGAAAAAAAGCATACATCAGATAACACCTTGAATTAAACCAAATAAGAAAAAAAGAAGCAAACCATCAAGGGCAGATTTCCAAAGCAGTGAGACTTTGGTTCAGTTTTCCAAGAATCCAGGGACGGTGTGTGTATGTGTATATGAGTATAGGGGTGTGTGTGTGTGTGTGTGTGTGTGTGTGTGTGTGTGTATTTACCTTACCCGTTCACTTCTTCTGAGGTATCCAAAAGTCAGTGATCATTTGGGGAAAAACCCGATGCCTTGGGTTATCTTCCCATTCTTCCTTAAATACTCACTTTTTGTTCAGAGGAAAACTTAGAGATGGTGTATTTATAAGATTAGAAAGATAATTTGGACATATGTATTGCAGGAGCTAAATTATAACTCTTGGAATAGAGATTCTAGTTACTTTTAGCTGACACAGAGTATATGATATTTTAAGTCCTGTAAGTCATTAGAAACCGTGAACTCTAGCAGAGGCCACGTCTATGTCAGAGGCGCCGTTCACTTAGGAAAATTACGAAAACCATTGCACCCAAAGGGAATCCGTGCTTACTTTGGAAGGTTACATTAAACACGGAAATGATGCTTCGCAGTGAGTTCTTGAACTGGGACCACTGGTCTCCGTAGATCGTGCACGCTCGGTAAGAGAGCGTGAGAGGAAAAGTACCTGTGACAGCACTGATGTGTGTAGCCCTGTTTCTCTTCCACAGGGAGACAGGGTTTAAGCACAATGAGCTGGGACTACCCTTTGAGTCAAATGTTCAGACGTTAATGGGGTTACGGTGAGGATTGGGCCTGGAGAAAGGGAATAACTCGAAGATAAATGCTGGAAGGGAGAGAGTGTAAACAAAGGAGAGAATCGTAATGTGGAGCGCAGGCCAGAGGTTTTGAGGGATTAAGTTTGTGTGGCACCCTTGCTTTCAGTGATAGGAGGCAGGCTCTCTGATTCACTTTTGGGTTCCCCGGCTGCGCCCTGGGCCCGGTACACAGTCTGTGCTCCGCACACACTGGTTCTGATGTCGGAAGCGGGAGAAGGTTCCTCTCCTGCAGGAAGGCCACAGAAGAGGCCTTGTTTCAGGACCGCACTTGGCCTTCCTCCGTCATTGGCAGTTAGGGGCAGATCGTGCACAACATGCTGAGAAGAGCGCCCGAGAAATAAAACCGCTCCTGCACGAGAAAGATGCCAATTGGAAGCCGATTTGTGGGTCCCACCTGCCAAGGCCTCGTGCTAGTCTTCGCCAGAGGGGCAGGATGAACCGGATTTTCTAAAAGACAAACTAAATCATCCACTTATGTGATGCTCGCTAAAAGCACACTTGTGAACCTTGGTAAAAAACAGAGGAGAATCTGAAGGCGTGGCTGTCGTCAACGCGTCACTGTCCTTTGTTACCTTGTATGTATGTATGGTGGGTTTTTTGAGATATGACTTACCTATAGTAAATTTTGTCCTTTTTTGGGGAATGGTTCTGTGTGTTTTGATAAACATGAGCAACCGGGATACGGAACAGGTCCATCGCCCCCAGAAACTTCCCTCATGCCCCTTTGTGGCCGATTCCTCCTCTGTCCCCCCGTGTCACCGATTTGTTTTCTCTCCTTGCAGCTTTGCCTTTTCCAAAATGGGATCAGGCACGGTGTGGCTTTTGCATCTGTCTACTTTCACTAAAGCGTAAGCGTGTCTGAGCTTCATCCAGATCAGTGCCTGTATCGGGAGTTGTTCCCTTTTCTTGCTGGAGACTCTCCCACTGTATCACTGTACCAGTTTGTCGACTCATTCACCAGTCCAAGGACATTGGCTTGTTTCCGATCTTTGGTGCTCTTGAATAATGCCGCCACAAACATTTGTGTTCAGGTTTTTGTGTAAATCCATGTTTTTATTTCTCGTGCGTATTTCCTAGGGATAGGCAAGCTGGTGTACTTGGTGAGCGTACGTTTAGTTTTCAAAGACACCATACCATCTGCATTCCCACCAGCAGCGGAGGAGAGTTCCGGTTGCCCCTCAATCTTGCCAGCACTTGGTATTGTCATTAAAAACATTTTTTTAAAGCCATTTTTAGCACCTCTTTAAAAAATTGGTTCCTGGGGCACCTGGGTGGCTCAGTTGGTTAAGCGTCTGCCTTCGGCTCTGGTCATGATCTCAGGGTCCTGGTTATGAGTCCCGCATCAGGCTCCTTGCTCAGCGAGGAGCCTGCTTCTCCCTCTTCCACCCTCCCTCCCCCGCTTGTGCTCTCTCTCTGTCAAATAAATAAATAAATCTTAAAAAAATAAAAATAAAAATTGGTTCCATGAATACTTTTGATAATATAGAGAGCTTACCCCTTCCTCTTCAAAAGCAAAGTCTCTCTTTCTCTGAATAGTAAAAGGTCATTTAAAAAATAATTAGCCCCGGTTCTCATTATTTATTGTACGTATGGGCTGTAAAGTCACTGTGACCATTGAATTTGTGATTACTGAACCATTGATCCTAGGGGAAATTCAAGGTTAGGTTCCCAGGAGGCTCCGGTCACAACATTTTGCCAGTTGATCAATACGTAATCTTCTCTTAAGTGTGTTTCTGTTTAAGGACACATTGTGTAATACATTTTTGTTGATTCAGTAACACTGAACTCATGCTCAACAGCCCTAACAAAGCTTATCTAATGAATGAGTTTTCTCTGTAAGGCACATCACAGACTGTGCTGGGGGGCCATGCCTAGCCACCCACAAAAAGCACAAAAATGTGAAAACCGTGGCACTAAATCGACCAGGAAACAGACGGTTACAGTGTGAGAACCGACACAAGAAGGCAGAGCATTGTCTTGCTTCACCTCGGCTGGGAATGTGCGCGTCAGATGACTCAGATTTCTCTCTGCTCTGTGCGTGGCCAGGAATGACCACACACGTGCCATGGGTATTATTTTGGGGGTCGCAGATACATTTCAGCAAGTGGGCGAATTCCCCTCTCTTTTTACGTCTTCGAAAATGCTCACATTCGGCTTAATTTAAACAATGATTTATAGTGGTTTGGTCTCAAGGCCGAGCAGCATCAAGTACTTGTATTCCGATAAATTGATGAGAAAATTAACTTGCCAAACCAGGACCACTCAGTATGAAGGTTGCTTTAAAAACACCTCAGGACCTTCCCAAGATTTCACTCCCGTTGCAAAGACGTGCTCTTGAATTATGTTGGAAGATCTCCTGCACCATTCAAACATGTTAAGCACACACTTCGTTCTTAAAAAGTAATAAAAGATGTTGAACTCTGAATTTTATCATAGTAATAGCTATAGGGTATGGGTTTAAATTCAGAGAGACAGATTAATGCACTTACCAAACCCCCATTGCCTAAAAGTGATTATAAGTGTTCTAGATTGACTGCCAATACGATACAGGCCCCAAAGAAATCACCCCTCTTTACCGAGACAGAACAATAAATTGGTTTTCCTGAATACGGTGGGTAAAGAATCCAAGTTCCTGACCTCGAATATTTCGCTGGTAGTATTCTGTGCAGTAGGGAACAATCAGGATGACATTTGCTGAAATGTTTGAGATTTATAACATAATAGCTTGAGCATATGTGCCAAAAAATAAAAATCTTAAATCCTATCAAATCAAGATTAATCACCTATTAAAATACTAACAAATAGTATGGTGCAGGTGGTGTCATACGCTGTCTCTCTTCATATATTGTTACAAAACAAACTATTTTGGCAGTGACATGAAACATCACACATCTTCTGTCTTGCTCTCAGTGGGAAAAAGGGAAAAAAAAATGCTACTCAGTCATTCTCCGTGTGGATCTTGGCATTTCATTAGGAAGTGCTATCACAAGCCTTTTCACTGAAAAGCATATGCAGCTTTCTGGAAACTGCTAAATTTCCTGGCTTTGTACTACTGCCAAAAAACTGTTGCTTCTCCCCGTCATTAACTAGTACATATTTATTCCTCTCTATCTTTGTAGAGAGTAACCCATACAGCGCGCCCATGAAAAGAAAACAGTAGTCTGCTTCCTCCCTCTCGCTGGCTGTGCAGAAATTAATCCCAAGGGCCAACATCTTCTTTACATTCCGCTTTAATTTAGTACTTGTAACCGTGGACCCGAGTCGTAACAGAGGAATCGGTACACTGCTGATTGTGTCTCTTCGTGAAGATGGTTTTTGAAGCTTGTGGGAATGTGGCTCACGAAACTTGGTCATTAAACATTCCTAGGAGGCTAGAAGAACAAGTTGCTAAGTTGGCTTCCAGCGAATAGCCAGGCAGTCAGCAAATATTGGGTGAGGATCTACTATGTGCCAGGCATTCTTCTAGGCTTTAGCAATCCCGTGGCGAGCAAGGTGGTCCCCAACGCCCGTGTGATCACTCCCATTTTCGTGGGCTAAATGTCTTCGGTTAAAACGTCTTCTTGGAAGCGGATGGAAAACAAGTGCAGAAAATGACTTTTGGAGTATTCATGTACCTAGAGAATCATCACGGTTTAAAAAAGTCGATCGGGGGCACCTGGGTGGCTCAGTGGGTTAAGCGACTGCCTTCGGCTCAGGTCATGATCCTGGGGTCCTGGGATCGAGCCCCACATCTGGCTCCCTGCTTAGTGGGGAGCCTGCTTCTCTCTCTCCCTCTGCCTGCCGCTCCCCCTGCTTGTGCTCTCTCTGTCAAATAAATGAATCAAATCTTAAAAAAAAAAAAGTCAATCAGAGGGTGGGAAGCATGTTACGCTTTTTTTTTTTTTTTAACTGCAAAATTTTGGAAAATTTAATAACTCAAACTTACACAAAATAAAGCCCATCGGCAGGTTGATCCATTTTTCAAACTTGTGACTCAGGTACCAGTTTTCTTAAACAAGTGAATGTGCCTTGCCTGCTTGCGTCGTGTCTTAAAGCTCTCTCCCTTTCTCGAGAGTTTTGCCCTCCTCCCTGTCCTCAAAGACACCCAGCAACATGCCGTTCTTTTCCCGAGACCCTGGCCTGTCTCACTGCAAATGGTGTCACAAGCCGTACTTCTTCATTTGTTTTTACAAAACAAACTCTTTAGCGGTGACATGAAATATCATGTCTCTTCTTTCCCACTTGCAGTGGGAAAAGGAAAAAAAAAAAAACGCGCCATGGTCATTTTTCTTTGTGGATTTTGGCATTTCATTGCGAAGTGCCAATAGGTACTCATTTTTTATGCTGCTCTGGAAAGCTGTACACAGCCTTCCAAGTCACAAAGCAAACTCAGGCCCTGACGGCTCTCCGAACTCAGGTCAGCAAGGTGGGAAACTTTTATTTTTCTAGGCAGGGAGCGCATGAATAATACACTTGCAACCTGCTTAGCTGCCCCAAGCCCTCCTCTGCAGCCAGCTTCCCCGCTCGAAGAACTCCACATCAATCTGTCGCTGATGGTCAGCCCCAGTGTTATTGTGAACCTCCAGTGGAATGCCTTGCTTCCCAGCTGGTGATCAATCTGGGTTAGACGGCAACATGTTTGCCTCTACAAATGAGCTGGACCCCTCTGCCACATATCTCTGCCAACTTTTGAAAGAAAGGGTCTGTTTCAGTTCTTTTCGGGGGTGAAGACAAAAAGTCTGTCTCCCTTTACACAACCAGCTATTGAAAAACCCATGCAAATATCCACAGCCAGGATCCTAAGGAAATCATCTTGAGAGGTCAGGAAGTTGCCCCCCCCCCCCAGCCCCCAATAAAAAGAGAGAATGCACGTTAAGTGTGTATTCTCACACACACACATGCACGTGCACGCTCACGTGATGAACAGCTTTTGGTTTTCTTTTGTAAAGATGATGCACTCACGATACAAGTTGTACCATTTCTCGAGACTTCTCACTTCCATATGAGAAGGTCCTGGGGTTTAGGATTTTTAGTTCACATCTCTAAGCTCCAGGTGAAGCCAGCATTGTGATCTTGCCGTGAACATTATGAATTAAGGTAGAATGACCAGGTCTCGGCTAGAGATGATTCCACCGAGTCAGTGCTAATTGGACACGATGCATCTTACTAGTTGTGAACTTTGTTTTTTTTAAGATTTTATTTATTTGAGAGCAAGAGAGTATGAGCCGTGGGGAGGGGCAGAAGGAGAGGGAGAAGCAGACTCCCCACTGAGCAGGGAGCCCGATGCAGGGCTCAATCCCAGGGTCCCGGGATCATGACCGGAGCCGAAGGCAGACGCTACGGCTGAGCCACCCAGACATCCCTCTAGTTATGTACTATTAAGAGATCTTTCTTAGAGTTCCCTATGCAGAAAGGGGCCAGCGTAGTCCAGGAAGCGTGGCACAGCAGAAGGACTGAGTTGGTGGAGATGAAGGAGCAAGTAAGAGCACAGTGTGTAAAAGGTCAGCGGATGAGGGGTGGAGTGAGTACCTGTGCACGGAAGTGGACGTGTGAGGAAGGTCTTTCTGTGGGGAACTGGCTGGGGTACAGTGCTAGGTCTGGGGAGGGGGGTAGGTGTGAATGAATGAAGGACCGTAGGCTTGAGGAAGAAGGCAGAGCGGACAACTTTGAAGAAGAGTCCTGTGGGGTGCCCGGGTGGTGCAGTTGGGTGTGCGTCTGGCGATTTTGGCTCAGGGTCATGAGATCGAGCCCTGCGTCAGGCTCCACGTTTAGCATGGAGTCTGCTTGAGATTCTCTCTCTCCCTCTGCCCCTCTCCCCACTCAGCTCTCTCTCTCTTTCAAAGAAATAAATAAATAAAATCTTAAAAAAAATAGAAAAGTCACGTATCGTTTGGTGGGGGTTTAGTAACACAAGTGATTGTTCTTTCTTGTCTGTGATCACCTCAGCCTGCTGGATGAACAGATTCTGTTGTCATTGAGTACGGAGGAATAAGGGAGCAGTGAGAGTTTTTTGCACCTTGGTCAGTGCAGGTGGGATACATCATTTTTCCAGAGAGAGTGGGGCTCTCCAGACCCCGGGAGGAGCTGATAAAAATAAGGTTAGTGGGCACCTGGGTGGCTCAGTTGTTAAGCGTCTGCCTTCGGCTTAGGTCATGATCCCAGTGTCCTGGGATCAAGCCCCACATGGAGCTCCCTGCCCAGCAGAAGGCCTGCTTCTCCTTCTGCCTCTGCCCCTCCCCTGGCTTGTGCTCTCTCTCTCTCTCACTTGCTCTCTTTCTCAAATAAATAAAATATTTAAAAAAATAAAAATAAGGTTAGATGAGCTAGAAGGAGGGAGCTCTGGAAAGAGAGGGTGGAAATCCCTTTGGCCTCAAATTGCTGCTGAGCTGGGCCATTCTCCTTGAAGGAAGACTGGGTGGTAGCTTTGGGAACATGGGGCCCACATTTTAAGTATTGGGAAACTCCTGAAGATTGTTCAGAATGACAGTGACAGCAAAAGAGAAAGAAAAAGCGGTTCGTGTGGATTTCATTGGGCAGTAATGTGGAATATCATGGATGTCTGTGGTCTGTTGGATTTGAAGGGAAGCATTGACTAGGATGGTGACAAAGAATGGAGGGAGGGGTACATCGGAGAGAGAGAAAGGAGGAATCTGCAAGCTTTGGGGATGGATCCAAAGGGAGGTCTGAGGACCCTGGGATGAATGAGAGGTGGCTCCCAGCCCCAGTAAGTAATGGTACCAGGGACAAATCTCTATATTTTAGAGTCAGAAAATCTCTCTAATGTCATCTCATTCAGTGATTCCCCGTATAGGATCTCATGGAGTAACTCAGGTCGGAAGTCATTAGACTCTGAAAGTAATTCTACACTCTTTTCTTTATGGCTTCTCTTCTTGCTGCCTTTCCTGGTGAGATCTTCCAGGTCTCTGGAGATGGGCTGCTTTATGCCACCACCGTGCTTGGCTGCTAGCCTTCCCTTACCTGTCCCGACCAAGGTTTGAAAAATCCCACGTGTCTTTATTTTTCACATACACCAGGGAATATTCTGGTGAGAATTTTTTAAATGGATTAAAAAAGAGGAAGAAGAAGAAAAGCATATGGCAGAATGTTCCAGCTCCATACCTCCCCCTCGCCCAATCAGGAAGGCTAGTCAGCGGTGCTTTCCTGATAAAAATGACAGAATTTATATGGAGGAGAGTATAGTAGTGGTAGTTAGTAACCATCCGTTATCCCGGTGTGGAGAAGTTACGGCTATTGAGGATAAAAGTTCATTTTGCAAAATTTAAAAAAAAAAAACAACAACAACCTTTTAATTGTTCATGACTCTGATATCATCCAGCTGTGTCACATCCTACGATGCTAAAATAAGTATTGTGTTAAGCCTTGGTCTACGTTAAGAGAAAGACTGTGTTAGAATCAAAAGAAATAATGGTCTTGCCCTACCCTGCATTATGAAAAATCATCCTTTGTATTTGATTCAGTTATGCATGCCGCATTAAGAGGCTGGAACACATTATCTAGACTTGGGGACCAAGCCCCAGTGGAGTTGGCAAATGATGCCACATGAAGTCCCAGGGTATAGAGCAGGGCTCAGCAAACTGGGGCCCACTGCCTAGTTCCGTACGGTACACAAGCTAAGAATGTAGGTTTCTATATTTTTAAAGGGTGGAGAAGCCCAAAAGCAGAATAATATTTCATGACATGTGAAAATTATATGAAATTCAAATGTCAGTGTCCATAAAGTTGTGTTTTTTTATTTTTTTATTTTTTATTTTTTTATTTTTTTATTTTTTAAGACAGCCATCCTTGTTTGATTACATATTATCTATGGTTGCTTTTGTGCTAATTGCCACAGAGACATAAGGCCTGCGAAGCTTAAAATATTTACCATCTGGCCCACTGCAGAAAATGTTTACCAACTCCTGGTCCCAGCCTCGAACGTGCATACGAATTACCTGCGAATCCTGTTAAAATGCAGATCCTGAGTCAGGAGGCCGGAGGTGAGGCCTGGGAGTCTGCCTTTCCAACAGCTTCTAGACGATGCCAGGACCACTGGTCTTTGGGTCATACTTGGCTTTGCAAGGGCCTAGGTATTTAAGGAACAAACAAAGAGGTACTCTGTAAAGGAGAGATTATAGAATTTTTCTTTTTTTTTTTTTTTTTAAAGATTTTATTTATGTATTTGACACAGAGAGAGAGAACAAGCAGGGGGAACTGAAGGCAGAGGCAGAGGGAGAAGCAGGCTCCCCACTGAACAGGGAGCCCAATGCAGGGCTCGGTCCCAGGACCCTGAGATCATGATTTGAGCCGAAAGCAGACGCTTAACCGATTGAGCCATCCGGGTGCCCCTTCTAGAATTTTTCAAATAGAAATAGGCTTGTTCTACTTTATTCCAGAGGCCAGAGCTGGGACCCAGGGGGTGCCAGCATTGGATTTTTTTTTTTTTTTTTTAAAGATTTTACTTATTTATTTGACAGAGAGGGAGAGAGTGCACAAGCATGAGGAGCTGCAGAGGGAGAGGGAGAAGCAGACTCCCTGCTGAGCAGGGAGCCCGATGTGGGACTCAATCCCAGGACCCCGAGACCATGACCCGACCAGCATTGGATTTTACTCCAGGAAGCACTTTCTAACGATTAACCGGAATCATAGAATCGTTGCTGTGGCTGCAAGTAAATGTCAAGCTGAGAGAGAAGTTTCTTGAGTTGCGCAGTGGCTGGACTTTTCGAGCGGAAAGTGGTGATTGAGATCCTTCCGGGGTCGTGCCTTTGACAGTGAAAAGAGGAGGAGACAATCCTTAGGAAGGCAGAAGCGCTCACTGCACGTCGGGAGGAAGGGCCCAGTCTAACAGGGGGGGCGTCGTTGCATTGATCTCCCTCAGCTGGTGCAACACGGCCTGTATGACAAGCTAGCGAGGCCTGCCGTTGAGTACACTCCTCAAAACCCGCTGTGGTTTTTAGAATTCAGTTTGTACTTCCTATCCCTCGAGTCACCCCTTGTGTGCGCTGAGAAGCCCGCACTTGCCTGACTCATACAGTTTTCCTGCTCACTTAGGAAGCAGGTAGAGGTGATCCCCGCCCTTGTTCCTCTCCACTTGGGTCCATTTCTCCCACATCCCTTCCCTCTATTCCTTTTTTTTTCTTTAAAGATTTTATTTATTTGACGAGAGAGAGAGAGAGCGCACGCACAAGCAGGGGGAGTAGCAGGCAGAGGGAGAGGGAGAAGCAGGCTCCCTCGAACCCAGGACCCTGGGATCATGACCTGAGCCTAAGGCAGATGCCCAACCTACTGAGCCACCCAGGCGCCCCCCCTTCCCTGAAATCTCTTAATCCCAGCCCTGGGGGAAGGCTCCGTGCTTGTGGGATCCCCCAGCTGCAGGCTGTTGTAGGCTCTGATGAGTGAACCCTCTTGTTCGTGGCTCTGTGAAGAAGTCCTTAAAAACGAAACCAAACAAAAAGCGGGAAAGAAACTAGCCATTTGGAGCAAGACGATAAATGTTGGAGACTGTAGCACATTTAGACAGATGGGTGAGTCACAGAATAATTGAGCAACCTGATACGTAGCTATTGATGAATATGTTCAGAACCATAAAACTCATTCAGTTAATAGTACACCAATCTGCAGCAAATCCAGTGAGCGGCTGTAACCGTGGTCTCGTGGCGTTTCCTACTTGGAGCGCTTTTCATTTCAGCTTGTCACAGGCCTTTAAAGACATGATTTATGCTTCCTAATCCCCCGGGGAGGTTAAGTATTTTCATATTTATTGCACGGAAGAGCATTCTGTGATTGCTTGCCTGTCCTGAAATCAGTTTGGCTGGAAAAGGACACAAGAATTCTGACCTCAGCTCGGTATCCAAACCAGGAGTCAGCACTTGAAAAATGTGAATCAATATCTTGCCCAGAGAGTTTGTTTCATTCTGCTAACCTGGGGGAAGAACAGATGGTGGGAGGCAGCGTGCATACAATGCGGCTTTTTTTTTTTTTGTAAATCCGCCTGTCACCCCCACATCTCCGGGCCCAGCCACGTCGATACAGGCCAAACATCTTTCAACTCGCTTGGGCTTTTCAGATGGTTCTTCATCATCCACTCGATTATGTTCATTGCCACCAAATTGTTATCCTGATTATTAAAACCTGCGTAGCCCAGAGTCTAGATTCTGTCCTAAGCATGTTGGCAATCCTATGTAACCTCAATGGATTTAAAAAAATTTTTTTTTGGTGCTTACTGATATTTTTCAAAATCCTGACCCTTTTAGGGGCGCCTGGCCGGCCCTGCTGGTCTAGCGCATGTAGACTCTTGATCTCAGGGTTGTGAGTTCGAGCCCCACGTTGGGTGTAGAGATTCCTTTTTTTTTTTTTTTTAAGACTTTATTTATTTATTTGACAGAGAGACGCAGCGCGAGAGGGAACACAAGCAGGGGGAGTGGGAGAGGGAGAAGCAGGCTTCCCGCCGAGCAGGGAGCCTGATGGTGGAGCTTGATCCCAGGACCCTGGGACCATGACCTGAGCTGAAGGTAGACGCTTAACAACTGAGCCACCCAGGCGCCCTGGGTGTAGAGATTCTTTAAAGATAAAATCTTGAAAACAGAAAATCCTGACCATCCTCACTTCCATTTATCTTGTGGGTGCCACATCCCACCACTTTTACCACCAAACAGATACCCTCAGGTACCCTCCCCTGCCTTTCCCATTCTACCCACCCACTTCTTGGGGGCGTCTCATGCAGTCCTGGGTTGATTATGGTTCTCGTTCTCTCTCTGTCTGCAAGTGAGAAGTTCATTTTAAGAAAACCATTTTAGGACCCATGCATATTGTTCCGTTCAGTTAGTGGGATGGATTATTACCCCTCTGGCGCTTGCTTTGATCACTTCCCACAGTTACTTCCTAGTCGTTCCCTCATGGCAGAGTCTCTAGTTTTCTTCTACCCAGTACACCACTCATATCAATCTTTCTTAAAAATACCATTTTTTGCCACATGACTTCAATGCCCAGAAAGCTTCAGGTGTTTTCTTATTATCTGATGGATGGTGTTAAAACCCCTTGGGTCAATACTTAAGGCCTTTTTTATTTTATTTTTAAATTTAATTTAATTTTTTTTTTTTTTTCAGAGAGAAAGCATGAGCAGGGCAGGGGAGGGGCAGAGGGAGAGGGAGAGAGAGAATTTCTAGCAGACTCAGCACCCAGAGCGGAGCCTGATGCGGGACTCGATGCCACAACCCTGAGGTCACCACCTGAGCCAAAATTGAGAGTCGGATACTTAACCGACTGAGTCACCCAGGTGCCCCTTAAAGCCCTTTTTAATTCCAGTTCTAATTTTCTTTGATGCCATATACATTTCTTCTGTTTCAATTCCAAATGTGTCTGGTGCTCTCTAAGCAGTGGGAATGAAGCACTGTTTTTAACGTCCCTTGGGCAGACGATGTGTTTTCACAATGCCGTTAACTAATGATAAAGGAACGTTAAGAACAGCTGAGTCACATAGGTAAGCATCCCTTAAATCCTGGGCTGTCCAGGACCCTGTCCTCGGTTTCCACTTACTCTGCATGCTGTCCCCACGTGCTCTCCCATCCCTACCGGCTGGTCCATATCCTCATCCATCCCTGTGCCCCCAGCCTCGCAGGGGTGCTGATCAGGTTTCACTGTTTCCCTGCAAGCCCAGATCCGCATTTCTGCCTTTACTGAGCATCCGCACCTGGAGGGGGACCCCCAGTGCAACATGTCTAACACTCCACCCCTTACCTTCCCCCGCAACCTGTTCTGCTCCTTAGCTTCTTTCTTGGTCATTGGTGTCGCTATCCCTCTTATCTTCCAGGTCAGACTGCTGTAGCCTGTTGCTAAATTCAGTTCATTTCACCCTTCCAGCAGCCTCTCCAGTCTTTTCTCCCCACTTGTGCTGCTTCCTCCTCGTCCCAAGGCCCCAACTTCTCCCTTTGAGAACCGCTGCTGCCCCCTGGCAGGTTCACCTGCCACCAGTGTTCAGTGCCCCAGTCTGTCTGCCCCTCTGTGGACAGAACTGGATTCTTAGGAACAACCAGCAACCTCTAGTGGCTCCTTGTCCCATTTAGGGCAGAAGAGTAGCGTTCAGAGGCTGGCATGCTAACCCTCGGCAGCCTCACCTGTTGTCCATTTCACTCCTCCGCCTTCTCACATGTTGTTCCCTGTCCCTGTGATGCTCTTCCCGCCTTTCCTGCCTAAAAGACAGTCAAAGCTCAAACGTCATCTCCTCCATGAACCTCTTTTGTTGGGTTCTCACCATTCTCCGTGCAGCCACTCAAATACTCACTATTTTGGATCCCCCTCCCCTGCCCCGTTTTGGTATCTGTGACCCCAGAAGTGCTTCGTAGTCAGGACAAGGGACTACATCAGTCTTGTTGTCTCCAGTAGGGACAATAGACGTTTTCGACTGAGGGAGCGAGTGTGTCCTGAGCAACAGTTGTGGGCTGGGGACACGGGGAAGGCTTTGTGACGGAGGCTCTTTGGCTCCATCGAAACCACTCATTGAACGTCTGTTCAGTGCAAGTGCTCATAATAAAGTTACAAGGAGGGAGTGATTATTTCCATTTTGCCGAGCTAGAGAAACCAAGACTCGGGTTAAATTATTGGGGCGCGACTCACTAATAAGCAAAGGAGTCCTGATGTGCACCCAGGTTGGTCTGGGGTCTGGGCTCCTGCCTTGTCTTTACCATGTCAAAATGCTGGTGTCACAGAATAAATCTTAAGAGTGCCTTACGAGGCCCTCCAGGAGGATGGTGATTTTGTGATTATAAAGCACTTGGGAACTCGCAAAGGAAGCCCGTGGTTTTGTAGAGGACTGGAAATGTTTTCACAACTGCTTCCCTGCTTGCATCTGTATCTGTGTGCCCTTAATATTGTCTGACTCACAAAGGAAAATTGTTGATCCACAGAGACCCGGCTCAACTTTTCTTCTCCTCCATCTCAAGAGTATCCCACGGAGGAAAATGTTTTAAGCCGCACCTGAGCTATAAACAATTTATTCTGAAGGTAACAGTGTTCGTACTGCAGTATGTAAACCTTTAGCTAATAAAAATCAAAGTAGCCTAATTTGGAAAGTACCCCGAAGGTTAGAGGGAAAGCTTGTAAATGTTTTCAGAGACTCAGTATTTAATTCTATCACCAGCTAGCAAAATAAATAGTCCAGCTGCTAGCTCTGAAACAGACACGGGTTGGAAATGAAATGTTAGTTTAAGCACATTGGTCATTAGAAATCAAAAGGAACGTGAAGTACACTTTTCTAGTTTATGAGAAACAAGGGTGAAAGTTCCTCAAACACATTTGTGGTAACTGGGTTTAAAATTGCTTCCTCATCTCTTAGTGTCCGATACTTAGTATGGTCTATGTTGGGACAACGGGGGCATTTTTTTTTTTTTTTCATCTTCCTTTCCTGTTGAGATGCAAAGGTTTGGGAATAAATGAAGAGTGGAATCAGGAGATGTGAAATCTCACTTTTCCACGTGTCCAAGCTGCTCGCCGGAGATTGCAAGCTGCCCGCCAGACTCTTTGAGGAATGGAAGGTTACTCTCAATAATGTGCTGAGATTGACCTGAAATATTTAGCCAACACATCTGCTTGCAAGCACCGGCCTTGTGTGAGGTTATACTGGAATTCATTAACTCTGGTTGGTGCTCCGAAAAGTTTTCTCCACATCTCGTTTTACCATCATAAGCCTGAGAAAGTCCATTGGAACTTTATTTTTCCTTGAGAACTGCTTAAAAAAAAAAAGAACAAGAAATAGGTGAAAGAACCTGGAGAGCAGTGTGTTCTGGCTTGAAACCGATGTTAGAGAAAAGCGTCTGAGTTTCATTTCTTCGAATGTGGGTTTTCAACTTCAGATTCTGGTGGAGCTTTATCTCTTTCATCCGTGACAGTAACGTTGCTTAAAAACACATTTGATCGTGTTGTTAGGAAACCGGAGACTGAGTCCAGGGGAGCAGACAAGGTGCTGAGCCACTCACAGAATTCCAGAACGTTTTGTGAAACTTCCCAACTTCAGAAAGGGAGGGAAGGGAGGTTTCTGGGAAGTGTGTGCGTGCACAGCCCAGCACTCCCCGTCCCGACAGCATGAGGTTAATGCCAAGACGTTTGTCGTTGGTGTTGCTCGTAGCCTATTAATCTTACACAAGTGCACTTTGCCCTTTTGCTTTTCGTGGTAAAACGGAGAGGACGCCTGCCTTCTAGATGGAGAGTTTCTGTTTGAGGCAAGGACACAATTTTGGAAATAGACAGTGGGGAGGGTTGTGCAACACTGTGAATGTAATTAATGCCCCTGAATTGTGCACTTAAAAATGGTTAAAATCAGGGGGCGCCTGGCCTGGCGCAGTCAGTGGAGTGTGCGCCTCTTGATCTCAGGGTCGTGAATTGGAGCCCCACGTTGGGTGTAGAGATTACTAAAAGAAATAAACTTTAAAAAAATGGTTAAAGTGGTACATTTTACGTTATATATATTTTACCCCTGTTTTTAAAAAATATGTAATATACCAAAACCCATTGCGTTGTATACTTTACATGGGTGAATTTATGGTGTATGAGTTATATCTTGCTAAAGCTGTTAAGGAAAACTAAGTATAGTTAGGGAGTGTGATGTTCTGATTAACTGAATGTTCTAGTAATTAAGGACGAGTGCATTTGCACCAAAACTAATAAGTGAAAGGTATTCTTTTGTGGGGTATAAGAAGAAGAACTTGAAAAACATTGATTTGTGCTTCAGTGGGTTGTATATTCCGTTAATTATATATCTTCAGAAATATGATGCTTAGCTATCTACAGAGAGTCTGAATAGATCTGGGTTGTCTAGTCCAGGGCCCACCGGCCGCACATGGCTGTTGAGCACTTGGAATGTAGCCGGTCTGAACTGAGATATGCTGCGTGTGCAAAATAACACTGAATTTTGAAGATCTGGTATGAAGGATACAAAATATCTTGCTAATAATTTTTATATTGGTTGCATGTCGAAATGATGGTGTTTTGGTTGTATTCGGTTATATAAAATACACCATTACATATATATTTGTGTCTTTTTACATTTTTAATGTGGCTACTCACAATTTTTTAATTGTGGATGTGACTTAGGTTACACATTTTTTTTTTTTTTAAAGATTTCATTTATTTATTTGACAGGGAGAGAGACAGAGAGAGGGAACACAAGCAGGGGGAGTGGGAGAGGGAGAAGCAGGCTTCCCGCGGAGCAGGGAGCCCGATGTGAGGCTCGATCCCAGGACCCTGGGATCATGACCTGAGCCGAGGGCAGATGCTTAACGACTGAGCCACCCAGGTGTCCCTCAGGTTACACATTTCGATGGGACAGTCTGGTCTAGAAAGCAGACTGACCCCACCCAGGATTCATGGACTTTGAGAGAGATTCAGAATCACTTCTGATGACCGAGTAGAATACAAAAGAATTTTCTGAATCGGCCTGAAGGTTCAGAGAATTTACCTTCCGAACAGTGGCTGTGCCTTCTTCTCTAAATTGGAGTTTTTGCAAATGGCAGACCTAGGAAAGGTCCTTGTCTCACCTGGTTGAGGGAATGCACTTTGATCTGCTAGGACACAAGGTTCCGTAACACAAGGGAGCGTAATCGGAAAGTCGAGGAATGGTGTCAGTAGGCTCTCGAGGTTGGATCGGTTCAGAGGCAGTTTTTCTTTGGCAAGAGGAACAGGAACAGCAGGACCAGAATTACAGCCTTTGACAAGAAAGGAAAGAGCCCTCACAGGCAGCAGATGCACTTTCAACTCTGTTTTAAGAAAATTAAAAATGCGCGCCTCAACCGAGGGCCCCCCTCCCTAGAGAAGGCACCCCCAGCCGAGCGTGTAGGACTCTGGCTCTGGGCGGGGAGGGGGTGTGGGTGCAGGGGTGCGTCCCTCTGGCTCGGGACCTCAGTGCATCTGTCTGCACGCCAGCCTTGCCGCTCTGTTGTCCCGTGCATGTTTAAGATCCCCGGAGACAGTCACGGCCACGCTGCTTGCCTGGGCTGTCCAAGTCCTCTCCCTAGGTATTAATTATTCTTGTGGTTAGTGCTCTGGTTACAGAGTTAGATAGGTTTCAAGTGGTCTGGCCCTCACAGTGTTTTCCACCATAAACCCTGTTATTTTTAGAGTGTGATTTTGCAGGATGTGAGGATTTTCAGGAACGCATGTATCATATTATAGCCAACCCCACCCCACCCCCGTGAACTGTGTCCTGCGCCTTCAGTAGGCAAGTCTCAGGATGCCCAGGGGACACTGCTGCCCCACGGTGAAGGTGTGCTCTTGGGCATTTCCCAGCAGGTTGAGACCGTTGTGTATGTTGACCAGTATGGCTGGGTCAACACTGTCACTCCTAGGATATGGTGTATGTAAGTCTGTGGGCTGCCCGCGGACCGGTCTTCTGTATATACACCATCATTTCTATGAGAAAGTGTATTCTGGCATTGAGTCCTAAACGGTCAACTCACTAACACCCTTTTGTTCTCTTCGCAAATTGGCAAATGCCTGTAAACTTTAGGAAGCGACTCTCTTACCTCCACCCCCACTTAGTAAGGAGAAAGTGGGAAATGTGAACTTGGGGAGCTGAAGGTGTTGTGAAAATCATAGAAATGGGAGGATAGTTTGTGGTAAAATATGAATTTCAGACTGCCTTCCCACCTCCCAACTAATAAATACATCTAGGCATAACTTCCATTGAGTTATCTTGTTGTCTCGGGTCAGAACGTCTGAAAATCTTCAGAGAATAGGTTTTTCCACCCCAGTTCTTTATCAGCCTAGGGGGAAATCCTTCAGAATGTCGAAATTCAGGATTTGGGAGCTGCTTTGGCACTTTCGGAAATTAAAAGGCAGATTGGGTTCTAATTTGCAGGGTGCCTTTTAGGTTGGCTGATGCTACGTGAGAAGAGAGGGAACAAGTAGTACAGGATAAAAGGCGTGACCTCGAAGCCATGTCTTCAGTTGTGTGTGTGTGTGTAAGAGGGAGGGGCAGGGATCGACTCTGATTTGTCTATAGAAGTTCAGGCCTTTAGGTGTGTGTATTGAGCCTTTTTGTGCAGGGACTGACCTGCACAGCTCCACCGGGTGCTGGGGATCTGAGCTGAGCTGGACAACATTAGCAGACCATCTCAGACGATCTCAGGAGAGCGTGTGAGGCCGTGCAGTTCACCTGTCACTTACCCAGAAGGAAGAACCGAATCCTGCCCTTACTCTGCAAGTGTTACAAAATTTTGATCATAATGGATGGTAAGGAAATTGTTAAAAGCCCTGTGAAAACCTTTAGGTGGTAACATTCGAAGTCCATGCAGTGTTCCATAGCTGGTAGCTATTATCTGTCATTATTACGCGCAGCTGTTAAATGGGGTCCCCCCCTTTCCAGGCGCACATCTTTGTTTTAATGACAGAGGAATCATGTCATTTATCGTGCAGATATTAATAGGATACATAATTTTAAATTACAGTGAATATGTGAAATATGGCGAGTTAGGCTTTCGAAAAGAAAGAACCTGCATGGGGGCGGGGGTGTGCTTGATGGAAGTTTTTGAGATTTCGTAGAGGGTTGAGTGATGATTCCCTAAAAGATATTTTTCTCTCTGCACAACTTTGGATGAAATGGTATAGTGTTTCAGACAAAAAGCCAGCTGATTAGAAAGAACATATAGACAGGAGACCAGATTTGCTCATTATTTATACACAGGGTTTGAAAAATAGCCCTTCTCCTCATCAGAAACTATGGCCTGCATCCCACCCAGCAGAAATCCTGATCATTCATCAGTATGAACCACAAACGCTGCCTCGTTCGTGGACCTCTTCCTGTGCTTCCTGGGCGGGGATGATCTCTTCATCCTTTAACCCCGGAGTACTTGGTACCCCTCCAGCATCCCGGGTCAGAGAGTATCCCTTGTGTCGGATGATTTATCCTTATTTCTGACTTTGTTCTCTCTCCACTGGATTCCAAACTCCTCAAGGGAAGAGCATCATCCTATCTCTGCAGCCTGGAAGATGCACAGAGTGCCTAGTACAACAGGCAGCTTCGAGAAAGAGAACGATTTTCAATTTGGAGTTGGTTCCTCAGTTCACTTTTTTTGGCAGGGGGTAACTTTGAAGAAAATATGCTGCAACGATCCACCTGTCCAGCATGCTTCCATGAGAAAGATGGTACCGATATTTTAATTAGGGCTTGATCAATAATGGGCCAGGCCTGCTGGGAAACCAGTTTCACAGTGGGAGGAAAAGCATCAGGGGGGAAAGGATCTCCAAGCTGGAGGCAAATAGGGGGCCGGCTGCTCTACGTTAGTCGAGGCAGTTCTAATGTGGGCTTCTGGGGAGGCAGTGGGAATGCAGTGTTGGTCCATCTGGGCATCTGTAGGGGATTGATAGTCTGGTGACAGGGAGCTTCAGCAGCAAGTGATGGGGACCCAGCCAAAGGGAGCAGGGTTCAGACACAGGCTGGGTGGGGCAGTAAGGCGGGGTCCCAGAGCCAAGCGAGTAGCCAAAGCCCCGGGGAAAAGGACCGGGCAGGCTCCTGGCCTTGGGACACAGTGGAGCTGGGCAGGTGCAGGAATGCCCTGCCGGTGAGCCGCTCTGCCATTGTTCTGTCGTCAAGGCTCAGCACTGGCGCCCAACCCAGCGTCAGAACCTTGGGGGTGACCCAGCTGGGGAGCCCAGGGCGGGGCTGCAGTTGAGGGATGGGAAAAATACAGTCGTGGAGCAATTCTTTCACAGCCTGTGGTAGGTGGCAGTTTTATGAGGTCAGCACATCTGGAACACGTTTGGGGACCATCAGAAAACATCGATAAACCCTGCAAGCCAGCCTGTCATGGCTGACTTGTGTGCTGAGGCCCGGGTCCCCGCCGTATGGAGCTCTGTGGCCAGACACGACCTTCAGTGTCCTGTGTCTGACAGATGCAGTATGCTTTTCAATAATAATCAGCAGAAAACTGGGGTAGGAACCTGGTCTGTGACCGACAGGGACCAGCATGTGAAAAAAAATCGCCTGGTGCTGTGTCTAGTCTTCTGGCAGATAAAAATCTAACCACTGGTAGGGGTTTTTTCCTTTTTCTTTAGAGGATCACTGACCTTCAGGGGTTAAAAAAAAATTTAAAAATGGAAAGTCATAAAAATACGTAACTCCTGTCGGCTTTTACCGTAGTGTTTTGTTTTGAATTTTCCTTGTTCTTCTTTACACACATGTTTATTAGATTGGCTTCTCTTTATTACATGGAAATGCAGAGATCTCTAAAGAAAAATAAACAGACCATCATTTCCTCGTTCAGTTACTGCTAAGAAAGGAAGGCGTGTACAGAGGTAGAAATTTCAGACAGTAAAAAAAAAAATAACAATAAAAAAGAAAGAAATTTCAGACAGTACAGAAGGGTACAGTATGGCAAGTGAACGTTTGTGATTCTCAGGGAAGTTTTATGCAGAGGTATACATATGTACTTATTTATGGGCCATTATTATTTAAGGAAAAGGAAATATATGCTACACGTATCGTATGCCTTTGCATTTTTTTAAAACCTAATCAGTCCCAGAGATCGTTCCCTGTGAGCACGTACAGATTTACCTGATTCGTCCGAGGAGCCATATAGTATTACAAGTCCGGACTCACCATAATTTAACCGAGTCCCTAATGGTAGACATTTCATTTCCAGTGTTTTTCTGTTCCAGATAGTACCGCCGTGACCATTAACAAGCTGATTCTCAAAACCACTACTTCTGAAGGTCAGGGCGTGTGTAATCCAGGGCTCAGCAAACCTTTCCAGCGGAGAGCCAGATAAGAAGTATTTTCAGCTTTGCCACAGGCAGTGGTCTCTGTTTCAAACACTCATCTCTGCGATTGTAGTGCAAAGGCAGCCCCAGCTGGGCGAACAGGTGATGGTATGTCCATACAGTGGGATTCTATGCAGCCGTGAACAGGATGTAGCCCTGATGCATGGGTAATGAGCCTCAATGACATTATGGCTAAGGGAGGAGGGCCAGACACGGAAGGTCACGCACCATATGATTCCATTTATACTAAGTGCCTAAAATAGGCAAATCCATAGAGACAGGGTTCAGATTGGTGGTTGGCAGGGGCTGGGGACAGGGGACAGTGGGTCGCAACTGCTTGATGGGGGCAATCGGGTTTCCTTATGGGGTGGTGAAAATGCTTTGGAAGTAAAGGTGGTGTGGTTCGTCAACACTGCAAATGTATGAAATGCCACTGCATTGTTCACTTTGACATCGTTAATTTTGTGTTATGTGAATTTCACCCCTATAAAAAAAGAGATGCAGTCCACACCTGGGGGGGGGCGGGGGAGAGTAACCATAGTCAATATGTAGATGAGTGGGCATGGCTGTGCTTTCCGGTACATTTTAAACTTGATTTACGTATGAGAAGGCAGGCTAGCTTGGCCCCTGGGCCGTAGTTTGCCACCCTCTGGTGGTATCTGAAAAATGCTTTTGTTAGTAATGTGAAGGCTGGATCAGATGGACCCATGTAGGTGTAAGGATTGGGTAGATGTAAGGACTTTAGTCAGGGAGGCTATTGCAGGAGGCCACAGACCCTTTGAAGAAGCTGCTGAGTCTACAGACCCTTTGCCCCCCAAAGCTTATTTATGTGCATGCACGTACAGTTTCCCAAACAAATGCCTGGTCAGGGTCCCAACTTGAGAGACCCTGTTCTGGTTGGAGAAGATGAGAGCCCAAATTCCTAGAGAATGGCAGTGAGGAAGTAGGGGGCCCAGGTTTCTGGGAGCTTTCCAGTTCTGTAGAGAAGCCAATAGGATGAAGGCTGGGAAGAAGCCATTGGAATTCCCAGTTAGCTCCTCGATTTATCTCAGTGGGAGCAAAGTCTTTAGAACAATGGCACCACGGTCCAGTGGTCACAGGTGGAGAGTGAGCGAGGGCTCATGTCGTGGAGGTGGAATTGTAGACCGCCTTCTCCAGCAGGTTGGTGTTAAAAGAAAGAAGGAAGCTTTAAAAAGCATGAGCTTGAGGGCTGGTTTTTATAGGAAGGGAAAGATCTGAGTGTGTTTGCAGGCTGAGGGAGGAAGGCCCAGAGAAGGGGGGCATATCGAGGTCCAGCAGCTGGGTGGTAGATCCTGCATTGAGAAGGAGAGAGGACATATAGACTGCAGGAAAGGGCGTCTATAGGTGAGTTTAGAGGTGGAGAGGAGAGTTTTTTGCTAAAGGACCTCTTACCTCTGTGAAATAATTGACAAGAGTGTGGACTATAAATGAGAAAGTTGATGGATAGGGGTCAAGGGTGTAAGGGAGTCATAGAGGTTGGGCAGCGCCTGTGAGCAGGGATTGAGAGTCCCTGGTGGCTGATGTTTACCACCACGGGTGAGTTCCCAGGACTCACTAGTCAGCAGATGCTTACTGCATGTGTTCTGGGTGTCAGGAGGTTACCCATCTAAGAACACTTGAGATCATGTCTGATTTTTCAACGAGACTGTCGTGAGGCAGAGTACAAGAAGTGTCGCTAATTCTTCACCTGTGCATCCCAAAGCTCATATTGCAGAAGCGGCTTTGGCAGGTAGACTCATAATAGTTGAATCTGTACAGCCCTCCGATAGGTTAGTCAAATGGGCAACAGGGATGACCTTTACACAATTGCCGAAAAGTTAACTATACCAACGTGAAAGATAATTCCTAATTCACACACAGGTGGTTCCCAATTCATGCAGGGTTTTTGTGAATCCTATGAAATTTGGCAGCTAGATTGGACATGTGTTCCTCCTCTCTCTCCCCCTTCCCCTGTTCTGTTTGCTTGCTTGCTTGCTTGCTTTAGCAAAAACCAGGTACTGTGCGAGCAAGATAGAAGTCTGTGAGCTCAGAAAACTCAGTCTTTTTAGTGGGGGTATAAGTGGCCCTTTAAGTTAGGGGTGAATCTTCCTAACGCCGTTGCTTGTTGATGACCCAGTGACCAACAGTCTGATAACAAAAGGTTTCCAGGACCCAGTGTGAGTAGCCACCAGTGTTCTTGGATACAGCATTCTTGACACTGAACATCTACCCCCTATTTGTTGCTCTTGCCCCTGACATTCAACTCCCTCCTTCCATGTTTCTCCCATGAATGATCCCAGCGGATGCCACATATTTTCTGGAATACATGGTGCATCGCCCCTTGTTAAAAAGTAATCGGAGCGCCTGGTTGGCTCAGTGCATAAAGTGTGCGACTCTGGATCTCAGGGTTGTGAGGTCGGGCCCCATGTTGGGTGTAGAGATTACCTAAAATCTTAAAAAAAGAAAAAAAGATTGCTGTTCTAGATTCTGTGGCCATAAATAAATAAATATTTAGTGTAAAAAATGCAAAGAACCACTATAGCTGTCCCAGGAGACAAACAGAAGTGTATGATTCAGTTAGTTCCTTCAAGAAGCCTTAACGTAGCCAGGGATTTGGTGTTAGGTTCAGGTTCAGGCAGCGCCACTGCCTGAAAAGCAGTTTTGAATCCGCAGTATATGCTGAATGCTGAATACCTGCTGTATGCCTAGCTGTGTCGTTGACGTGAGTTTTGAAAGAGTTATAAAATACTGCCTAAATTTTCAGAGCTTGCGTTACGGGCTGGGAAGGAAGATTAATACAGGTAAAACAATCAGCAAATAATAGAGGATGGTATGATTGAGCACTGAGTTGCACTGGTACATTTATTTTTAAAAACTCGTTCACTGTGGTTGGGAAGTGAGGCTAAGAAGGAAGAGCTTACTTGGACTGAACGGCAAGTTCAGATGTGCGCACACGATCTTGGGCAGCGGTCCTCAACTTTTGCTGTGGATTAGAATCACCTGCGGAATTTTTAAAGTCCTGATGTCCAGGCTCTATCCAATACCAGCTCAAGGGTTTTCCAACGCCAGTTCTCAGATCCTCTGACACCAACTGGGTGTCCTACAGTGCAGTTCAATTCTGACACTAATTAGCGTCAGACCACACAGGTGTAAGGGCTCAGTCCCATCGGACTGTCCCCACCTCAGACACCAGTCACAGGTATCAGGTACCGAGGTATTGGGTACCTGCACTTCTGTCCAACTTGACTACAAATTTGGGGGTTCCCACTCCCCCCCCTCCCGTTGGATAATTTACTGGAATGACTCACAGAATCAGGAAAATGCTATACTTACTGATATAGTTTAGGAGCAAGAATACAGATGAACAGGCCAGATAAAGAGATACATAGGGCGAGATCTGGAATGGTCCCACGTGCAGGGGTCTCTGTACCCTCCCAGCATGTGGATGCATTCACCAGTCCGGAAGCTCTCAGAACCCCATTGTTTAGGAGTTTTTACAGTGATTCCATTACACAAGCAGGATTGATTAAGTCATTGGCCATTGGTGATTGAACTCAATCTCCACCCCCCTTTTCTCTCTCCCAAGGTGCAGGGGTGGGACTGAAAGTTCCAATCCTCTAATCACATGGTTCCTTCTAGTGACCACCGGCTCTCCTGAAGGTGACGAGAGTCACCTCCTTAGCATGAACTCCAATATGGTTGCAAGGGCCTTGCTATGAATAACCAACGTCGCTCGTATCACTAAAGAAATCCCCATGGGGAGGGGAGGGGGGTGGGAGGATGGGTTAGCCTGGTGGTGGGTATTAAAGAGGGCATGTTCTGCATGGAGCACTGGGTGTTATGCACAAACAATGAATCATGGAACACTTCATCTAAAACTAATGATGTAATGTATGGGGATTAACATAAGAATAAAAAAAAAAGAAATCGCAGTTCCTGAATCCTAGATGACCTCATCAGATAACACCAGTGTAGTTAAGTACTGTACCATACAAATTAGTTTTATTAAAATTTTTCTAAATGAAAAAAAAAAAAAAAAAGAAATCCCCATGGGTTTCAGGAACTCTGTGCCAGGAACCGGGGTCAGAGACCAAATACATCTTTTTTATTATATCACAACCAACCCAATTAGAATTTCTGGGAGTGGGAGCCATGCATCTGTATTTTTAAAGCTTCCTGAGGTGATTCCCGTGCACAGCCAAGTTTGAGAAGCAGTCTTCTCGGGCAGTGGTTTCAAATGCTTAATATTAAAGAAAAAAAAATATTAAAACTGTAGCTCCACCTCCAGTCGCATTAAGCCAGAATTGCTGTGAGGCCCAGGGATGGTCTGACTTAAACGAGCCTCAGGTGCTTCAAGTGCGAAAGCAGAGCTGGGAAGCACCCGTAAGGTACTGGTGGGACCTCCCCAGTGACACAGCTCTGGGGCTCACAGGAAACGACTGTCTGGACTTGTCCACTTGGGGGTCACTGTCAAGTTATACATAAGTCCAGGAGGGGTGCTTGGGTGGCTCAGTCGGTTAAGCATCTGACTCCTGGTTTCAGCTCAGGTCATAATCTCGCAGTTTTGGGGTTGAGCCCCATGTCAGGCTCTGCGCTCAGTGTGGAGTCTGCTTCAGATTCTCTCTCTCTCTCTCTCCCCCTCTGCCCCTCCCCCCCTAAAATGAATAAATCTTTTATAAATAGATAAATCCAGGAGGGCCCATTACCAGCAAGATGGGCCCAGGACAAAAACTTGGGTGATCAAGAAGAAAAGCTATTGCTTTTGAAATGGTTGTATTCCCAAGGGGGTTGATGCGGGAGCAGCTTCAGCAGAGTGGGCTGGGGTAGATCCTAGGCTAGATTCTGGGACCTTCTCTGAAGAGCCCACAGATGCCACAGGGGTGAACTCTCAGCGCCTGGCCATGTTAGTGGAAGGAAGGTGCAAACCAGACGGGAGAGAACTCATGAGGGCATCAAGGTTAAAGTGAAGGGTTTTGAGGTTTTGTTTTAGAATCAGGTGAAGACACAGGAGAGGAACCAGACTGAGGTGAGTGTTTAAAGGGAGAGGGAGAGGGGCACTGGGTGGCTCCATGGGTTAAGCATCCAACTCTTGATTTCGGCTCAGGTCATGATCTCAGGGTCCTGGGATGGAGCCCTGGTCAGGCTCCATGCTCAGCTGGGAGTCTGCTTGAGGATTCTCTCTCTCCCTCTCCCACTCGTGCGCTCTCTCTCTTTCTCTCTCTCAAGTAAATAAATAAATCTTTAAAGAGATAGAGGTGATTGGGGAAGGGAAAAGAAGATTGAAGGTGCTAGGAAAAGAGGCGGTCATCCACCAACCCTGTCACACGTGTGTGCTGGGGCCCATTGTTCTTCCTCGGGCTGTGCAAAAGGGTGGAATGCAGACATCGGGCATCTGGTAGCAAAGCAAAACAAGCGTCAAAAGCTATGTTTTGTGACCGAGGAAGATCTAAAAAAGACATGGAGAGATCTGTGCATGCCTGGTTCTCGTGATTGACCTGGTGAGCACTGTCTGGCCCTCTGGCACCCTGAGCTTTGGCTACAGTTCTAATGGAGCACTTTGGAAGTACCGATAATGTTCTTGCTGTATGAACTTGGCTTGGAGCAAGTCCCCCAACCCCAGCTGTGCTTACCAGACCAGAGCCCACCCTTGAATTGTTTGTTTCTAGCACATAATGAAGTCAGTACAAAAATTTGACAGTAAGATATTCAGACTTTTATATAGCATTTTGGCATTGCCATGACATCCAAATGCAGTACCACCAAATTGCCCTATAAGTGCATCAGTTACAGTGATCTATGGCAGAGAGGGGAGAGGCGGGGGTATAGGTAATGTGAATATGGGTGCCATTTTAGGGTTTACTTCCTCTCTGTTTTATTTAAAATAATTTGCAAATTTTGGTGCTGTGATCAGTTACAAATCACTTTTTTTTACAATTTCATTTATTTTTTATATGAGAGAGCAGCACGCACAAGTGGGGGGGCGGGGAGGGGAGGGGCAGAGGGAGAGGAAGAATCTCAAGCAGGCTCCACACCCAGAGTGGAGCCCAGCGTGGGGCTCGATCTCACGACCCTGAGATCATGACCTGAGCCAAAATCACGAGTCGGATGCTTAACCGACTGAGCCACCCAGGCGCCTCAACAAATCACTTTTAAGTGTTTTATTTTGAACTAAGTTTAGATTTATAGAAAAGTTGCAGAAGAAGACAGCGAGTTCCCATATATCCCTCAGTCCACTTCCCCTAATACGAACATCTTAACCGCTATGTTCCTGGGCTTGTGTGTTTGTGTGGTCTTTAACCCTCCCCCCACTCAGGCTGACTAATGCATGGTTATTACTCTTAGGACTTATGTAATGTTTGCTTGAACAATGACAAAGATATTTAACTCTTAGATGCTTGGGCTGCATGTACTTGTATTCTTTTATAGATAATCTGTACCACTCCTAACACGTGGCCTCCAACACTTTGAGATCATGTATCACATTTGTAAAAATTATGACCAACCCTGGGGTGCCTGGGTGGCTCAGTTGGTTAACCGTCTGCCTTTGGCTCAGGTCATCTGGAACCGAGCCCCACATCGGGCTCCCTGCTCTGTGGGGAGTCTCCTTCTCCCTTTCCCTCTGCCCCTTCCCCTGCTCCTTCTCTCTCCCTCTGTCTCTCTCAAATAAATAAAATCTTTTAAAAAAATTATGATCAACGCTCCAGGATTTTTTTAAAATAATTGCCTCAATAAGATTATATGTACTACTGTGTTACATATTATGGGGCTCCTAAAATTAGTAATGGTTGAAATTAAAAAATAAATACAGCATATTAAAAGAAGTTTTAGTTTTTTTCTTGCCGTATTTCAGTGAAACACCTTGCACCCCCCAGTTTGTAGATTATTGGCTTAAATTATCATCTTGGTTTGAATTTCTCTCTCCTTTCCCAACAGAAACGGAACCTAGTGAGGAAGTGATGCTGTTATGTATATTGTTTTTACACTGATTATCCTGGACTGTGTAATGTAGGAATTTTCCAGTGTGTGGTTTGGAAACAGCTGAACTGTTTCTGAGAATCTCAAAGAACAGAGTTTACTTGAAAGCTTTGTGATTAATAAGGTAAAACTATTTCTCTTAAAGCAGAGCTACGGATTACTTTTTTCTGAGGGTTAAGAGAACATTATAACCAGGGATTTCATTGTCTTTATACTGGAACAAATGCTTTTTTCAGATCTAGACACAGTATGAAAAATAAGACTCTTTGCAAGGTGCTTGGGAAAGTTCTGAGTAGCTCCCAAGTGGGGAGGCCTTTGTTCTGGGGTTAATCGGAGGGACACTGGGAACATCATTCATTGCTGGTATAGGTCAGAGAGAAAAGTTCACATCTGGGTGTTACTGACCACCAAGCCCTTTCTTGTGGTGCTTTCAGAAGTGATATATTGTCAAGCATCCCAAGAGCACAAACCTTTAGTGTAGATTTATCGGGGGGAAATGCTCCTTGTCCATATGATAAAGTTTTATATTTATTTACTTTGAAACTCAGGTAGGTAACAATGAAGGAATTTGTGATAGTTATTTGAGCATATACATTGGCAAACAAAACTCGCTAAAGTGTTGAAATCTGCACTTAACTCAATGCCTGGCATATAGTTTGCTGATTGCCAGGTTGAGTAAATGAGCTTAGATTTTTACTGGGTCGATTGGTAGAGCAGGCTTGCAATGGTTATACACAGTTTTTGCTTCGTAACCGTTTGTTAAACTGTGCACTCAAGTCTTTTGCTTTGCTATTTGCATGTTGCATTTCGGGATAAAAATGTTTTTAAGCATTTCAGGAAAAAACGTGATGAAGTGAATACCATACACGGACTTTGTTTCCTTTAGAGGTTTCTGGGTAATACGCTTAAATTTCCTTTGTCAAGTTGAAGCATAAACATTAGAGTGTTTGCTTGTCAACACACGGAATTCGGGAATTAATTTATAGTTAGAAAAACCCTTTGCAATTTTGAACGTTTTTCGGGAACAAGGTTTCCAAGCGTATCTTGCTAACAGCCAGGAACAGCTGCATTTTTGCACAGTTTTTCAGATGGCTCTCTGTGAAAACAGACAACTCCAGTAACTAAGCATGCTGGGATTGCACAGCACATTACAGCATTTTATGATGTATGAGGGCCCGAGTCCCCTCTGGAACCGAACAGGCTGCCAGTTTGTGCAAAAATACTTACTTGACTTACACCTGAATTCTAAATGGACATTTATTAGAAAAACGGGAAGGATGGAAACTTTTGGCCAAAAGCGTAGAATACGTCACTGCATTGTTTATGCATGCTTAAATAAGAGAATAACAAGGTGATTCCTTATCAGTACATTGAACTGGGGACACGGGTTAGCGCATCCGTGACAAATGGTTATGGCTTACCCGGCAGCCTCATTCCGAGCGTTACTAGTCAGGAATAAGAGTTCAGAATCGGTGCTGTTCACACCAGCACGAAACAGGATTGAGGGTATTTGGGTGGGATGGGGTTGGGGCGGGGGGAGAAGAGCACCTGCACATAAAGTATTTGGTGGATTTCTTTCACGTGAGTCCATTTCTCCCACCCCCCTGCCCCAACCCCAGTCCTTCGTGTTTACGATTTACAGGAAAAGACAAGATCAGTCTTTTAAAATAAATCAGCTAGTTAATTACAGGTGACCACGGGGCAGTTTCTACATTTATAGATGTTCAGATGATTCACTGTGGCAAAGGAGCTTTCTTTTACTCTAGGACGGACTCTCTTAGTTTTTACTACTGCAAAGCATTCACTAGGGAGACATGTGGACTGATCTCCACCCCCCACCCCCATCCCCACCCCCAGTGCTTCCAATTAGGGATCTGTTATCTCATTCAGATAATTGGAAAAGGATATTCAAAATACGACTTCGCGTAAATATAGTTTTTGCCTGCATTAGATTACTAGGAGTTCTGAGCACATCTGGAGGGAGGGCGGCCCCAGGGACCTCGAAGCGGGCTGTTTGGGTTGGCACAGTGACATTAGAGTATATGCCAATTTGTAATGGCTTTTGGAAACAGGCAGTTTTAAACTCTCCCTGAACTATTCCCCCGAGAAATTATTCAATTAAGTACAACTAAAATTAATGTTTAGCATTTTTTGTTTAAGTAAAATAGGCAGCTATAAAGGGAAATCTGCGGTTCATGCCCGAGTTCTCACTTGAGTCTAAAATCAAGCTCCTAAGAAATCACTGAGTGTCCTGGAATCGGTGCATTTTCTAGAAGAGACAGAGTCTCCAGCTGACCACTTTCACGCCGTACACACGTCTCTCTTGCTGCTTTGGTGGTTTTGGACATCTGGGTGTGTGTGCGGTTTCCAGCACCAGCTGGGGAGCCCCTGGGGATCACAGATCCAGAAGGACTCCCTTCCCTTCTTCTAAGTTTGTGCTTCTCAAACCTTAATGAGCATAAATATCACCCAGAGATCATATTTTGATTCATTAGGTGTGGGGTGGGGCCCGAGATTCCCCCCCAACCCCCTGTTCTAATAAGCTCCCTGGGGATGCCGCAGGACCACATGGGAGCAGTGGGGTTCTAAACAGGCGTGGGGTGGGCGGGGGTGTTGGGGGTGGAGTCCCCGGGCTTCATTTTGACTTCCGGTCTGTGGCTTGGCCCCGAGTGCATTCGGGTAGGTATGACTCTTACTTCGTAGTACACTCTAGTACTCATTTCTCAGAATCCCTGATGCTCACGGACCTTCGCAGGGCCCCCAGGGGACTGTTTTGTGAACTAGGATGTGATTCTGATTGATGAGCCCCAGAAGGTCATACCTCCAGTCCTTCTTGCCACATGTCTTCCCGAAATCCAGACACATCGTCTGCCTCGTTTTGTCCAATGCATCTTTTGGTAGCCATGGGATAAAGAAAAAATGAACTGATGTTCCTTGGTCTCTGTTCGTAAACACGAAGGCCAGAGCCCTGGTGAGCAAAAGGATGTATGAGTAAGTGTGGCTTTGCAGTGTTTGACCAAGCATCCTTACTTTTTTTTTTTTTTAAAGATTTTATTTATTCATTTATTTGAGAGAGTGAGAGAGAGAGAGAGAGAGAGCACATGAGAGGGAGGAGAGTCAGAGGGAGAAGCAGACTCCCTGCCAAGCAGGGAGCCCAATGGGGGACTCGATCCCGGGACTCCAGGATCATGACCCGAGCCGAAGGCAGTCGCCCAACCAACTGAGCCACCCAGGCACCCCAAGCATCCTTACTTTTAAGATTTGGCCTCTTCAAGCCTTGGATCCAGGACTTTGATGGTCAGGTTATTCAAGGGTGGTCAGGTTAGGACATGGTTAAAATCCACACTAGGGGGGCACCTGGGTGGCTCAGTTGGTTAAGCAACTGCCTTTGGCTCGGGTCATGATCCTGGAGTCCCGGGATCGAGTCCCACATCAGGCTCCCTCTGACCCTCCCCCATCTCATGCTCTCTCTCTCTATCTCATTCTCTCTCTCAAATAAATAAAATCTTAAAAAATAATAAATTATTTAAAAAATCCACACTAGGTGACAGCTCTTGAATGACTGATTCATAATCCAGGGCGGTGCTTTATCCATATGTGAGAGGGTGTTCTGCTAGAAAGACTACAATATTAGCATCTATCCGACCGGCTGTCCCCTCCTTGTACTGAATACTAACTCACCGTCAGAGAACCACCGGATCGAGAGAGATTGAGACATCCTTATGGTGGCCGCCACCTCTACCCTTCTGATATTTCTACCACAGATGCGGTCCACAGGGCTCATAGGTGCCCGCTAGAAATTTCTGACTATTTCCTTTAACTCTCACACGATCTCCTTTTCATCCCATCCTTTGTTTTTTTTCCCCATCTCAGTAATTTTTTTTGTAAAATACAGTTCTGTTCATGTCGCCCGCCTGCTGACACCCTTCAGTGGGTTTTCGCTGCCTATGCCGTGTTTCCAAGACTTTGACGATTTTTGTCACCTTCTCCTGTGGTGTCACTCATGTAAAGTCCTACTTTGGACTTAATTTTCAAAAATTTTTATTTTTATCAAAATAACACCTCTACATAGTTTGACAAGTCAGAGAGTTTTAGAAAGACTGGGAGAAGCAGGGCAGGTCAGTATCCATAGTGCAGTTACTATATTTCAGTAATGCCACAGTGTGCTTCCTATTTCTTGATGTTTTCCATCTCAGGCTCTGTTGACCTCCCCACCTGAGGAAGATGTTAATTTAACCTGTAGCAGCCCTACCCATGTGCCCTTCTCCTCTCCCCCATGCTCACACATTTTAGCCAAGTCAGTGTTTACGGAATTATGACTTTGAAAATGTTGTTCATGGCTGAATCGCAGTGCGTACCAGAATCAGATTTCATTTCATTACACCCTTTTTTCTAAAGTTAGGAATTATACCTGTTTCTTTTTTTTAAAAAAATTTACTTATTTACTTCAATGAGAGAGAGAGAGCACAGGGGAGGGGCAGAGGGAGAGGGAGAGAGAATCTCAAGCAGACTCTGCACTGAATGTGGAGCCCAACACGGGGCTCGATCCCACGACCCTGAGATCATGACCTGAGCTGAAGCCAAGAGTCAGACGCTCAACTGACTGCGCCACCCAGGCGCCCCTACCTGTTTCTTTTTTGTTTTGTTTTTTTCACTTGCTTAGTTGCCTTTATCGTTTTTCATTCTTTCCCCACTCCCCTCCTGTTACCTCTGACAGCATTATGGAATCCCTTTCTAAAGACTGATACCGTTCATGCTGCCTTGGTCTGTTCTGGCTACTGTAACAAAAGAGTGCAGACTAGGGGGCTGATGAATGACAGACAGCTGGAAGTGTGGGATCAGGGTGCTAGTGTGGTCAGGTGAGGGCCCTCCCAGGTCGCAGACTTGCGTCTCATAGGGCAGAAGGGGCTAGGAAGCTCTGTGGGGTCTCTTTATAAGGGCACTAATCCTATTCATGAGGGACCCACCCTCATGGTTTAAGCACCTCCCAAAGACTCCCCCTGCCTCCTAATACCATCACCGTGGGGGTTAGGATTTCAACGTATGAATTTGTGGGGGGGTGATGAACACACATTCAGACCGGAGCAGTAGCCCACCAGTTTCATCTTTTTGGAGTCCTCTCTCTCCCTGTCTAACCTAGACAGACCACACTCAGGCGACTGCCTCCCTGTCTGGGATGGCGCACATTACCACAGTGGGAACGTGATGCCCTGTTTTCTGGACCTCTTTCTTCCCTCTCCCCTCTTTGGTGGAACACATTCTCCAGGAACTTACAAGAAAGGGTGCGTGGGAAATCAAAACAATCTAAGACCGGACACATTTGGAAATCACCTTGTTAGCCCTTTCTGTTTGATTGAAAGAAGGAGCGCGTTGCAGGATGGAGTTAATTCTCTTGGAATTCTGAAGACATTCCTCCATTCGCTTCCAATTTGCCGGGATGCTCTAGAAAGGTCTGCCGTTCCAATTTCCATTATACATGAGCTTTTTTTTTTCCTCCCGTCTCTCTGAAAGCTTTTAGAACCTTTTCAACTCTAGTTTCTGAAATTTCACAACGATATGGGTGTGACATTTTTTCCGCCTCAACTCATTGCTATGAGTACTTGGTACTCCCTTTTCATCTGGGAGCTCGTGTCCTTAAATTCTGGGAAATTTTCTTGTATTATTTTATTGTTAATTTCCTCCATATGATTTTTCTCTTTTTTCCTCTCTTTCTCTTTGTAGTTCCATTGTCAGCATCGGGCCTCAAGAAGTAATCCTCCACTTGATTAAAAAATGTTTTCTCTTTTTGTTCTCACTGCTTTGTCATATTGCTTTATTTCTTAAATAATGTCCTCAACTTTATCTTACAATTCTTCCTTTCCCCCATCTCGCTCACTATCCATCCAGTCTTTTGTAAAAAAAAAAAAAAAGTTTTTTTCTTATCTTTTCATTTTGAACTAATTACAGATTCACAAGTTGTAAAGATAGTACAGAGGTCCCATGGACCCTTCACCCCCTTTCTATCAAGGGTTCTATCTTCTGTAACTACAGGACAATGTCAAAACCAGGAATTTGACTTTGGTATAGTGTATGTGTGTGTATGTGTGTCTAGTTCCATGTCATCTTTTTTAATTAAAGATTTTATTTTTTTATTTATGTGAGGTGGGGGAGAAGCAGAGGGAGGGAGAGGGAATCTCAGGCAGACTCCTCACTGAGCGCAGAGCCCAACACAGGGCTCGATCCCATGACCCTGAGATCATGACCTGAGCTGAAACCAAGAGTTGGACGCTTAACTGACTAAGCTACCCTGCTCCCCTCCATAACATTTTATCACATGTGTAGATTCATGTGACCATTACCACAATCAAGACTCAGAACTATTATTGCCATCCTAATTTTAAGAACTCGTTCTTGTTTTCTGAAGGTTCCTCTGTCATCCTTTTGTTACAATTTTGTGGAGACATTGTCTTCTCTCTCTGAGGATATGTGTGTCCGTGTGTCTGTCTGTGTGTATGTGTTTCTTTTGCTCCAGAAAGGTTTGTTTTGGAGCCTTTCTACAAATGTCTGCTGATTCTAAATGCTCACATTTAAAAAGGAGGCGCTGCAAGTTGATCAGAAGGACTTTGGGTGAACTTGAACCGGTGGGCCTCACTTGACAGCAGTAGAGGGGAGACTCAACCGTTTCACTGGAGGATTTTCAGATACCAGAATATATACGTCTTTCCTCTTAGGCTAGTCTATTCATGGAAAATAGCCCTCCAGTCCTCTCTTAGGGGGTATGTGCAGCTCGAGCTCTGGATGCTGACTAGAAAGAGATTCAGGGGGAGGGCTAGTGAGCTGGGCTCACATACCTTACAGGCACACTTGTACTTTTACTGCCCCAGACCCCCTCCCTCACCAGTGCCTAGTGGCCCTGACAAGGAACCCCCCAGCTGGGATTCAGACCTCATTGGGGAAGGTACTGCCCAGAGGGCAGAGATGTTTGCTGGGTTCCCTAGGCCAGGGCTGGTCCACGGAAAACACTGTTCTTGGGGTGAAGGTGCACAGAAGCCAACAGATGAAAGAGCCACAACCAGGATTGGTGAGCAGGAAGCCCCCCTCCAGCTGGCCGGGGTGGTGGGCAGGTACACAGTGGGAGTTGGGCAGTGGGAGCTGGCTCCCTGCAGGATGGTGCAGTGCCCATGTGTGCAGGGCAGTGGCAAGCTGGTCACCAGGCCTGGGCTCCGAGCCCACTGGGAGGGGCTGTCCGCCCTGGGCTCACCGCTGGGACCCAGCCCCACTGGATATTGTGTGTATCCATAGTCTCGGGGGGGCAGGCACAGCAGCAGGAAAAAGAAAAAATGCTAGCATTCCTGATCCTGGAGCGGTCCCTTCCTCTTGCACGGTCCCTCCCTCACCCTCTGCCAAGAAGGCAGCACATCAGGCTCCCTGCAAAGGAGAGCAGCTTGGCACCATCCATAAGCGCTGAGTCAATTCTCCAGAATTTGGAGCCGAGAGGCAGTAAAATGACCGTCGGCATAAAGGAGTAAAATATAATGCAAAGTGTCAGTCTGTTGATGCATTTTATAAAATTGGGACATTTTCTTTCATTAATGATTTTTACTTGTTCTGTGCTTTCCGTGGTACTTTGCATTTGGATTTCTTTTCTGTGCTTGGAGAGTTTAAAAATACCTATTACGGGGCGCCTGGGTGGCTCAGTCGTTAAGCGTCTGCCTTCGGCTCAGGTCATGATCCCAGGGTCCTGGGATCGAGCCCCGCGTTGGGCTCCCTCCTCAGCAGGAAGCCTGCTTCTCCCTCTCCCACTCCCCCTGCTTGTGTTCCCTCTCTCGCTGTCCCTCTCTCTGTCAAATAAATAAATAAAATCTTTAAAAAAGATTAAAAAAAATAAAAATAAAAATACCTATTACAGTAAAACAAAAGGAGTATTAAAAATGCATTTATAGTCAAAAAGTCAAAGACGCACTTGTGAACTGTGGCTCTGAGAGGCCTGCCTGTAACTACCTGCCTCAGGATAAATGCGGGCATAGATCTCCTTCTGTGCCCCCTTTCTAGAACGAGAAACACGCCCAAAATATGTCTGAAGTGTGGAAACATGTTGGAAAAAAGGCAGGTTACTCTTCTGCAAAGGAGGAGCATTTTCTCCTTAAGTGGAGAAATGTTTCTTCTTCAAGTTCTTTGTTGTTTTTTTTTAAACCAGAGTGCATGGTTAGCATCTGCCTTCTGACTGATAGATGCCGCGGTTCTGAGTCTTTCAGAGTCCAAGTCTTCACCAACTGTCTGGGCTTCATCAGAGATCTTCTTGCGCTTCTAAAAAAAAGGGAAGTGTGGAGAAATCAAGGTGATGTACCTATGGAATGGGAAAAATGCAGACGGTGTTTAGTCTGAAGTCAGACATGAGCTGTAATCTGAGACATGAGCGGCATGCGCTACCGAGTAAACTCGTGGATCGAAACCCAGAGACGCATCTTCCCGTGCCCTCCTACTCACTCCCCTGGTGACTTGGACAAGTGACATGATGTGCATGGGCCCGTTTTGACATCTTTAAATACTATAACAGTTTCCCCATCTACCTTTCAGGGTTGTCAGGGGGATCCGAGAGATACACAGAGGTGGTGCTTTAAAACTGTATTCCCACCATTGGAAGTATTTTTAAAACTCTTCATTTAGATGACACCAGATTGAAACAGGGAATGTAAGCCCAAACATAGAAAGGATGCCATTTCATGCATTTCACGAAAAGCTAGTCTGTCTTTTTGAGATCTGAGAGGCAGAACCCAGAAATCATGTTCAAGACTCTCTCCGTTCCTAATATTCTCTTCTTGGTGTTATACATTTTGTTGTAGGTTATAAGAATTTGAACATGCTCTAAATACTCAGTAGCAGGGGCAGATATGGAAATGTAAGGCTGTGATTCTATTAGCATTTTTGAGTCCCAGAGGAAAGAAAATGACTCAGGCAGACAGATCCTTTTGGATCGGAGAAGTAGGCTGTTTTTCAAAGGGGGTAAAGACCTACTAGTTTGAGTCCGGATACTTCATGAGAGACTCTAGAAACTTAAGTGATAAATGGAGGTATAAAAATTGTCCAGGTTTGGGGCACCTGGGTGGCTCAGTCGTTAAGCGTCTGCCTTCGGCTCAGGTCATGATCCCAGGGTCCTGGGATCGAGCCCCGCGTCGGGCTCCCTGCTCTGCGGGAAGCCTGCTTCTCCCTCTCCCACTCCCCCTGCTTGTGTTCCCTCTCTCGCTGGGTCTCTCTCTCTGTCAAATAAATAAATAAAATCTTTAAAAAAAAAAAATTGTCCAGGTTTTTATTTCTTTTTTGAAGATTTTATTTTATTTTATTTTTTAATGAATAAGTCTTTTTTTTTTTTAAGATTTTGTTTATTTATTTGACAGAGAGAGAGACAGCAAGAGAGGGAACACAGGCAGAGGGAGTAGGAGAAGGAGAAGCAGGCTTCCCGCTGAATAGGGAGCCCGATGCGAGGCTCGATCCCAGGACCCTGGGATCATGACCTGAGCTGAAGGCAGACGCTTAATGACTGAGCCACTCAGGCGTCCTGAAGATTTTATTTTTTAAGTAATCTCCACATGCAGTGTGGGGCTCGAACTTACAACCCCAAGATCAAGAGTCGCATGCGCTACCAACTGAGCCAGCCAGGCACCCTTTGTCCAGTTTTATATAATCAATTATGAGAGGGGAAAATACTAGCAAATGACCTTGGCCTACCATTGAGGGTTGATCCTTGACCAAAGTCATGATGGTAGATAATCATGGTTATGACCAACAAGATAGAGCATAACAAGTAACAAGTGTACATTTATATAACAATTAAAAATTATTTTTAATTATATTTATATTTTTAGCTTTATGGCATTTAAATAATCCCACTGCCTATGCAAAAAGCCCTAAGTTTATACAACATAGATTCACAGCATATAGACACACTCAACTGGATCAGATATTTGGTCTAATAAACTAATACGTTCATTGTAGTAAATAATAATTAAACATTTATTTAACAGTCACTTAGAAGATATTTATGGGGAAAACTGAATGATCTCCGCTTTCAAACCGAGCAAAACAAGCAGTCTTGAGGTGGTTGACTGGGTGCCCCCTTTCCTTTCTGAATGTTACAGAAAAGCATGGGGACTCATGATTGCACAGACCAGCTTTGCGGCTTACCAGCCGTGTGCCTTTGGACAAATGACCTCTTTGAGCTTCGCCTCTCGTGCACTAGTCTCACAGGGTTATCCTAGGGATTAGCAGGAATAGTACCTTGCTCCCAGGGGCCACTCGGGAACTGATATGTTCCCTTACTGTGTTCTCACTCTTGCATATGAACAGGGATCCCACGAAAATTGAGGAAGTAGGCCTACTGACATTTCTTTCTTTCTTTTTTTTTTTTTAAGATTTTATTTATTTGAGAGAGAGGGCAAGAGGGAGAGGACAAGTGGGGTGAGGGGCAGAGGGAGAAGCAGGGTCTCCACTGAGCAGGGAGCCTGATATGGGGCTCAATCCCAGGACTCTGGGACCATGACCTGAGCCAAAGGCAGATGCTTAACCAACTGAGCCACCCAGGCACCCTGCCTGCTGACATTTCTTATGGAACCTGAGGTTTGGATGGATATCCTTGGTGGAAACCCATTTGGCCACACGTGTGAGTCTACTTCTGGACTCCCTTCTGTTCTGTTGACCTTTTGTCCTTACCGTACTGTCTTGACTACTGTAGCTTTATAGGATGTCTTGAGATTGGAGAGTATTACTTTTCCAACTCTGGGTTTATTTTTCCAAAATATTGATTAGAAGTGGTGAGAGTAGACATTTTTGTCTTGTTCTGATCTTAGGGGAAAGTGTTTAGTGTGTCATCTTTAAATATGATGTTAGCAGGGCGCCTGGGTGGGTCAGTTGGTTGGGCATCTGCCTTCAGCTCAGGTCATGATCCTGGGGTCCTGGGATCAAGCTCCACATCAGGCTCCGGAAGTCTGTTTCTCTCTCTACCTCTGCCTGCCACTCCCCCTGTTTGTGCTCCCTTTCTCTCTCTCTGTCAAATAAATAAATAAATAAAATCTTAAAAAAAAAAATAGGATGTTAGCTATAAGGCTTTTTTTTTTTTTTTTAATGGACCTTAGTCTTTAGAACAGTTTTAGATTTACAAAAATTTAGCAGATAGTGCAAGAGGGTTTGCATAATACCCACACCTAGTTTCACCTCTTATTAACATCTTACATTAGCCTTGTATTTACATAAAATGAGTCAATATCAATATATTATTATTAACTAATGTCCATAGTTCATTCAGATTTCCTCATTTTTTACCAAATGACCTTTTTCTGTTCTGGGATCCCATCCAGGATACCGTATTATATTTCATAATCATGTCTCTTTAGGTTTCTCTTGCCTGTGACAGTTTCTCAGACTCTCCTTGTTCTTGGTGATGTTGGCACTTTTGAGGGAGACTGATCAGGTATGGTGTAGGATACACCAGACTTGGTCTGATGGTTTTCCCATGATAAGACTGGGATTATGGGTTGCTTGGAGGAAGACCACAGAGGTGCAGGACCTCTTTCAGCCTGTCATATCAAGGGTACGTGCTATTGACATGACTTGTGACTGTTGATGTTGACCTTGATCGTCCAACTGAGGTGTGTTTGTTAGGCTTCTCCACTGTAAAGTTACACCTTACCCCCCACCCCCATTTCCATACCCTGTTCCTTGGAAGGGAGTTACTACTTGCAGCCCACATCCCCTTTTCGAAGACAGAGTGTCTACATAAAGTATTTGGGACTCTGCACAGGAGTTTTGTCTCTTCTCTCGCATTTATCAGTTTATGCAATCATGTGTTTATATCTGCATGGATGCATGGATATTATTTTGGCTCTGATCCAGAACTACTTCATTTATTTTGTTGCTCACACTTTCCCTGTTTTGGTCGTTGGAAGTTCTGTCATTTGGCTCCTGTACCTGTGCTCCAAGGACATACCCCCACTGATGGGGTTGTTTTTGTTTGTTTCTTAAAGCAATTCCTTAGTTTCTGGTGCTACCAGATACTTCAGGCTCATGTTGTGTATTTCCAGCCCCAGTCCAAGGGTTAGCCTATTTCTCCAAAGAGCCCTGGCTCTTTTTATTGGAGAAGGGGATTAGAAACCAAGATCTGGATGCTAAGTGTGTTCCTTGCCCCTGCAGTGCTTTTTTAAACGCCTTCCCAGTTGAGGAAGTATAGAAATACAGTTATGTTTAGTAGACTGTGCATATACGCTTAACTATATGTAACCATCTGTATCTATCTTAAGCTAAACTCTCTATCATCCATTATCACGTGGATTGTCCTAGCCTATCTTTAAATTCCCACTCCAACAGTGAGAATTTGGCTGCCGCCATTCATCATTCATCTCAATTGTTCAGTTCCAGTATACAAATTGAGCAGTATCTGAATTGTTAACTCCAACTCCCACCAAAAACAACCTTATCAGGGGCACCTGGGTGGCTCAGTCGGTGAAGCATCTGCTTCCGGCTCAGGTCATGATCTCGGGGTCTTAGGATCGAGCCGCACATCGGGCTCTGTGCCCATCATGGAGTCTGCTTGAGGATTCTCTCTCACCCTCTCCCTTCGCCCCTCTCCACGGTTGTGCTCTCTCTCTCAAATAAATAAGTAAAATCTTGGGGCGCCTGGGTGGCTCAGATGGTTAAGCATCTGCCTTTGGCTCGGGTCATGATCCCAGAGTCCTGGGATCGAGCCCCATATCTGGCTCGTGGCTCAGCAGGGAGCCTGCTTCTCCCTCTGCCTCTCCTCCTGTTCATGCTCTATCTCTGTGCCTCGAATGAATAAATAAAATCTTAAAAAAATAAATAAATAAGTAAAATCTTAAAAAAAAAGAAAGAAAACAAACTTATCAACTAGAATTTCATTCTAATATGCAGCCACTTTTGCCTTGAGTCTTACAGATTTTGCTCACATCCAGAGTAACTAGGAACAGCACCTTTTCTCTATCCCTCTCAGTGACGAAGTTTTATACGTTTGTAGTACAGCTAGATTCTCTCACCACAGTGTGCATTCCCTCCTGGAATCCTCCACCTCCGAAATGACTTTTTTTTTTTAATTTACATTCATTAAGGCTCACTCTTTGTGCTCTAAAGTTCTGTGGGGTTTTTTTTGTTTGTTTGTTTGTTTTTGTTTTTTTTTTTTTAAAGATTTATTTATTTATTTGAGAGAGCGAGAATGAGAGAGAGAGAGAGTACATGAGAGGGGGGAGGGTTAGAGGGAGAAGCAGACTCCCCGCCGAGCAGGGAGCCCGATGCGGGACTCGATCCCGGGACTCCAGGATCATGACCTGAGCCGAAGGCAGTCGCCCAACCAACTGAGCCACCCAGGCGCCCAAGTTCTGTGGGTTTTGACAGTTGCATAATGTCACATATTTGCCATTACAATATCATACAGAATGTTTTTAGTCCCCTAAACATCCCGTGCTTCACCTACTCATCCCTCCCCTCTTCCTCCCGAACCCCTGACAACCACTGGTCATTATATTCTCTCAATAGTTGTGCCTTTTCCAGAATGTCATATAATTGGATTCATGCAGTACAGAGCCTTTTTATGCATGCAGGGTGCTAAGAAATACATGTTGATTATCAGTCAGCACTGAGCATATTATCACCAGGATTCCAGTTTCCTAAAGTAATGGGAAGTGTATTTTTGTTGTTACCTTATTTAGCAAGGGTTCCAATGTAGCTTACATTTTTTAAAGTAAACTTTTTATTGGGGGTCTAGGAAAACTGGCGAGGGCTTTATTTTCATTCCTATCGTAGGGTTGTTTAATGCCTGAACTCAGATAACATGTGTTATGCTTTTAGATCTTGTCTTCAAATTAGGGCTCATGGTGTCTTCTCTGAGCTCTGTGATTTTTTTAACGACTTTTTAAATGTTGCGTTTCTGTGCTGATGATAATATTTAGAAATTTAAAAAATATTCTGGATCATCAGGATGACCATGGCATTGTGTCTTGCTGTCCAGTTCCAGCCCACATATGTATATGTGTGTGTAATTGTCCTCGATCCCAGCAGTTCTTGGCTGATGAGAAAAGAAGGTATACTCAATATAGAATGATGTCTTTGCTTCCGTGAGAAGTGTATAAAGGGTGTCTCCACAGCTAGAATGAAAAACAGCAGGACAAGCCCAAAGGACGCATACTATAGTCTGTGTTACATTCACATTTCAAGAGCAATTTAGCATTAACGACACAAGCTTTATCTGTCAACATTAAATTATTGTTGTTAAGTAGAATTTTACTTTTATAGCTTTTATTTTTAATATGAATATTTATGTTTAGAACTATGGAATACGGAGCCATAAACAGAATACGTATCCAGATGTGTGGTTATATTTAATGAAATAATTTAAACAAAATGATTAATGCTGAGGGGTGTCGAAGAATTTGTTTTTTAACTTTCTAACTATATGCAAGATAGGAAAACAATGGCTGAGCACATGGCAAGTTTTCAGTAAATATTAGTAGCTGTTGTTATGGTTTTACATAATGGGCGCTTTCTGTAATACGCTAGTCTAGCCTGGCTGTCTTCCCTTCCCCACATTTTGGCATTCACTCTATCCTGCAGCTCCGGCAAATTGTCCTCTCCCTCCGCTCACCCCCCACGCCCAAAGCAGCAATTATAGCATGGTCCACACCGGCTTCCCAGATGTCACTGCACTAGATGCAGTCTATCCCGCCCCACCTTTTCTGCAGGGATGCCCTCCAGGGTGGCATTCTTCTCTCGGTCTTTCTGCCACCACCACCCCCTGCTCCCCACTAGCTTTTTGCTCTTCTTATTCTTTAAATACTAGTGTTCTCTGAGATTCCCCCTTTACCCGAACCTCTTTTTGTTTACTCTGTCCTCCTTAACTCTAATTTTTAAATTAACACACAGCAACATTGACTTTGTGTATATACGTGTAGCATGGTAAATTTTAACACACGTGTGGATTTGTGTAACCATTCCCACAAACAGGGCACAGACCAGTGCCTTCCCTCCAGAGACCCCCTTGTCCTGTTGTTTGACAGCCATACCCTCCCCCATCCCTAACCCATAGCAACTACCACCAACTGCTCTGTTCGCCATCACTTTGGGTGTTTCTGAAAATATCATATAAATGGAATCATACATAGGAACTTTGTTAGTATTCCACTTCCATTTTTCTGTTGTGGTTTTTATTGTATGTCTTTGTACGGACTGTATTCGTGGTTACTAGGGATGACGATGTATACACTTAACATTCTATAGTCTACTTAGAACCAGTATTTGAACGCTCAGTTCGGGCATAGAAACCTTACCAGCATGCAGCCCCTCTACCCTACCCTGTATGGCGTCCTCGTCTGTGTATCACCCTTCTGTGCATTGAGCACCAGACATTGTGACTTTTGCTTTCAACCGTCAAATACTAAAGAGCTTAATTAGAGGAGAATCTATGCTGTTTACCCAGGTATTTTTTACTTGGGTTGCTTTTCCTTCATTTCCGACGTTCTAGATCACCTAGACTAGACTGTCTAAAGGACTTACTTTACTGACAACAAAGTCTCTTAGCACTTCTTTATCTGAGAATGAATTTCTCTCTTTCCCCTTTACTCCTGAGGGGGACTTTCACTAAATATGGAGTCCTGTGTTGACATTCCTTTCTTCTCAGCAGGTTTACAATTGTTGTTACCCTTCCTTCTGGCCTCCCTGAATTCTGATAAGAGCTATACAGTCTTTCAAATCTCTGTTCACCTCTAAGACTTTCTTTTCTTGGGGTGCCTGGGTGGCTCAGTCATTTAAGGGTCTGACTCTTGATTTCAGCTCAGGTCATGATCTCAGGGTTGTAAGATCGAGCCCCACGTCAGGCTCTGCACTCAACAGGGAGTCTGTTTGATATTCTCTCTCCTTCTCCCTCTGCCCCTCCCTGCTCCTCCATGCTCTTTCTGTCTCTTTCTTTAAAATAACTTAAAAAAAAAAAGACTGTCTTTTCTTTCTTCAGTGCCCAGTAGCTTGGGTACAACATGTCTAGGTCTAGGTTTCTGTGTGTCTGTGTTGTTTGAGGTTTGCCAAGCTTCCTGAATGTGTAGGTTTACAGTTTGTTGTTGTGTTTCACCACATTTAAGAAAGTGTCGGCCATTACTTCTTCAAATATTTCTGCTGCCCCATACTCTTTTCTTCTTTTTCTGGGACTCTGATAATAGGAATGTTTGACCTTTTGCCATTGTCCCACAGGTCCCTGGAGCTGTGTTCATCAACCCCCAACCCTGCCCCATGAAGTCTCCTTTCTTCTGGTGCAGATTAGATCATTTCTATTGACCTGTCTTCCAGTTCGCTGCCTCTTTCCTCTGTCATCTCCATACTGATTTTGAGATCATCCACTGAGTTTTTCTAATTCATTTATTGCATTTTTCAGTTTCAAAATTTCCATTTGGTTCTTTTTTTTTTTTTTTAATAGAGAGAGAGAGAGAGCCCGAGTAGGGAGGGACAGAGGGAGAGGGAGAGGGAGAGAGAGAGAATCTCGAGCAGGCTCCATGCCCAGCACAGAGCCCAGCGTGGGGCTTGATCTCATGACCCTGAGATCCACACCAAGAGTTGGGTACTTAATTGGCTGCACCACCCACGTGCCCCCCTGCCCCCCGCATTTGGTTCTTTTCCATGTCTTCTGTTTCTTTGCAGAAATTTTCTGCCTTGTCATTTGTCTCAAGAGTTTTCACTTTTACTTATGTGGGGCATGTTTGCTCTGATTGCTTTAAAGTCCTTGCCAGATAACTCCAACAACTATGTCACCTCAGCATTGGCATCCATGGACAGCATTGGTATCATCTTTTCTCATGCAACTCGAGATCTTCTGGTTCTTCATATGCTGAGTAATTTTGGATTGTATCCCGGACATTTTGATTCTTATGTTATATGATACTGATTCTTGTTTAAATCCTACAGGGATGTTGATACTTTTTGGTTTAGCACACATATGACCTGATTGGGTTGAGGCCACAAGTTCCAACTAGCTTTCTATGGGTTGTGGTTCCAGTGTTGACTAAGTTTTCCGTTTTCACAGTGCTATTTGGATCCATCCCATTTGTGCACCCACAAGTGGCCAGTCTGGGAGCTGGGTGTTTTTCTGTTCTGTAGTTCATATCCATGGATGCATAGCTCAGAGGGGTCCCTGAATTCAGAAACAACCTTAAGGGGGTTTCTTTCCTAATCTCCTTCCAATGCTTGGTCTTCTTGGCACTTTCTGGTCTCTAGGGCTCCCTTTTTTATTCCTCCAGCCCCAAATCTGGGGCTTTAGTTACCCCACTCTGCTGTACACTTCCCACTATATATTGTAGGGTTCCTTCTCATTTTCTTTAACCTGTTCTGAGTCTGATTTTTTTATTCTTTTGGCTTTTTATTTAAAAATTTTCTCAAGCCTACAGAAAAGCTGAGAGTATGCCCTTCCTGCATATCTGATCACTCACTATTCATCTACATTGACCAGTTTTTACCATTTTACACCTGTTTTCTTCCTTTTTTGTACACTTTGTTTTCCAGCAAACCATATAAAAGTCAGGTGAATATGTCTCCTAAATACTTCAGCATGCATTTCCCAAGAACTAGCATGTTCTCCTACATAACCACGGTATCATTAGCAGCCAAGAAACCTAACCTTGACATGGGATATTGCTTAATATGGAGCCCATATTTAAATTTCTTCAGTTGCCCCAGCAATGTCCTTTAACCACTTTCTTTTTTTGAGGTGTTTTTCTCCAGCGTTCATTCAAAATTTAAGCATTGCATTTAGTTGTCATGTGTCTTTAATGTCCTTGAATTTAGAACATCTACCTTGCTTTTTTTTTCTTAAGAGAGAAAGAGAGTGAGAGTGAGCAGAGGGGAGGGGCAGAGAGAGAGGGAGAGGGAGAATCCCAAGCAGACTCCATGCCCACCACAGAGCTCAATACAAGGCCTGATCTCACAACCCTGAGATCATGATGAGCCAAAATCAAGAGTTGGACGCTTAACTGACTGAGCCACCCAGGCGCCCCTTGGCCATTGATGTTTTTAAAAAGTTCATGGCCAGTTGTCTTGGATTTCCCACAATCTGGATTTTCCCAAGTGTTTCCTTATAATAAGATTCAAAGTAAACATTTTTGGTAAAAAGACCACGTAAGTAAAGTTGTGTACTTCTCACCGTATGACATCAGGAAACCTAAAGTGACAGTTTGTCTCGTTATTGCCGACCCTAAGTTTGCTCACTTGGTTAAGGTGATACCTGCTGTATTTCTTCATTGTGAAGGTACCTTTTCCCCTCTGTAACTAGGTAGGAATTCATGGGGTGATACTTTGAGACTGTGGATACACTGGTTCCCAGCAGCCCTTTACCCGGTGGTTGGGTGGTTGGTTTTTTTTAATTGAAGTATAGTTGACGCACAATGTTACTTTAGTTTCAGGGGTACAACATAGTGATTTGATAACTCCATGTGTTACTGTGGAATAGTATGCTTACCGGAGGTGTGGCTACTGTCTTTCCAGGCAACACTATTACAGTACCACTGAGTATTCCCTGTGCTGTACCTTTCATCCCTGAGACTTACTCCTTCCGTAACTGGAAGCCTGGACCTCCCACTTCCACCCATTTTGCCCATCTCCTGTCCTACCCATCCCCTGGGAATGCCCAGTTTGTTTCGTGTATTTATGGATCTGTTTCTGCTTTTTTGTTGTTTGTTTGTTTGCTTTATATTTTAGAATCCACATATAAGTGAAGTCATATGATATTTGCCTTTCTGTTTTTGACTTATTTCACTTAGCATTGTACCCTCTAGGTCCATCCAAGTTGTCACCACGTGGCAAGATCTTATTCTTTTTATGGCTGAGTGATACTCCATTGTATACATACACCACATCTTCTTTATCCATTCATCTGTCAGTGGACACTTAGGTTGCTCCCATGTCTTGACTGTTGTAGATAATGCTACAATAAACATAGGGGTGCATATATCTTTTCAAATTAGTGTTTTTATTTTCTTTGGGTAGATACCCATTGGTAGAATTACTGAATTATAGTATTTCTATTTTAAAATTTTTGAGGACTCTCCATACTCTTTTCCATAGTGGCTGTACTAATTTACATTCCCACCACCAGTGTACGAGATTCCCTTTTCTCTGCATCCTCGCCAGCACTTGTTCTTTCTTGTCTTTTTGAGCCTAACCATTCTGACAGGTGTGCCTCATTATGATTTTAACTTGCATTTCCCCAATGATGAGTGATGTTGAGCATCTTTTCGTATGTGTCTGCTTGTCATCTGTATGTCTTCTTTGGAAGAATGTCTTCTCAGGTCCTCTACCCATTTTTAATCAAATTATTATTATTTTTTTGGTGTTGAGTTGCCTAAGTTCTTTACACATTTTTAGTATTAGTCCCTATCATATATGTCATTGCAAATATTTATTCATTGTGCAAAGGCTTTTTGTTTTGGTGTAGTCCCAGTAGTTTATTTTTGCTTTTGTTTCCTTTGTCTCAAGCAGCATATCTAGAAAAATTTTGTCAAAGAAATTTGACATGTCAAAGAAACTCCTGCCTCTGCACCTGGTGATTTTAACATCTATTGATGATCTTTCCCTAAATCAATCATGGTTACAAAATGGTTACAAAATGGTGTGAATCTTTGACTTTTTATGGGTGATAAAACTATACATAAAAGCCTGGAAGTGATTATGTAAAAGTCATAATGGCAGTTACTTTGGGGGAAGAGGGAGGTAGTGATTAGATAGTTGGAGGCATGGAGGGCGGGAAGGAGAAGAAGGGTGTTGAGGTGTTTGCACCCACCTTTTTCTTGACCTAGGTGATCATTAAATGGATATTTACTTTGTAATAATTCACTGAACTGTACATACATTTTCTGTACATGTACTTTCTTGTATGTGAAAAAGGTTAAGATTTTAGCATGGAAGTTTCACGATAATATTTACATTTGTGTTTCAAGGATTCATTGCTCACCATGACTTATTTAATATTTTATATTATTTTACCATGACTTAATCTGGATTTCTCTTTTTTCCATTCAATTCTTCATCATCTGAAAATACTTCTTCAAGTAATTTTTTTTTTTTCAGGAAGAAAAAGTATATATACACACATACTTTGGGGGATGTTATAAAGATAATTGTCTCTAAAATGTTTTTCTAAGGGGCACCTGGGTTGCTCAGTCAGTTGGGCTTCCGACTCTTAGTTTCAGCTCGGGTCATGATCTCGGGGTCTTGAGATTGAGCCCCGCATCGGGCTCCATGCTCAGTGGGGAGTCTGCTTGGGATTCTCACCTTCTGCTCTGTACTGCTCCCCCTGCTCATGTGTGGGCATACGCTCCCTCTCTCAAATAAATAAGTTAATTTAAAAAAAAGTTTTTCTAAGATACATGTATCGTTCTCTCTTAGAAAAATTATATGTAAAATATATCTCCTAAGATACATATATACAGATATATGTATATATAAGCATATAGATATATACACATGTACATACAAACATATAAAGTATCTGTGTACACATACACACACACGTACATGCATGCACTCACATGGGTATGTAGAACCATCCATTTTTGCACACCGTTCATTTCTATTTTTCTCCAGCTCTGAATACTTCTGCATGCTTTCTACAAATGCAGGCTAGTCCAGCAGATTATACCCTCAGGCACTGAATATTAGTGCAGCATGGGGCAAATGCACTCAGCCACTTAGCCCTCTTACACTGAATGTGATTTGCATATGTTATTTACTCCGCTCGGTCTGTCTGCCTGCTGCTGAGTTTGTGTTTTGACAGTTCGGAGCTATAACAGCTGACGGAAGTGTCCAGGTGATATTGCTAAATTTATCATGGAGAAATATAGGAAGACGATCTTACTGGATCTTAAAAGAGGAGTTGTAGGGCAGTCCAGGTGCTTTTGCAGTGCAGTGAGGTTAAAGATGGGCAGGCAGTTTAAGGATTTGGGGCAATTCTCCAATGCTCTGGGAAGAGCGAATGGAAAAATCACTGAGTGGTGGCTGGATGTCACTCTGGCCCAAGGCCTGGCGGTGGCTCCGGGGCCCCAAACAGATGTGAGTGCTTACCTGTGCACTATCCTGCAAGAACCTGACTGTCAAACACTCTTCAGTTCTGATCCATTTAACGTCCTGTTTCCTGCAGAAACCAGCTGGGCGAGCGCTTCCCGACTCCCTCCCATCCATGAGCCTCCACCACAGCTCAGCTAGATTTTGAATCCTTAGGTCACAGCCTGTGTCCCTCACACCTTTTTACTAAATATTTAGTGTTTCACACTACCATTTGAGTGCGTTAGAATGTTTTTTTCCGAAATTCAGAAATTTCACGAGATCTTTCTAGACCTTTCAGAGCTCAGTGAGGTGTTTTTTTTGGTTTGTTTTATTTTTGTTTTTTTTTTTTTTCCTTGACATGAAGACTCAAGTGTTTTGTCAGCTCAACGAAAATTCATTATTTATTCGGCCATTGTTCCTCCTTCTGTTTTCCTGGATTTTTTTTTATCCCTGTCTTTTTTGGTTTTCCCCTCCCGTGTTTTGTCCTCTCTAGCCTTTTTCTCTGACTTCTGGGAAATCATTCAAGCTTGTTGTCTAAATCTTGTATTTAGATTGCCATCTGTTTAATTGCCTTCCTTGTGGTTTTTAATTTGACAGTTGTACTTCTGGTGGATGCAGTGTGTCTAGTAACAAAGTTGTTACTCACTGTGGCTTGCACTCAGTTACTGTCCTGTGGAATCTTGTTTTTTAAAAAAAGAAACTGGCTCCTCAAGATTTCTCCTTTTCTGGAAGGAATTGTCTTCTCTTGGGCAGAAGAGGTGAGGGAGGGAGAGGATGCTCCCTCATTTTGAGCTCTTTCTTTACACCTGCTGCCTGTTTGCTCCTCTTCATACAAGGGAGATCAGTGTCCATCTGTTAGAAGTGGGGAAGGTTCAGGATTCCTGGGTGGCTCAGTTGGTTGAGTGTCTGCCTTCGGCTCAGGTCATGATCCCAGGATCCTGGGATCGAGCCCTGTGCCGGGCTCGCAGCTCATCGGGGAGTCTGCTTCTCCCTCTCCCTCTGACCCTGCTCACTGCTTGTGCTCTCTCTCTCTCGCTCAAATAAATAAATAAAATCTTAAAAAAGAAGAAGAAGAAGTGGAGAAGGTTCCTCTGTGTCAGCATAGGCTTTTGGGACAGTTTTAGGCCCAGATGAGGGAAGAAGGAAAGGGGCCTGTGCTTTCTGCTTGGACTCATTTACCTGTCCCTGCTGAAGATGTGAGCAGGTGTAGTAGCCAAGGGGGTTTCTCCTAGGCCTCCAAAGTCTGAGCAGGTCCCAGAGGCTCTGGTTGGGTGCGCTGGAGTTCCCCACCAACTGCCCCTTTTTGGAGTGCCATGAGCGAGTTAGAGCTTCTTTGCTGAGTCACAAGATTGGTCTTCCCTTCTGTTCCCAGTTTCTGTTCCATATTTGACTTCTTTTCCTAGTGATATTGTTAGAGGTTACCCCCGCCCCCATTCTAAATCTCCATTATAGGGAATAGAGGGAGTAAAACGAATACCCTCAAGAAAAGCTCTTTATTCACTCTTTGTTTTAACATTTGTCTTTAAGTGTGATGAGCAATAGAAGCAAAAGGCCTGATAGCATAATGACTTCACAACCACCAGCGCCCACCGTGAGTACAAAAAGGCCCCAAACTTATCTGAAAATACGTAGTGCGCGTTCTGCCTTTAGATAGAATGTACCGACACTTGCAGCTGGGAGTAGAGAACATTTACGAAGTATAATTGGAGTCCGATATTTCAATATCATGTATTTCTTCCTGCTTTTGACCCCATCCGTTGTGTGTCATACTTTACATTGTCCGTTGTTCCTTTCTGCATTGGAACGGCCACTCCACTTGGTGTCTCGCATTAACACAGGATGGAAATAATAATCTTCCCAGAACCCAATGCAAATCCTTACCAGGAAGCAAAAGATCAGTTTCTCTCGGGAGGCTGGACTGTCCGGAATCCGAAAGAGTCACCTGGTGGTTTCTCCACCTGTTCTCTGCAAGTTGTGTTTAATTTGCTGGTTCGAGACTGTGGTTGGGGGAATTCCCACCTTAGCTTGCGGGCTGTAGGGTGGGGATTCCCCCAGGCTCCCTGCCCTTGGAAATCTGGGAAGTTCCTACCAGCTGACGCCAACAGACCAACCCCCCAGTGGCAGGATAAACCTTTTAAAAACGGATCTGACAGTATGTTTCAAAGTCCACGCAGCGATCCTAACCACAGGTTGTTAACTTAAGGAAATGAGACAAAAGAAGGAAAATGATCACGGAGGAAAGAATCCGTTGACTCATTATGTGTAAATATAGAAGCATGTTCTGTACCCCACAATGGGCTATTTTTAATGAGTGTTTATTTAATGGAATGAATATTTTGTAACCATTAGAAATTATAACTGTGAATGGAGACTGTAGCAACATGAAAGAGCACAAAAGGTATCATGTTCATGGGGCAAAAGGATTATGTGTTGCAATTATATAAAAATAATATGTTTATGTCAAATCTTAGGAGAGAGCACATAGAGGTGATTACTGGGGCATTTGGATAACTTTTGACTTTTCTCCCCTCTCATTTATAAACTATTAAGTAATTTTTATCGCTTAAAAAAATAGAGTTGGTTTTGTAAAGAAACAAACAAACTAGTAATCAGAAGAGGTTTACCAACCAAATGAAAAGCTTTGTGTTCGGTCTGAGATTAAAAACATCAACCCCCTTGGGACGCCTGGCTGGCTCCATTGGAGGAGTCTACAGACTCTTGATCTCAAGGTCATGAGTACGAGCCCCACCGTTGGGTGGAAAGATTACTAAAATAAATAAATAAACTTAAAGAAAAAGAATCAACCCCCTCAGGGTTGCCTACTGATCTTTGCTGAGCTCATCCACTACAAAGTCTTGATTTACCTCTAAGTTGTAAATATTTACATAAAGTTTAAAAGGAATCTATCTAGAAACCCAATTAACCCACAACAACTGACAAATACTTAGTGTCAGACAAGGCATGTGTCACACTTGACTCTCTTTAGTGACAGAGGCTGATCAAGCCTGAATTTTATATTACATACTGCAGCATTAGAACATAACTAGACTGTAATCAATTGCGTGTACCAAGCAACTATATGGAACAGAACTGTTAACTGTGGAACAGCCAGATAGGACACGAAGAATGGGTGCTAAAAACATTTGCTTTTGTATATGCTCCTATGTATAAGCTCATCTGTGTTCTGTGCAGACTTAGACAAAAGCTTAAGTGGCATGTCCAGTCCTCAGATCGTATTGTAGGATGAATTCTGTGCCCAAAGCATCAAGATATCACAAGATCTCAAAATCACTTCCTCTGAGGGTCCACCAAAGTTTTCAGCTAAGTGCTTTTATCCCAGAAGAGAAGACTAGGGAGGTAGATGAGAGGTGTCTTGTGGAAGAAAGAACACTGGTGTTGTGTTCTGGAAATGACTGAGGTGGACCATGAAAAGCAGGCAGGTTTTCGGCTCAATGTATAGAACCTTAATAATTAGAGTCACCCTCCAGCTCAGGCAAGGAACTGATTTCCTCCTGAGTTTCCAAGTTACCAGTCGCAGGGAGCATTCAGCAAAATGTTTAATCATCCTGCTGCCCTGGTTGCTATAAAAAAAAGGAGAGAAACTGCGGGACGATCACATGACCTCTAGCCGCTCTACAGTTTTGTGATTCTAAGGCATTTGCTTTGTCTTTCTAGAACGCATGCCTGCCTGCCTTCCTGGAAAATCGTAGGAGTATCATAATACTGCAAACTTAATTTTTTTTCTGGTTTACATTTTTAAATTGAGGCACAGTTTACATACAGCAAAATGCACAGATCTTTAGTATTCAGTTCTGGGTGTTTTGACAACTGTATACAATTGTGTCATCATTTAGAATCTTTCTGTCATCCCAGAAAATTCCCTTGTGTGCCCATCTAGTCAGTCCCCCCCCACTCACCACCACCCAGAGGCAGCTACTTTCTGATTTCTGTCCAGTACTATCCTTATACTTCATATAAATAGAATCAGGAAATAAATATTGATTTTCATTTTCTTCTTTTAGCCAACAAAATGCTTTTGAGATTTATTAGGTTGTTGCATTAATAAGCAGCTCATTGTTTTTATTGCGGAATAGTATTCCATTATACAGATATGCCTAGCATGCAGATTTGCTTAGCCATTCTCCTACGGATGGGTATTTGAGTTGTTTCTACTTTGGGGTTCTAAGGAATAAGGCTGCTGTGTATATTTTTGTGCAGGTCTTTTTGGGAAATATGTTTTTGTTTCTGTTTGGTAAATGCACAGGAGTGAAATTTCTGGGTCGTAAGTTAGATATATGGTTAACTTGATTAGAACTGACGAACACTTCTACAATTCCTTTGTGCCAAATCATCCCCAGCAATTAGCATTGTCAGTCTTTAATGTTAGCATTCTAGTGGGTGTGAAGTGGTATCTCATTGTGGTTTAAAATTTGCATTTCCCTACTGACTAATGATGTTGAGCCCCTTTTCATGGGCCAATTATGTGTCTTCTTTACAAAACATCTGTTCAAATCTTTTGCCTGTTTTAAAATTAGGTTGATTGGGGTGCCTGGGTGGCTCAGTCTGTTAAGGGTCTGCCTTTGGTTTGGGTCATGATCCTGGGGTCCTGGAGTCGAGCCCCACGTCGGGCTCTCTACTGGGCAGGAGCCGGCTTCTCCCTGCTGTTCCCCCTGCTTGTACTCTCTCTCTCTCTCTCAAATAAATAAATAAAATCTTTAAAAAAATAAAATAAAATAAGATTAGGTTGATTGTCTTTTTTCTTGTTAATAGATGGGTGTGTTCTTTATATATTCTAGATATGAATACTTTGTCAGATGTATGTCCTGCAGATATTTACCGGTCTGTGGGTTGTTTCTTAATTTTTGTCATGGTGTCTTTGGATGAGCAGAAATTTTTGATAAATTCCAGCTGATCACTTTCTTTTCTTTTGTGCATAGTCTTTTTATGTCCTATCCAAGAAATTTCTGCCTACCCAAGGTTATGAAGAAATTGTTCTATTGTTTTCTTCTAGAAGCTTTACACTTCGAGGTTTTACGGTTAGGTCTTTGAACCATCTCAAATGAATTTTTTGCTTTTGATGGGAGCAGAGTCAAGATTGTTTTCCTCCTATGCGTATTCACTTGTTTCAATATCATTTGTTGTTGAAAAGACTTTTCTTTGTGTATTTGACTGACTTATTGTTACCTTTGTTGAGAATTGAGTACACACACACACACACATTCTCACTCACACACACATTCTCACTCATACACATTCTCACACACACACACACACACACACACACAGGGGTCTGTCTCTGGACTCTCTCTTGTTCCATTGATCCATTTGCCCTTCTGCCAATACCACACGGTCATGATTGCTATATATTTATAATAAATCTTGGATTTCAGTAGCATAATACCTCCAACTTTTATTTTTTCTTTGGCAAGATTATTTTAGCTCTTCTAAACCATTTGCTTTTCCATGTACATTTTAGAATTGACTTACCAGTTCTATTTTTTTTTAATGCTAGGATTTTAAATTAATTAATTTTTTATGTTAATACCAGCGTAGTTAACCTACAATGTTAAATTAGCCTCAGGTCATAACACAGTGATTCAGCAGTTCCATACATCACCCTGTGCTCATCACAAGTGCCCTCCTTCATCCCCATCCCGTTTCACCCCTCCTCCACCTCTCCCCCACCCCCTACCCCTCTGATAATCATCAGTTTGTTCTTTATAGTTAAGAATCTGTTTTGTGGTTTGTCTCTTTTTTTTCCTTTGTTCTTTTGTTTTCTTTCTTAAATTCCACATATGAGTGAAAAACCTGCTAGGATTTTGATTGGGACTACAATGAATCTGTAGATCAATTGAGAGAGAGAAAACGTATCTTTAAAACACTGAGTCAATCCGTGCAGGTGGTAGACAGCTGTCCATTTCTTTAGGTCTTCTTGAATTTCTCCCAGCACCGTTACAGTTTTCCGTGTAGACATCTTGCCCATCTTTGGTTAGATTTATTTCTAAGTGTCACTGGATAGACTGGGGAGACCCTGGGCCCTGGGGCCTCAACCCAGTCCATCCCAAAGGTGTTGCCGAAGGTTCTTGGTCTTGTTAGAAGGAAGAATTTAAGGACAGACACAGCACAGAGGAGTGACCCAAGCAGGAACGTTTGTTAAAGTGAAAAATACACTCTTGAGATGTGAGAGCAGGTGAGCCCTGGGGGTTGGGTTTCTATCTTTTATTGATGATTGATGGTTGATGGTTGTTAACTAAGGGGTGGAATATTCACCTCTCCAGGCAGGGATGCAGGGGTTTGCACCTTTTCTTCCTAATTTAGTCAGGGGTTTCCTTCATGGCAGCTGCCATCTTGGACCTGGTAGGTTTGATCTGGCTTCTTGTGGAGTGCTGCCAGGGCAGGCCTCTGACCTTCCCGAGAGCTGGCCATAACCTCCTCGTTGTTGGCCTCCAGGTAGCCTGTTAGAACCTAACTCACCGCCTACTCTCACATAAGCATTTGGTGTACTTTTTGATGCTATTATAAATGGTAGTTTTTTACTTTGACTTTTCAGTTGCTTGTCACTAGTATATAGAAATACATTGCTCTTGGGGCGCCTGGGTGGCTCAGTCGGTTAAGCGACTGCCTTCGGCTCAGGTCATGATCCTGGAGTCCTGGGATCGAGTCCCGCATCGGGCTCCCTGCTCGGCAGGGAGCCTGCTTCTCCCTCTGACCCTCCTCCCTCTCATGCTCTCTGTCTCTCATTCTCTCTGTCTCAAATAAATGGATGGAATCTTTAAAAAAAAAAAAAAAGAAATACATTGCTCTTTATAATTGACTTTGTGTCTGCAGATTTGTTAAAGTCACTAATTAGGTCTAGTAGTTTTTAAATAAATCCATCGTTTTCTCTGTACACAATCATGTCAACTGCAAATATACGTAGTTATATCTTCTTTTCAAATCTTTTGCCTTTCTTTTCTTGCCTCCTTAAACAATGTGGGACTTCTAACAAAATGTTCAGCGGAAGTCATCAGAGCAGATGTCTTCACGTTGTTCTCTGATCTTAGAGAAAAAGGGTTCAGTGATCCACCGTTAAGGATAGTGTTAGCTCTGGTGTTTTCACAGATGTCCTTTGTCAGGTTGAGGAAGTTCTCCTTCAGTCCTGTTTTGCTGAGAATTTGTATCATGAACGGACACTCAGTTTTGTCAAATCCTTTTTCTGCGTTTATTGAAATGATCATGAGCATCTTAGTCTGATCACTGATTTCATGTATTTCTCCTTTTCCAATGTTTGTGTTTAGAGCAGTGCACTTCTGTCCAAGCTCTGCTTTAGTTGCATCCCACAGACTTTCATTTTGAATTCTCATTATCATTCAGTTCAAAGTATTTTCTGTTTTTCCTGTGATTTTTATTTTTGTCTCATAGGTTTTTCAGAGGTGGTTTCCTTAATATTCCAATGTGGGGATTTTTTTTAGTTTTCGTCACATGTGCTCTTTCACCATGAGAAAAGGTTTCTTTTCATCTCCGATAATACTCCTTGGCTTGAAGTCTGTCTGGTGTAATATAGCGTAGCCACGTCGGCTTTCTCAGGCACACACTTTATAGGCCTTATATTCAAAGTGAATTTCTTGTGAAAGCATATAGTTGTTCTTTCTTTCTTTCTTTCTTTCTTTCTTTCCTTTTTTCTTAATCTTGGCTATATTTTTTTTTTTAAAGATTTTATTTATTTGACAAGAGAGAGACACAGCGAGAGAGGGAACACAAGCAGGGGGAGTGGGAGAGGGAGAAGCAGGCTTCCCACAGAGCAGGGAGCCCGACGCGGAGCTCGATCCCAGGACCCCGGGATCATGACCTGAGCCGAAGGCAGACGCCTAAGGACTGAGCCACCCAGGCGCCCCATTGACTGATATTCTTTGTCTTTTAATTGAGGAGTTAGTCCATTTATATTTAATGTGACTATTGATATAATTGGGTTTAGGTCTGCCTTCTAGGTATTTGTGTTCCTTTTGTCCTGTTTTTTGTTCCTTTGTGCCTACTTTCCTCCCTTCTTTTGGGTAAATCCTGCATTTTTTTAGTATTTAATTTTATTCCCTCTGTTTTTTGTTTTTTTTTAAATCTATACCTTTTGGGGTGTGTGTATGTGTATGGTTTTCTTTCTTTTTTTTTTTTTTTAAGTGATTGCTTTAGATCTGTGTTGCTCAAGACAGTAGTCACCATCCACACACAGCTTTTAAGTTTCAATTAGTTAAAATATGAAAAAATTAAAATATGTTCCTGGCTTAAGGAGGGCACTATTGTGATGAGCACTGGGTGTTGTAAGGAAGTGATGAATCACTAAATTCTACACCTGAAGCTAATATTACACTGTATGTTAACTGGAATTTAAATAAAAACTTGAAAATGAAATAAAACATGTCCCTGGCTATAGTATGGAGAATGGATTGAGAAGATGCAGAACTAGCAACAGGAAGATAAGTTAGGACATTGTTTTTGGAAACACTGGCACGATTTTGTGAGATATGAGTAACAGAATTTAAGCGATATCGTGGGATCGAGAGATCCCAGAGGCAGGGTCACCTGAGTGGCTGCAAGTGGCATGTCCGAGCTGGGGAAGGGGGGGAGGCCGAGTGACTGAAGATTTCTGGCTTG
>NC_138383.1:48094343-48116903 GCF_054177405.1 Leptonychotes weddellii
GCCAGCAAGTGAATGTCGGTGCCATTGATGGGGACAGGGAATGTAGGAGGGGACTCAGGTTTAGGGGAAGATGAAGAGTTTAGTTTCAGAGACCTTGAGAGTCCGATATTTGTAGAAATCTCAGGGTACAGATAAGTAGTAGGCAGTTCGCTGCCTGAGTCCAGAATTTTGGAGAGCTATGTGGAGCAGATTTTCAAGTTTTTAATTTACATATTGAGGACACCAAAAGGTATGTAAAATCACCATGGTAGTACTAGAGTAAAAATACACAGCAGTGTGGGATTGTCAGCATTTAAGGGAAAGAGGAGACTCTAGACAGAGCTTGGAGACAGATGGAAGGAAGACGGGGAGAGAGAATGTCACTGAATATGAAGGAATAGAGAGTCATGAGTGAATTGTTAAATAGCAGTGAAAGGTTTTCTAGGCAGGTGTTCTATAGGTAATATTTGATAAATTTGGCTTAGTCTAAGATGCAGCAGAGTGCTTTGAAATTATGTCTTTCTTTTAGACTTCATCCATTCGTTGCCTTTATCTGTGTTTATCTGTATTTATTTCATCTGGCTGTGTACTAGGCACTCTCCTGGGCATCACAGGTAGAGCCATGAATGAAAGGGAGTCTCTGTCATACTCTTCCCGCAAAGGAAAGACATGCGAGCAAATCATTAGATGCGAAGTTTAAAGGTCCGTAAGTAAACAGAGGTGGTAGGAAGGGCTGCAGGAGCCAGGAGAGAGCAGCCAGCTCTTCTGTGCCTTCCACATGCTGTTCATTGCATACGCGTTGCTCTCTTCCTACCTCTTCACCGACACGGCCTTCAAAACTCAGCTCCAGCATCCTTCTGGAAACTTCCTTTGATTCCTTTTATTTCTTTAACAGAAACAGTGACTCATATTGGATAGTGTATCTCTAAAGCAACAACAACAACAACAAAAAAGAGCAAGGGAGGAAGGAGTGAGGAACAGGAACCAAAATTGAAATAATAATGTGTACTCATTAGAAGAAATTCAAACGGTACAGAAAATGCAAGGAAGATCATCCAGGATCCCAGTACCTAGAAATAATCATTATTCACATTAGGTTGACATCATCCAGAAATATCCTTGTAGGTTTGTCCAATATGAAAGGGTGGATAGAAATAATTTTATATCATTAGGATCATGCAATATATACTATTTTAAGTGTTGCTAAGTGCTTAATTTCACTTTAAGGAGATTAGCGTAGTGTCAACGATACTTCCAATTTTAAAAGAAGAGGATTAGTGTTTAAAAAAAAAAAGAAGAAAAGCTGAACTTCACATAAAGTGTTCTTGACAAGAGATAGTAATTACTAAAAGATCCGTCTAAGGTTGACAAAAAAAAAAAGATGGTGGTTTTGAAAAGCTGTGGGTCTCCATGTTTCCCTTTTCAACAGCTCGATAGGACTCCTCTGTGAAGTGATGGAGAAATTAACACCTCCAACTTCCTTCCACCTTTCTCCCTCCAACCCCAAACCCCCCAACCCCCCAACTGCTTCCTGACTTTCAGTTATAATTAGAGCATCACTGTTTACAACATTTATCTACCTTTTTGTAAAGTAATCCATGTATCTGCTGATCCCCAGCTCAGTATTTCGATGGCCCCAGATCTCTCCAGCATCTCTTCGGTCATGGTCTCTGGCCTCTCCATCCTAGAGTTCTTTATTTCTACTTGCCTCTTGGTTGGCTAGATTTCATCATCAAGCTGTTTTCTCGAGAAGGACCCCAGTAGTCCCTGGAGTCTCCCATAGTCCATCCACCAGCTTTATGCTGGAATGACAACTTGGCCAAGCATAACTTTGCTGGGTCCTGCTTTCTTTCCCTTGGATTTCTGACAGTCCTTCTCTGTGTCCCAGTCTCACGGGAAATCAGTTTTCTTCTTTACTACTACTCCGCCCACACCACCACCACCCCCTTTTATGAATCAGAATTGCAGATTTCAAAGAACATACATGAGCTCTTTACCTTTCCCCTCACTGCACAGGAGAGAATTGATTAGTAGGGAGGCCACAGCTCTGACACTGTGATGTGAGCTGGAGTATTTCTGGAGTATTAACCACACATCTCTGTCTTCCTTTCTAGAGATAATTGATGACCTTGCCAACCTGGTGGAGAACACAGATGGGAAGCTCCGCACTGAGACCAGGCGTGTGAATATGGTGGACAGAAAGTCAACGTCTTGCGGTAAAGGATAGCTACCCTTATTGTTCTGCCTCTCTCATTGCTTGCACATTTACTCTACTTTCAGTTTCCCACATTGCCTAATTATTGCAGGGATTTGGTTGCCCTTCTAATGCAGACAGTCCCATTTGATGAAGCACTGGAATTGCTAAAAGAGACCCAAATCTTGCTAAAATGAAGTGAGTTGTAAGGGCGCCTGGGTGGCTTGGTCAGTTAAGTGTCTGACTCTTGGTCTCAGCTCAGGTCTGGATCACGGGGTCGTGAGTTCAAGCCCCACATTGGGCTCCGTGCTGGGCGCGGAGCCTACTTTAAAAAATAATAATAAAATGAAATGAAGTGACTTGCTACAAATGTGGGAGAAATCCAATGCATTGTTATTTTCTTTTTTAATTTAAAATAGGAAACCTCTGTGTATGCTTACAGAGAATACCAGTTTGGGAAATTGTGAGACAATATACAGGTTGGTGCTGATAGATCCTCGTGGGTATTGAAGGCCATCTTGCTTACTTTGTGCCTTTTTTTAGTCACAAGCTTAATTGTTGGAGCTTGGACCACAGAGCAGTTAAGAGGCCAGGTTCTGAAGTCTGGTTGAGTTCAAATCCTACATGTAGTGACGTTATCTTTGGCGATCGCCTTACTGCTTAGTACCTTGTACATAAAGTGGGGATACATGGGCCAAGATAAGAATCCCTTGGTGGGATTCTAACAATACTGATTCTCTGGCTTTGCCCTAGAGCTTCTGATGAAGTAGGGCTGCGTGCTGTGTGGTTTGAACTATTTATCGCCTGTGTGCAGTGCCCTGCCCGAGGCCAGCAATGATAAATGGTAGTGACACTAGGAGTGGCCACAGTGATCATTACTGGGTGCTTCGTCTCACAAAGGTGCACGAGGTTTATGAAGCTAATACCTTTATTACAAGCAGCAGTACGATAGCACTCAAAACCCCAGTGATCTGAGCACATGCTTTGCCTCTTAGCCCTTTCGATATGAAAAATGCAGTGGATCCCTCTGATCTGTCCAGTTTTAGAACAAGGATCTCTGTGCAGGGGAGACCTGAGATGTACGGCCCGACAGGCATTACCTTCTTTACCTGATGTGCTGGCTAAACAGAAGTCTAGAACAACAGGGTAGCTGAGGACAGGCAGCCATGGACTCTGGGACCTCCGGAAGGGGGACTCTGAGGGGCCTCCCTGCTCCCCTGTTATCACCTGTCTGTGCTCCCCAGCCCCGGAGTTCTCATCCGCCAGATACCAGCCACGCTGTGCTTCTGTTCCCATGGACGTGCGCTTCTTTCTGCTTCCTGCCGAAAGCAACACCTCCTTGTTTCTTGCTTTACCCACCTTCTCATGTAACTTCTGCCCAGGGAGACTTTGTTCTGCACTAGATCATTTGGAAGCAGAGAGATGCAGGTGCACCCCCCTCTTCCATCTGTTACTGTCTTTGATCTCTATAGAAACTTAATCTTATTGACTCTTAAAAGAGTCGGTAACCTGGTTATCAAAATTAAACTGTATAGAACATGAGAGGGGTCTAAAGCTGGCCATCTTCCCTGACTTTCTGTATTTATGTGGAGAGGCCCTGCAGTGGGGGGGGGGGAGAGGGGGTGAAGAGTGGGGGCTCTAGAGCCTGGGCTTGCATCCCAGCTCCACCAGTCACCAGCTATGCAACTTTGGGGAAGTCCAGACTCCCCTTTGCCTCAGTTTTCCTGTCTTTGAAATGGGAATGCTAATGGTATAGCCCGAGAGCGTTGTTGTAAGGGATAAAGGAGTTAATATAGATAAAGATGTAGGTATAGTTACAGATGATATAGATACAGATCGATACAGATATGTAGCACTTAGAACAGCGTGCAGCACATAGTAAGCTGTAAGTAAGTATTAGCTATTATCTCTGTCTGTCTAAAGTAGGGATAGTCTGGGGCACCCTGGTGGCTCAGTCAGCCCGGATTTGGGCTCAGGTTGTGATCGAAAGGTCGTGGGATCGAGCCCCGCATTGGGTTCTGCACTCAGCACACTGAGTCTATTTGAGATTCTCTCTCTGCCTCTGCCTCTGCCTCTGCCTCTGCCTGCCGCTCACTCACTCACTCTCCAAATAAATAAATAAATAAAATGTTTAAAAATAAGTAAAGTAGGACTAGGCTTCCCGATTCAGTGACAACTTTCTCGAATTCTTTGTTATGTGCGCAGCTGTCATGTTGTTAACTATTTTGGCATGAACGTATTTATAGATATGTTGGTAAGCTTCTTGTATTTGCAAACCAGTGGCCCTCAGCACACGTTACTCGTGAAGTTGTAATGAGGAATGTTACTTCTGTTGCCAGTTTTTTATTTTACGGTATTGCTTATTAGTGTTGGTATTTATACCCAGAAATGTGCATAAAATCTTCTAACTTGAACTCTGTTCCATTTTTTTAAATAGAAGAAATATAGAGACTCCCATAATTACTAAAATGCGTGTTTTTAAAATAAGTTAGCTGTAAATTTATCTTATGTGCCATTTATATTTAGTTATATATAATGTGCAACAGAATTACAGTTGGCCCTTGAACAATGCAGAGGTCACTTGCAGGCAAAAATCTGCATATAAGTTTGACTCCTCCAAAACTTAATTATTAATAGACTACTGTTGACTGGGAGCTTTACCCATAACATAAACAGTCAGTTAACACGTATTTTGTATGTTATATATACTGTATTATTATATATTACATATGATTATAAGCATATATTTTATAATTAAAGTATATATCATACAGTATAATATATTAATATAATAATATATAATCATTAAGTATAATAATATTATATATTATGTACTGTATTCTTACATTTATTTTTTATTTATTTTTTTTTTTTAAAGATTTTATTTATTTATTTGAGACAGAGAGAATGAGAGAGACAGAGAGCACATGAGAGGGGGGAGGGTCAGAGGGAGAAGCAGGCTCCCTGCCGAGCAGGGAGCCCGATGCGGGACTCGATCTTGGGATTCCAGGATCATGACCTGAGCCAAAGGCAGTCGCTTAACCAACTGAGCCACCCAGGCGCCCCTGTATTAGAAGAGAACATGTTAAAACCATAAGCAAGAGGGGCGCCTGGGTGGCTCAGTCATTAAGCGTCTGCCTTCAGCTCAGGTCATGATCCCAGGGTCCTGGGATCGAGCCCCACATCGGGCTCCCTGCTCGGCGGGGAGCCTGCTTCTCCCTCTCCTGCTCCCCCTGCTTGTGTTCCCTCTCCCGCTGTGTCTCTCTCTGTCAAATAAATAAATAAAATCTTTAAAAAAAAAATCATAAGGAAGAGAAGGTGCATTTATAGTACAGTCCTGTGTTTATTGACAAAAGTCCACATGTAAGTGGACCCACGCAGTTCAAACCCGTGTTGTACAAGGGTCAGCTGTATATGTAGGGACTCAGAAGGGAGAAGTCCAGTAGTACAGCAGCATTAAATAGACATTTCTTCGTTCTTTCAGTAGAAATACTTTAAAGAGAATTCTTTTATCCTGTCCATTTGTTTCCCTAATATTTACTTAGCAGTGCCATCAGTAATGTTGATCAACACCCTAATAACTAACCTTATAGCATTTCTGATACCTGATACCTTTAAAGGAAAATTTATTGCATTTATATTTTTTTTTTAAAGATTTTATTTATTCATTTGAGACACACAGATACAGAGAGAGAGAGAGAGCATGAGCAGTGGGAGAGGTAGAGGGAGAGGGAGAAGCAGACTCCCGGCTGAGCCAGGAGCCCCATGTGGGGCTCGATCCCAGGACCCTGGGATCATGACCCGAGCTGAAGGCAGACGCTTAATCATCTGAGCCACCCAGGCGCCCCTGCATTTATATTTTTGTAGGGAGATCTGTAATTATATATATGTTTGTTGGCAAGCAGTGCTAGTTTTTACATGTTGATAAAGGTTCATCATGCGGCCTCCCGAGCTCTAGAGAGGTCAGACTGGTTCAATAACACCCTGCTGTCATTGATCAGTATTAAGCCTGTGAAGTTATTATGCCCTGTGGAATTTACTGAGTGGGTCCATCAGCCCTTGCCAAAATTGACCTAACTTGTTTTTGTAAAGATTTCATTTTTATTTATTTGAGAGAGAGAGCACGAGTGGGGGGAGGGGCAGAAGCAGAGGGACAAGCAGACTCCCTGCTGAGCGGGAGCCCCACGCGGGGCTCGATCCCAGGACCCCGAGATCATGACCTGAGCCAGAGTTAGGCGCTTAATTGACTGAGCCACCCAGGCGCCCCTATTAACCTAACTTAAAAAAAAAAATTATTATGATAAAAGATACATAAATATAAAATACATATAAAATTTGCCATCATAACCATTTTAAGTACGCAGTTCAGTGGCATTGAGCGCATTCATGTTCTTGTGCGGCCGTCAGCACCATCTGTCTCCAGAACCTTTCCATCTTCTCCAACTGAAGCTCTGACCCCGTGAAACACTGACTCCTCCTTCTTCTCCAGCCGGCCCCTCTCAGCCACCGCTCTACTTTCTGTCTCTGTGAATTTGACAACACCAGGTACCTCTAATGAGTGAATTCACACAGTATTTGCCCCTTTGTGTCTGGCCTATTTCACTCAGCAGAATGTCTTCAGTATTCTTCCATGCTATAATAGAGTGTGTCACGAATTCCTTCCTTTTTTAGGCTAAATAATATTCCAGTGCATATACATACTACATTTTGTTTATCCATTTATCTGTCAGTGGACCTTTTTGGCTATTGGGTGAATAATGCCAGTATGAACGTAGGTGTACAAGCATCGATTCAAGTCCCTGCTTTTGTGTGTATATACGCAGAAGTCCTGTTGCTGAATCAAATGGTAATTCAGTGTTTAATTTTTTTTTTTAAAGATTTTATTTATTTGAGAGAGAGAGAATGAGAGACAGAGAGCACGAGAGGGAAGAGGGCAGAGGGAGAAGCAGACCCCCTGCTGAGCAGGGAACCCGATGCGGGACTCGATCCCGGGACTCCAGGATCATGACCTGAGCCGAAGGCAGTCGCTTAACCAACTGAGCCACCCAGGCGCCCAAGTGTTTAATTTTTTTTTAAGGAAGCATTATATTAACCTGTCCTTTTGTTTTGCTTCCAGTCCCTAAACTCTCTCCTTTTTTTTTAAGATTTACTTATTTATTTTAGAGAGAGAGAGAGCTCCTGCAAGCTGGGGGAGGGGTAGAGGGGGAGGGAAGGAGAGAATCCCAAGCAGAGCGCTCCACGCTGAGCACAGAGCCAGACGTGGGACCCAACAAAGGGCTTGATCTCATGACCCTGAGGTCACAACCTGAGCCAAAATCAAGAGTTGGACACTTACCGGACTGAGGCACCCAGGTGCCCTCCAGTCCTTAAACTCTTAGGTACTTTCTGGTGGTTTGATTTTTTTTCCTGATAAAGCCCATTTGCAGGCAGGAGTCAGGGACTTATGTAGCCTGAGAGAGGCAGGCAGGTGGGGTAGAAGTTCCTGTCCTGGGCCCACTCCAGCTGAAAAGTGTAACAGGAGACCCTTCCCCTATTGAGGTGGGTCCCCAGAGAGCACCCTTAGGGTAAAAGTGAACTGGAAGTAAGGTACCTTTGGGAAGTGTGGAGACGCAGCCTTGGCACTGAGAAGATTGGAGAGGGAAAGAGACAAAACCGTAGTTCCTGACGAGTTGGGGGCACAGAACGGCCCTCATGTGGATTTGCATCGTGAGCATCCATCTCAGCCTGGGCCAGGAAACCCCAGACTCTGCATTTGGTTCAGAGTTCTAGATTCACATGCTAGAGCCCCAGGTGCCTGGCAAAAATAATGACATGCCTGTCTGGAAGAGGACATCTTTATCCCTGGTCTCTAAGAATCACCCCAAAATGAATTGTTCAGAGCAGTGACCAGCACACAGTCAAAGATAACCTAGCAGATGTGGAAACAGCACAGCATGAGCCAGAGACAGCCACAGACCACACTTCCAATCTGCACAGACTGGCAGTAGTAGAATTATCAGACGGAGATAAGAAAATCACCTATGCTTGGTATATTTAAAGAAAGAAATGGCAGGCTTGAAAGGATCTTCAGAAAACAGGAAACCATAGAAAGTAGCAGAAAATTTGAAAAGGGGCCAAAATCAAGCTCCTAGAAATTAAAAAAAAAAAATACCTGAAATTCAAAACTCCGTGGGCATATTTGGTAGCAGCAGAGATAATCAACCAGCGGGCAGCTAAGAAAAATATAAGCCATAGTCTCTCTCCATAATTGCCAGCTAGCATATACAAGAGATGTCCAAACGCTATGGAAGTTACATTATGATCTCAATAAGAAAGGGTCTGGAGGGCTTGGTCCAGGAGCCTCGAGACACAGCAAAGGGTCGATCCCCTGTACTTCCCAAATGCAAGGCACAGTTGATCATTTCCATGTAAACACGCGCACACGCACGCACAGGAAGCACGAGCGAGGTATATTTTAACTGTTTGCGGGGTAGATGTTAAGCGACCCACTCAAGTGTCCCTCGGTTACTGTTCACGTGGCACCCCATTTGTTTAACTCCGGGGACGTGAGTGAGCCGAGGGTAGCAGCGGGCACATCATTTTCAGTGCAGAAGTAGGTTGTGAACCGTGAAATGGTCTTTTGTTTCCCTCCCCGCAGCACGTCTTCTTTGCTGATCTGATACATATAAGTCATAGCTGCTTTCGCAGGGAGGAAATTTCCAGTTGTTAGCACACACTGAAGTGCAAGGGGGCCACACAGAAGGGCCTGGCGATGAATTTGTTTGTGCAGTCGTTAACAAAGGATTCAAGCACGTCTTTGTAAACCTTTCACTCAGGAGCCCCGGCTGCAGAAATTTTACTGAGATCTTTGTGTGGCTCTTCTTCCTTTTTCCTTGCCCACCCCTAGCCCCCAGATAGCATCAAGTAGAAAACAATATTGTCTTTTTCCAGCGTCCGAACGCAGATGAGATTGGTATTTTCCATCGGTCTCTATATGTACTTTCAGATCTGTTACTTGTGTCAGGGCGTCTCCACAAAAGCAAGATCTTTGTCATCGCAGTTAAATATTCAGTGTGCCTCCTCCTCATTAGAATTCAAAATAGAGCCTCGTCTGAGTCTGACGGACGAAGCCAATTGTGAGAGGCCAGACTGAGAGTTCTGAATGACTTGGGGGTGAGGGACAGTGTTGCTTCTCAGCATATTGACTATTACGTAATGTTGTCTAAGCACGTCGATTGTGGTTTTAGCCACATTTCAGTGATGTGGGGAAAAATCCGCCCGGCTGACTTTGCACTAACACCGTCCGAACACGGGACCCTTGATGGGCCTTCCGCGTTTTGGCGTGTGACTCTCTTAGGGAGGCTTACGAGTAGCACAGTGCCGTGGAGCCTGAGCTGGGTCACAACGTGGCCTCTGCCACTTGGGACCCGGGTGCCTGAGAGAGCCACCTGCCTTGTCCACGTGGTTATTCTGCACATTCAGTGAAAGCAAGCTGGTGGCCCAGTGGCTGGTTCTAGTGCGTCCTCAGCAAACGCCAGCCATGGGAAAGCGTGGGTCTCAATCGGTTGCCCAGAGCCGCCTTCATAAATAAGACTCAGAGGCTCTGACCCTTGTTGGAAGGCAGCATAGAAGGGCTTTTAAGGAGAACAGTGATGACCTGAGAAAGTTTCGCAGGGATAATCTGGAGCTAGGAGGTTCATGTCCTCATTGAATTAGAAATGGAATTGCTTTCTTTCAAATAAACTGCAATGTGTAATTTTGTGGCTGAAGCCATTACCGGGCATGAAATTGGTAAGGGGCACGTCTAGTGCGCCCGGGATGGTGCTGCCTTCCCTTGGATAAGCATGAACGTATTTTTTCTTACATTAGCTCTTTTGAACAACATAGGTAGGAAGCTGAATTCTAAGTTGTCTGGTTTATTTAACTAACCTTGGAGACCATTTAATCTCTCAAGGAGTTGTTTTTTAAAACCCTACCACAGGGGCACCTGGGTGGCTCAGTCAGTGAAGTGTCTGCCTTTGGCTCAGGTCATGATCCCAGGGTCCTGGGATCGAGCCCTGCATCGGGCTCCCTGCTCCGCGGGGAGCCTGCTTCTCCCTCTGCCTGTGCCGCTCCCCCCCCCCATGCTCTCTCTCTCTCTCTCTCTCGCTCACTTTCTCTCTCAAATAAATAAAATCTTAAAAAATAAAATAAAACCCTACTGTAAACACAGATAATTAGATACCTAATTATGGGGCAGAAGAATAACTGTGCAGATTCTTTTCTCTTACTGCTTATCAAGAATATTTTTCTTGCCTATTGTCTGCTTCTTTCTCTTCTCCTCCTTCACTGAGATAATCCAGGTAAGTTCCTCCGCTCCCTTATTCTTTACAGACCTGCATGTCTGTCTCTATACCCAGTGTCGTCTTTCATTCCATGTCTATGGAGAAATGCCCGGTCCTCCACTGATGCATGTCTGCCCTCAAAGCCATCTTGTCCTCAAGCTTCATTCCCCATCCGTTCTTTTCATTTTCCCCTGTCAACACCGGCATCATCTGCGGGCCAGGCACTGGGCTCTGTCCCAGAGCTGAAGGGTGGGTTGGGCACGGTGCCTGCCGTGGAGTGGAGGAGAAGGACGCAGTGTAGATCCTGGTGACTACAGGGTGCCCAGGCGGAGAAGTATCTCAGCCAGCCTAGGGGCTCAAAGGTTCCAGGAGGACACAACATGGGAACAGAGGCCTGAGGAGGGAGTAGAACAGGCTTCCCCCGGGTCTGGTAAAGTGGAAACCCAAAGTAAGCAGAATGTGTATTCTGTGATCCCGTGGTGGCGGGGGGAATGAGGGAGGGAAGAAAGAAAGGAGGGAGGGACAGAAGGGAAGGTGGGAAGACCCATGTCAGAACTGAGGAGGACAGTTTGCTCGAACATACAGAGCTAACACTGTTCTTTCAGGGTGGTGTGAGCCGGCCAGGCTTGGAGCCAGGCGGCCGGAGACTGTCAGTGCCCGGGGTACTTTCCTAATTGATTAATTGAAACTGTAAGGAAAATCTTCATATTAATCTTATAATTCTATCTTAATATTTTGGTACCTCTCTAGTCATTTTTTTCTACCCATAGTATTTTTACACGATGATGATGATATTCTATTTTTAACACTTCTGTCTTTTTAACATGTTCTTATAAGCCCTTTTTTCTTTTGGTGTCATTAGTACCATTCTGTCAAATAGATACACCGTCCTTTACTTGGGTACTCTTGTTTGGGGGCTTTTAGACTGTTTCCTCATTTTACTGTATAAGTAATGCTCTATTACATACATAAAGCTTTTCTCCATATATAAGACTTGTTCCTGTCATGTAGGCTATCGGTTAGGACGCTTCCAGGTCCAGAAGCAGAGACTGGGTCTGGCTCTTTTTTCAATAGGGCCCTGATTGGGAGGTTGTTGGAGCCCAGAGAAGGGACAGGAGGCTGGAGGGCCAGGGATAGAGCAGCCGTCCCTGGACAACGAGGCCAGGATGCTGCAGCCAGAGTAGCTGAGCGATGCCCCCACCTCTCTTGGTCAGAGGAGGGGTGCTGAGCTGGCTGGGCCTGGCCTTTGGCGGTGGGCCGAGGAGGAATCTGACCATGTTGGGCTTCGTGTGATTGGAGCTCCCTCAAAATGGAAATTGGGGTTGGTTCTGGACAGCCAGGGAAAAAACAAAGCAAAACAAAACTTGGCCATTACAACCACATTACTTATTTCCCAAGTCGATTTATTGAGGCCCAGGGTGGGAGCGGTGTTAAGTTGATATATATTGCCAAATTATTTTCCAGCGATGTATCAGGAACCAGCCCCCACTCGGACTTATTGGCCACAGTACGTTGCGAAAATCCAGTGCCGCCCGTCACCCTTGAATAACTTCTGGTATTGAGAAGTTTCTGTCCACCGGAAATCCCTCTTCCTTGATTCCTGTGACACAGCTGGGCATCGAGGAGAGGAAGTCAGAAGACCTGGTAGCCAGCCTCAGGGAGCACGCACTCAGACAGGAAGGCAGTAAGCTCAGGGCAGTGCGTTTACAGAGCCTACCGGATGGTCACACGACACCATCGAAGCAACCTCATTGGGGCTGCTCATTCTGGAAAGTTGGGTAGAAATCTAGCAGAGGCAGGCTAGCGTTCCAGGCAGTAGGAAATGCAGGTTTGCAGGAGGCATGAAGGCCCGAAACGACACTCGGTTTCTCAAACAAGAATTGGGGCTGGCCGGCTGGGCCCGAGGGTGCCTGCTGGAGAGGTGTGGCGGTGAGGCTAGTCACGGAGGCTAGGCCAGCTCAGGGGGGCCCAGGCCACAAACCCAGCCCCCTTTTGGCTTGCATCGCTTTCCCTCTTCCCACTTCCACTGAAGACCTTACGTTGGGCTCAGTCTTCTTGGCACTTTATCTTTAAGCTTCTTCATCTGCTCTCTTGGACGGCTTCATGGTCAACCGGAAGTTCCACAGTCTCAGACCCGGACTGCACCTGAAGTTCAAGGTCTGTGTCTTCAGGTGCTGCCAGTCCGTTTCTCTGGCCTGCCCCCCAGCTCCCTCTCAATCTGGGCATCTTCTTTGTACACTCCTTACCTGCAGGAGAGACCAGACAGGAACCTTCGTAATGAAGCAGGCCACCGCGATGACCTCCAGGGACAAATGGGAGAGTAAACAACAGATTGTCGCCAAGTGGGAATGCCGTGCCGGTCATCTCTCTGCTTGTTTTCTTGGGAGAAGCCTGAAATCTGGATCTTCAAGTGAGATCTCCCAGTATTTTAGTGTTGACAGTAAATTAACATTTAAAAAAATGTCCATGTGGGCCAAATAAAACATGTCACAGCGTACTTCTTGGGGACCTCTCGGTAACATGCATCCAGTCCGTCCCCCGGGCCTATTTGGAAATGACTCTGAGATCTCCCTCTTCCCTCTTCATCGCTTGATGTTCTCACCACTCTGTTTCTGGCTCTTGTCACTTTTATGTGGCCATTAAAGATAATAATGACAAAGCCTGTTTATCAGGACAGGAAAATGTGCATGAGTGGAGTCTTGATCATATTTATAGAAACTGTGGCCCACATCTTCTGGTTTTGGTGTATGAATGCAGCAAACGTGTCCCCCTTGCCCCCCGCCCAGCTGTCAGTGTTACAAAGAGAAATAAGATGAGTCTCTCTGCTTAAGGTGCTTATTTTTTAAACTTGCTTTTCCCAATTGATTTTAAACTGTTTCCCTCCCTTAGACCCATCTGCTGCATTTTAGACAAAATGACTTTTCTCCGTCACGGGGCTGATAGAGACCAAGTAGTAAAACCGTGCAGTGCATGACTCTTAGACCTGCTTCTGGAACCCAAGAGAAATCTGCGGCACTCTGATGACTATATTGGGATTGGCCCAGATGCATTTCAGGGGCTAACGTGTACGGCCCACAGATCTCTCCTGCTCTGGGCACCCCTTACGTCCTCCCTTCCTCCTGGGCCCTGTGGTCGCTCGTGAAATGTGTAAAATGCATGTGTGAGGCGTTTGTGGTCAGATGTCTCGTATATGTGACCACATCACTGTTGTCTGCTTTGATTTTGAGTTCCTACTGTGGAAAAGCCCATTTTTCTGCTAATGGCATTTATTTGGGAAGCAGGAATAGGAGCAGTAAGTTCAAATGTTGATGCTTCGGCTTAATCCAGGCAAAATGAAGCCTTTGAGAGAAGCACAAAATTGGAAAACCTTTATTTAATGGAAGGTGATTGATAGGGGCTGACAGCCTCAGAGGCCTCCACGCTTCTGTAATCTGCTACGAGGCTATCATCAAGGGGTCAGAAATGATCACAAAGTAGAATCATTTTTTGATTATTGTTTTTGCTTGGTGTGGTTTGGAAAGATAAGGTGTGATTTCCAAGGGTGGCTTCTGTTGTTACGGGAGTAATAATTACATTGTATGGGCCTCGGTCGGTGCTCCCCCCCTCCAATGTACATGTTTATGCGTGTTTTCTGGTAATGTGTGTTCACCAGTGACTTCACGTGCTTTCAGCTGGCCCTGCAGGACCCATAAGGACTGACTGGGCTGAGAAGGACCGTCAGGAGGCCTGGGACAGAGTATGCTTTGCGTACTTGAGGTATACTTTACCTCTGTTATTTGCCCACTGCCCATGGCAGGGGGAAGGGTGCCCCAGCACCTGCTCGACATGTCTTGTCAACCCAACCTAACCCTTCAGGACTTCACCATTACACCCATGTGCTTCCATTCGTATATGGATTTTCTTTAATATTTGTAAATTGAAATGAAATGAAGAACTGGATTCTGGTCGTGACAGAGATCACCCAAGCTGGGTAGGCCTGGGAGCGGAAAGTGACTGGACAGCTCTGTACATGCAAAACCGGTGGTTTGGACTAGACGCTCTTTGAGGTTCTTCCAGCCCTGTCATCCTCTTTCCACACCCCTTTGAAGAGAATCAGGCACCCCCTCGCAACCCCGCCGTACCCTACACACACACACATGGAGTAATAAATCAGAGACGAGACAGGGGTCTAGGCCAGAACTGTATCCGTCTCATTTCCTATAGGCTGGCCGGCACCAAGTTAGATACTTGCAGGATTAAATCATAGCTGAATAGGGATTTTTACCTGCATCGTCATGTGTTCCTGTGTTGATTGCAAATGTTGTTAACCAACGTCTATCATTTTTCTCATCGGAACAAAACAAGAAAGACGGGGGAGTTTTTAATGGAAGTTACAGAGGAAGTTTGGTAGGTTTATAAAGGTGGAAAATAAAGGAATGGGGTAATGGGAGTAACTCCTGGGTTCTGTGTTCAAGAGTAGTTGCTAGAAAGAGATTCCTAACACTTCTCTCTCAAGTTGGGCTATTTTTAGTTACTGTTTTAGAAGTGAGTTGGTGGGGGCACCTGGGTGACTCAGTCGTTAAGCGTCCGCCTTCGGCTCAGGTCATGGTCACAGGGTCCTGGGATCGAGCCCCACATCGGGCTCCCTGCTCCACAGGAAGCCTGCTTCTCCCTCTCCGACTCGCCCTGCTTGTGTTCTCTCTCTTGCTGTATCTCTCTCTCTGTCAAATAAGTAAACAAAATCTTGAAAATAAATAAAAAGAAGTGAGTCGGTGGAACTTTTTTTTTTTAGTTTTTTGGAAAACATCTCTTAAGATTTAAGTTTTTAGCATGGTTTTCATGCCTCTCTCCTCTTAAAAAATGTAACTCTAAAATGGGTTAAATGGACACGGAGCTGAGTTTAGGGTTGTTAAAGTCACAGTTGTTCACAAGTGGATTGTCTTCTTCGTGTGTTATCAAAACAGAAATTCAGGTATCAGATTATCTTCCTGATCTCCTGTGTCTACCCTGTTTAGGGGGCCTCCTGGCCCCAGCCAGTTTTTGGTGGGTGCTCAGAGAATGGGGCGGTTTTACTTAGGACATTAGCTGTAATAGCCAACATTGCTTAGGAGAAACAGCAACCACCGATAAATAAAGTTGAGCAGTTGTCATGGTTTTAGAAATGGTAATAATTAATAGCTGGCCCTAGTACTGTCTGACTCTGTCCAGGCACATGTGTTGTTCCGTCCACGAGTGAATCCCCCCTCGCACCTGCTCTTCAGCCTGCAGCCTGCGTGAAAAGCAGCTCAAGTGCAAAGTAATGCTTACGGTCCAGAGAATCTGCCCTTGTGACTTCCTCTTGATCCTAATGAAACATGCCCACTTGGAAGTGCACATGTTGGAATGAAGTCAGAGGGATTGGGTAGTTGAAGGGAATGTGTGGTATTCAAAAAATAACTAGATAATTCTCCCTTACCAAGCCCCTTGGACGTGCCGTGTTATCAGCCAGATATTAACCTTTAAAGAACTCGACTCTAGACGTTGTCACATTAATGAGAAATTGAGATAGCCCTTCATCGTCTCCAGCACAACCTCACCAGTGACTCGGTATTTAATCTTTGGCTCCCCTTTTCTTTCTTTCGCAGGGCCAAGCAATCATGACAATTTCCAGTCATTGAACCAGCGTTAAATTCCTAAGAAAAATTGATTTGGGTCTCATTTTAAATCACTGATGAGTTTTCTCTGCCCATGCGTGTGAACAGGGAGATCAATTTCTCCGGATTAGCAGTAGAATGCTCTTTGTATTGGACTTGAGTCTCAGCTGTCCGTGACACAAGCCGTCTCCCGCAGCAGGCACCTCAGGTCTCTGCTCGTCTCTGCACGTCGGGCATACATCTGTGTCGGCCTTGTGTCTCCTGAGCAGCCTCCACGTGTCCGCTCACTTGTGCTTATTAGAGACGTTGGCCCTTGAAGCAATAGCTCCTTTCAAAATGACTTTGGGATTTCTGGAAAGCCTTATATATTTTAAAAATTTCTTGTAGATATGGATCTGAGAGTTTTCATTGTTGTGTTGGCATTGGTTTGCTGTAGCTTCCTACATGTAAGTACAGAGAAATGAAAAGAAACTGGGAAATGGTCATTTTTTGAAAGAATATTTTTATTTATTTGAGAGAGAGCATGAGTGGGGAGAGGGGCAGAAGGAGAGGGAGAAGCAGACTCCCCGCTGAGCAGGGAGCCCGACGTGGGCCTCGATCCCAGGACCCTGAGCCGAAGGCAGATGCTTAACCGACTGAGCCACCCAGGTGCCCCAGGAAATGGTCACTTTAAGAATGAATAAATACGGTGGTCACGCAACACTGTGAAAGGACTTAGTGCCAACTGAACCACACACTTAAGGATGGTTCATGTGGTAAATTTCATGGTACATGCATTTAATCACAGTAAATTTTTTTAATTTAAAAAACAGATGGAATTTCATTTCATGAAATTATGGCAAAGTTATAGTAATACAATTTCTAAAACTCCTTGGCATGATTATAAAATACAATACTCTCCCGTACAACCGTTTTTTATGTGATGTGGTAACAGACTCCTAATTATATCGATATAGATTTGCCTAAGCAAAATAGAGAAGGGAACAAAAATGCCCTCAAAAATTAGAGGACATCTCACAAATAAATGTAGGGGAATTAAGCTTTATTGTTGCCATATCTTATTTTTGTCATTCCTATTAATACTGGGAAAGCACAGTTACCTGATCACTGATACATCCCTATATCCTAAGTATTGGCAGTTTATTTCTGAAACCTGAAAGGAAAGTTTTCTGCCTTGAATGTTTGATTTACAGAGACTTCCCTCTTCCTGCCATCAGCCCTCTGGCATTACACTTACTCATATAATTTCAGTAACGTGACTCTTAGCATATTTATCCTTGATAAATCAGGGATGCCTTTTGCCCCACCTTGCTGCTCTGACTTCCATTTTGTTTACAGGTAATGAAGCCTCTAAGAGTTGGGGCACGTGCTTTTTCACTTTGGTCAGGAAGCAGGCTCACCTTAACTGTGACATCGAGTCTGTTTTTTCACCGTGCCTTCCTTAGCAAAGTTAAACTTCCAGTCCTTCCAAACAACGGTCATCCTCTTTGTGATCCAAATTTACGTCTCTTCTCCCTGTCTTTTCAACTCTGCTTCTCTTTCTTTCTGTTTTATAATGTGACCTGGAGCGGCTTCTGTGGTTTTCCTCCTTCCTTAAGTATTTCTTAGCTGTGTCTTACATTTTTGGTAGCATGTGCTGGCTCCAATCAATTTAATAGCCAGATGTGCTGGACTTTAAATATTCTTCCCTCACCACCTCCCCCCACCCAAAGCACCTTTATTGCCAGGTGGCGAAAATTCTAGACCTTAGGCAAATTTTTCAGAACAAGAGCTCTTTTAGCCTGTCAGTACTAAGTAAATATTTCTAAGCACTTTGCAAAGTGGAGACTATAATTGTGATACAATTTTATATGTGAAGGGAGAGGGAAAGGAGAGCCATCTGGAAGGAGCTTCTCTTTGTCCTATGGCTGTTCTAATGCTCACAGAGCTGAACATAACAACTCGCCTGTGGCAAATTAGAAGATTTAGGTATCTAAAGGCGCATATTACATGGGTTTTTTGTTTTTGTTTTTGTTTTCTTGGAAAAAGATCAAATTACTACTGATTATACCAGGAACGCTCAGAATGAACCTGGTAGTTTTACTGAGTTTTTCTGTCCGAGCAACATACAAACTTGTTTATCTGCCCTGCTCATTTCAAAGAAGCCAAATCAGGGCCTCTGGCATTGCCAAATGCCTGGAACACTGTCGGGTTTGTAGGTGATGGAAAGTAATAAGGAGCCCTTTGGAGAACTTGTGCCTACAGATTTGAGGCTCTCTGTTCAACCTTTCCTCCCTGGGCTGATGGGTTTCTTTTGCGGGTATTAACTCCCACAGGAGGTACTATCTCTTCTCCATGCTGATGTTCCAAGTCTGGCTCAAGCTCCTGAGGTCTGGTGGGAGGGTGTCATAAACACACTTGACCCTGGAACAACGTGGGCTTGAACTGTGCAGGTCCACTCATACATAGATTTTCTCTTTCAATAAATGCAGTATAGTCCTGTAAATGTATTTTCTCTTCCTCATGATTTTGTTAAATAACATTTTCTTCCCTCTAGCTTCCTTTACTGTAAGAATACAGTATAGAATACATACAACATACAGAACATGTGTTAATGGACAGTTATCAGCAAGGCTTCCAGTCAGCAGCAGGCTGTTGATAGTTACATTTTGGGGGAATCAAAAGTTATACACGGATTTTCAATAGCATGGGGGTCAGCGCCTCTAACCCCTCTTGGTTCAAGGGTCAAGTGTCATTCTAAGTAGGTTCCTCTGAGCTCACAGGCCTGAAGCAGGAGAATCCCCCAAGGGGCTTATCTTAATGGGCTCTGGACCGTGACAAGCAGTGGAACCCTAACCCATCACTCTTGAAGATGCATCTCTGGCTCTGGGTGCTGGGCTCTCCCTGTGCGCTCTGTACTCTCCTCTCTCCTCTCTTTCTAGGCCTTTTTCTTCTTCTTTCCTGTTTTCTTTCAGGAAGACTCTTAGACTTCTGGTCTTCCTCTCCCCACTGCTCTTCTCTGTTCATTATCTCAGTAAAGAATATACCTTCCAAAGGCTTCCCTCCTCAGCCTCTTCCTGCCCTCTCAGCCAGCTTCTGCAACACCCTGTCCTCCTCTGCTCTGTTCTGTGTGTCCCAGCCAGCCACTTTCTCTCCTCGCTGCGTCATGGAGCATGGAACCATCTGGAAGTGTGCTACCGAATAGAAGACAGGAATAGTCAAGAAGTACATTTTTTAAAATGTTATTGTATCATATCTTTATGATATACTGTACAGCTTACTTTGTAAAAATATCTTTTGTATACATTTTCTTGCCATATCCATGACTCATTTTAAAGTGTGTTGAAGCTAGTGAATTAATACCTGAGTGATCCCGCATGACTGTGTTTTTGCCAAATTGAAGACTGAAGCCACCTTCTCCCAACTCATTTTTGTCTCCTCATAAAAGGTGTTTGGGGTTTTATTCTTTGGTCATCTTAGCAGTATGCCAGCCATTTTGGTATCAGTCAGACTTTATGGAGAAGGGCCTGTCATGCGTCTGGCTACTTAGTTTGGAAAGTGGTGGATATCCTCTTTTATGTAGGAATTCGCATGAGGGTTTGCTTTGCCATCTTCTAGAGTCGTCTGACTTTATCTAAATAATAAAGTTAGATTGTACTTTTGCAGTCATAACCATAGATGAGGCTTCGTGCCCTTAGCTCTTTCCGGTAATGAAGATGGGTAGCTGCTTACAAAATCTCTTTTAATCTCTCAGGGAGGCTCTACCAGTCACTGGCCAGTCAGTAAAAAGGGTAACCGTACTAGGCATTTCACCCAGAGGAGACGTAATACAGAGAACTAGTTGCAACACTGTCGGAAGGACTGAGAGAATAAAAAAAGGAGGGTGAGGTGATCCAGACATGAGTACCTGTGTGAGGCAGCTTCCACTCGTAGACATGGGAGAAGGAAGGTGTGGAAGCATGTTCTAGAGCACAGGTGTGTAGTCACTGCTGCCCTCCCAGGACTGCTGCCTGACCAGGCCTGGAAGAGCAGGACCATGGTTAGATGACAGCAGACCAGAGGAGAGCTGCCTTGCTGGCTCTGGGACCACGAGAGAGGCCACCGTGGCTGCAGCTGGGGTCACTGAGGGAATTTAGAAACTTGCAGAGACACTGCTAGAAGCAGATGGGGAAAGAGAGGAAGAAGAGCAGCTTCCATCCTTCTTCTTGCTTTCTGAACTCTTTCTAGCACCTAATATTGGCAGAATGTAATAGGAAGCTAGCTGGCAAGGGAACCTGGGAAAGGTGGGGTGGTTTGCAAACTCCAGCATGACAGAACAGAGCGAAGAAGAGCAGGTATAGTGCTAAGAGACAACAGGTAATTCCTGGCCCATTAGCTCTTTACATGGGAACCATTGAGATGTTCTATACAGCTGTCTCACTGAAATCATCTCAGGTGTTTTCCCAGCTTTTCATGTTTCTTCCAGAATTGGGAAGTTCCTCATGGACCTATTGAACTGGAAAAAGGTTTATATGTATTCTAGAAAACTGTTTGGTTACAGCTGTTCATTCCTAGCCATATGAATCTCAGACTTTCAGACAATGTGTACATTGTCATTAACAGAAAAAATAGTGTTGCTGTCACACTGAGCTACTGGAAGAAATGATACCGTTTCCGCTGCTTGGCAAGTGGACCTACCGTATTAAATAATAATAGATATGAACAAACGTACAACAGTTGGACTTAATGTCTTATAATTAGATTGGCTTATATCCTTCAGTTATTTCCTTTGTATCTCTTTGTGAAAGAAAGAACTGTGAGAAGTTATCTGTGAAAAAAGTGACAAACAGAAAGGACCATGGGCCACCCCCTGTAGTTTTAGAGATTGGAAAGTAAAGTTGAAGAAACTTTCCAGAAATGAGAACCAAAGACAAGGGAGGATATAAAAATGAAAGGATCAGTCCAAGATCCAAACAGTAGGAATGTCAGAATGAGAAAATAGGGGCAAGGAAATTTTCAAAGGAAAGAATGCAAGAAATTTCCCTAGAACTGAGGGACAGGAGTGACCATCTTGAAAGAATCTACTAGATACCCAGCTTAATAAATGAAAAAAAAAGACCCATGTCAAGGCACAGCATAATGAAATTTCAAAACATACGGATAAAGAGGAATTCCTTTAAGTTTCCCAGAGTAAGGGCGCCTGGGTGGCTTAGTTGGTTAAGCGACTGCCTTTGGCTCAGGTCATGATCCTGGAGTCCCGGGATGGAGTCCCACATTGGGCTCGCTGCTCAGCAGGGAGTCTGCTTCTCCCTCTGACCCTCCCTCCTCTCATGTGCTCCCTCTCTCTCATTCTCTCTCTCAAATAAATAAATAAATAAAATCTTTAAAAAATTAAAAAAAAAAAAAAGTTTCCCAGAGTAAGTAGAAGGGGGCACAAGAGGGTAGGGGGAGAGAATGTTCAAAGGATCTGAAATCAGAATGGCATCCAATATCTCATGAAAAACACTGGATGGCAGTGAAGTATTGCAGGAAGCTCCTGGCAGATGTACTTTCCTTAAATGAGAAAGTAACTCTAGAAAGGGGATCTCTGATGCCAGGAATGAAGGAGAGAAGTAAAAGAGCATTCCCTGGATGATAGCAGTGGGAAGACCTGGGAGATCAACTGTGCAACAGACCCAAGAGAATCACCATTTCCGAATAGATTTAGAGGTCAGGGAGGAAAATAGAATGCTATGTTTTCCTAGATGAAAAAATACACTGAGAGGCTGTTGGAGAGTGTAAGATTTGGTAGCTGGGAATCTAAGCAATTGAAAAAGAAAGGCAGTTATTAACTCCAGGAAAACAAAAGGTAATACCAAAAAAAGGAAACATAGTTATAATGCATTACTTATGAATGAATGTGTACATAGCCATAATAATTTAGACATTAGTTGTTAAAATAACCTAAATGTATGATCTAAGTGTACAGTAGATGGGAAAGAGAAGAGGTGGAGTTTAAAAGAACTAAATCCTCCTACAATGAAAGAGGAAATGACTAGGTAATATCTAAAATTGATGGAATTTAGAGATTATGGTCTAAGCACATGATTTTAAATTATGGACTAAAAAAAAATTGTGGGGACTAATGATGGAGTAGTCAGAAGGGGGAGACAGATATTGCCTTTTTTTTAAAAAGTAAGCCTTTTTTAGAATTATTTGAATTTTTTAGTTTGTGGCATAAATAATTTTGATACAGTCATTTTTCTTTAATGTTGAGGTCTTTAGGTTTGTAGGTTCTGTTGTCTTAAAGGATAAGCTTCTAAATGGCAAAAAAACTTAATTAAAAATATAGAGTTTATTAAGTAAAAAAGAATTCAAGTAACTTTTGAATAGAGAGTTCTTTGTATACCCTTAGTTGAATATTCCCAAAATGATGAACTGCAGAAATCTCAGGCTCTACTAAGTAGGTTTGTTGTTGGGAATGGTATTAGTAGAGTAATTCTGGTTGTTTTGTTTTGTTTTGTTTTTAAATTAA
>NC_138383.1:48117403-48123181 GCF_054177405.1 Leptonychotes weddellii
GGGGAATTCCTACGCAGGTGCAGATTCCAAATGAACTCTTCTTTATAGCATTTGGGGCTCTGTGACATAGTCATCTTTCATTCATTCATCACACTTGTATTGAGTCCCCTCAGTGATGCTGAGCTGTCGGGAGAGTCCCCGGGGTGCGTGGGCCAACGTCCCGCCTGCAAGTTGCTTCAAATCTAGTGAGAGGGGAGGCGCCTGGGTGGCTCAGTCCCTTGAGCGGCTGCCTTAGGCTCAGGTCATGATCTCAGGGTCCTGGGATGGAGTCCTGCATCGGGCTCCCTGCTCAGCGGGGAGTCTGCTTCTCCCTCTGCCCCCCCACCCTGCTTGTGCTCTCTTGCGCGCTCGCTCTCTCTTCTAAATAAATAAATAAAACCTTAAAAAAAAATCTAGCAAGAGGGACACAGAAACATCACAAGCACAGTGATACAAGGAAGAATTGTGTTAGTGTTCCTTAGGTCCTAAATGACCGATCCAGAAAGTTAATAGTAATTAAGAGGAATATTTCTCCAGTGCTTTCAAAGCTACCTGATATCTCTGTAGGTCCTTCCCTCACCTCTGTGGGGAAGTTTGATTCCAGTCTTGTGCATCTTAAATGCATGATGAGGGAAACCAGACCCATTCCAGGCTCTTGTGGAAAAGCCTTTTCTGAGCATAGACCAGCAGACTGAATACAAATCAGGAGTGAGGAAGTACGTTTCTACCGTATTTCATTAAGTTCCCATAAGCTTTCTTGGTTTGTTTTCGGGAGCGCCTTGATTTGTTACTTAATCACGGATGGGTCGAGGGAAAAAGGGAAAACACTTCATTTACTCATCTGCCTGGCCACGGTTGTACACAGAGATGAAGTGTCGACACTAGGATTTCTGAGATGCCCCGGATCTTGGGGAGCCCACAGTCTTGTGCCCTGAGTCTCTAGCTAGGGCCCTCGTGGAGTCCTTGAATGCAGACATCTGGGCCCCACACAGTGAAACCGATTCAGGGAGCCTTGGGTTCTGTCATCCAACCAGCACCCTCGGATGTCCTGAATTAGGTGATGCTTGGAAAAGATTCTTTGAAAAGCCTTGGTCTAGAAGCCGGAGAGATAAGATGGCAGACAAAATATAACTGCAAGAATAGAGCAGCTGTGTAAGGCCACTTGGTGGTCCAACCCACGTGCCACCGAAGTTTGGGGTCAACAGAGAGCTCCTTTCCGGCCTCGGGACCTGGAAGGCATTTGAGTTAGTGCAGAAAAGATGGGTGGGATTTTGATGGCGTGAAATGAGGAGAGCACTTCAGCCAAGGGAATGGAATGAACGGAAGCACTGACGTTGCGGGGAGCAGTGTGTCTTCAGGGGATCCAAGCAAGTGGCTCCCCAGCTTAAAAACCCTTCAGTGGCACCCTGGGCCTCAGAATAAAGTCCAGACTCCATAGCATGGTTCCCGTAGCCTAGAAGGGTCTAGTCCCCCAACACTCCCCTGCACCCCCTAGGGACTCTGATCTAGCTGTCCTGACCTAGTTGGCATTACCCTTTATTTCCCTGGCTTTGCTCGCTTTTTAGTCCTTCAGGATTCAGTATAAAGGGCACATCCCCCAGAGCAGCTCATACATAGCACCCGGGAATCTTCGTAAAATGCAGATTCAAAGGCTCCTCCTGGATGCCTGGATTTCCCATCCATGTAAATTCTGATTTAATTCCTCTGGAGAGTAGTACACTGGGATGTTGACGTGGTCCAGAGGACCCTAACGTTCAAGTTCAGATCCACTACACCAGGAAGTCTTCCTGAGTCCCCAGGTCTGGCTTACGATGGACGCCTACAAGATGCTCATCCTCGGTCATGGACCGACCGTTTGCCTGTGTCCCTCACTGGACCCTTAGCCTCCCAAGAGTGGGGGCTGTCTCTTGTTCATTTATTCAGGAGGAGTTTCCAGGCCACCTTTCCCATGCTGTCCTCTGGGCAGAGTTCTAAAGACAAAACAGACCTGGTCCCTGGACTCAAACAATTCACAGCATAAAAGGAGAACCACCATTTTAGCACAGTGCCTTGGCATGGTGGGCCCTTAGTAAGTATTGAATGAATGAAGGAGGGGCGAGGGGGAAGGACAATGGAAGGAAAGATGGGAGTGGGTAATGGTTGTCATCAAAGCACCTTGAGCACTCTAGGTACCCCATGCCCGGTCCCTGGATGGCCTGGAAGCTGGGAGGCAGCATCAACCAACCCTAGAGCATCAAATTAGCGGATTCAGCACTTGGAGAGAGGGACAAGCACAGGAGGAAACAGTGTTGTTCAGCATATGTATCAGAGTTTCAGAATGCATGGGCTAGCACCTGGATGAGAGGAACATTCCAAAAGGTCTTGTGAGCGGGTTTGGCAAATGGAAAGTTCTCGTTGGCGCCAGGTATTACTTATCTCCAGTATGTAGAGCACCCCCTCCATCATCTCAGTATTCAGAGTTCTGTCTTTTATGTTCTCTTTTATAGGAGCATGTTAAGGTTCATTTAAATACCCATTTCCCCAGTAACATTTGAAGTTCTAGAACTGAATTTTCTCCAGCAGTGGGGGTTTTTAGGAACTCCAGCCCTCATATTCAGGGAGTGGTTATTATGCTTGAATTATTACACTGCACTTGAAAAATTAAAAGAGTAAAGGGCTTGAAAACCCTATCGGTAAATAAAACAAATAACAAAAAAGAGGGAGGGGCTCAGAAGAAGTGAGATTCCTGGTGGAAAGCGAACAGTCACACGGAAGGAGAAGCAGATGGGGTTGGGAAGAGGCAGGGGAAGGGAGGGGACCGTGAGCCATCCCTTGGGTTTTGGAATGGCTGGCCTCCCGCCCCAGTGGCTGCAGAAATTAGACTGGCAGCACCCTTCTTTGAAATACTGATGAGCTTTTTCCACCCCCCACCTTAATCAGTGTCTTGTAGGCTGGGAAACAGCTTTTTTTCTCTTTAATTTTTGTACGCCCCAGCTTCTTTTTTCAATGGGTGTGTTATATTCTTACGCTTTTGTGATCATTTGAACTTGACCTGTCTGTGGTTCTCTCAGATATTCTAGATTCCTTCTTCTGGCTGATTTGAGCCTTGACTCCCTTCCCCCCGTCCCCCCCGGTCTGTATTAGGTAATAATAATAGCTCTAATTGAATACTGGTGGAGAAAGGGGGTTTATTTATTTTTTTAAGATTTTATTTATTTATTTGAAGGAGAGAGAGTACATGCAGGGGAAGGAGCAGAGGCAGAGGGAGAAGCAGACTCCCCGCTGAGCAAGGAGCCCGATGTGGGACTTGATCCCAGGACTCTGGGATCATGACTGCAGCTGAAGGCAGAGGCTTAACTGACTAAGCCACCTCGAGAAAGAGGGTTTAAAAAGAAATTGACCCACTGAGATAATATGGATGATAGGAAATGTATACCCAATATGTTTTAAAGGTGTAGATGTGTCTGTGTGTATATACACACACGCACAACTATTACAGAGGGTCCTCATAAGCACAGATTGTTTAAAAGAGAGAGAGAGAGAGAGCTCATCTGTGCACTCACACGGTCCTGTCAAGGGAAGTGCCTAAAAGTGACAAGAAATCCGAGGCCAGAGTTCCAGGTGTGGAGAAGCTAGTCTGAGCAAGGAGCTCGTCAGCAGAGAGAATGTCACAGTTCAAATTCAGTAGAACAGTAGATTCTCGGAAGGAGACTCAGGGAAGCGGAAGGCAAAAGTATCAGGACCAAGCTTTTTAAATAAATAAGTGGATGCATGGATGGATGTGTGTTTTTCCCGAGGAACCCTCAAGATGGTTTTTGCGTGCCCATGAAGGGATGACGTGTCTCAGAAATGTCTTTCCAGCCGTCTTAGGCGTTGTCTGAAGGCTCTCCGTTGGGAAGCCCGCAGGTACCCGGGATCGGTCCCTGCCTACTTCCCTATCACATTAAAGTGACATCCTCAAGACAACACTGTGGTTGGAAGTGGGTACAGACTGTTGGGAACTCCGCTTCCCCCCTCCCGTTTCTGGCCCGGGCTTTGTAGGAACCCTGTAACAGAACAAGTGATGGTAAAGGGGGCAGGGGGAAGCCGGGGAGTAAATGTCACAAATGTCCCACATCACCCTATGCTTTGTCCCCAGGGACAGTCACTACCCCACCCCCGCCCCGCCCCGTAAGCAAGCACCCAATGACAACTTTAAGGCAATGTTCTAATTCCTAACTCCTGACACGGGAATGTCAGACCCGTAGGTCTGGGAAGCTGTGGTGGGCAGTTGGGTCTGGAAGATTCCTTTTGGTTACTGCTCCCTCACTGAAAGGATTTCCCTCAGGCTCGCTCTCAGCCTTTGCTTTCCCGCGGGGTGCTGAATCCTCAGACTGCAAAAGTTCCTAAGTCGCGTTAGAAGGGTTTTGAAATGCTAATGCACAGCTGTTGACAGGTATGAATACCCATCAGCCTGGAATGTCACACCTATTCAAAGTAATTGAGCATCCTTGAATATAATCTCCTTTAAAACCCAGAAATGTGAAACCAGGTTGCTTCAAGCTGGGAGAGAGACTTCCTCCAGGCTCCTTTGGCATTTTATCTCAATAAACTCGAGAATAAATAAATAGCCACAGACACCCCCCCCCCCACACACACAGTGTTTCTACTTAGCTGTCAGGCGTGTATTTGCAGGGAGCACACGTGTGTGATTGGGGGGGGTGTACATGCCTACACCAGTGCATACAAAACACAGCACTTGGGTACCTGTTGTATTACGTGAGCCACAATTTATTTTTCAAAACTCTTGAGGTAGACACCTTGCTCATTTACTAGCATATTTTCTTTTTTTTTTATTTTTTATTTTTTTTTTAAAGATTTTATTTATTTATTTGCGAGAGAAATGAGAGACAGAGAGCACGAGAGGGAGGAGGGTCAGAGGGAGAAGCAGACTCCCCGCCAAGCAGGGAGCCCGATGCGGGACTCGATCCCAGGACTCCAGGATCATGACCTGAGCCGAAGGCAGACGCTTAACCAACTGAGCCACCCAGGCGCCCTACTAGCATATTTTCTTACACAAAAGCTTATTGAAGATTTGTTATTTTAAACAGAATAGGTTTACTGCAGAAAAGTGGTAAAGTAGAGAACAGGAAACAAAATAAAAATCCACCACCTACAGATAATCACTATTAACACTTTGGGTGGATCTTTCCAGTCTCTTTTTGGGCACACATAGGAGAATAGGTCTACATGCGTTACCTTTTTAAAACGTTTTGGGGATCATATCTCATAGACCACGTAATTTGCCTTTCTCATTCCTGGAGTCTGAGAAATTTCTGTCCTTACGGCGTTTCCAAGACAGTGCCTCCAGTGACTAACTTTTCGAAAAAGTGTGTGTATTCTCTCCTTTTCCATGACGTCCTGCTTGAAGCAGAGGGGACGTTTCTAGTATTTATGTTAAGATATAGTTTAACTTGGAAGTTCAGAACCACCGCAGACGTAAAGTCATAGGCCCTTTTGCAGTGGGGAAATACTGCACAAAAGGAAATGTTGCCTCGTCTTCCTATTGGGTGGGCAGCTGAAAGCTTTGAAAGATGTGGCCTGTCTTCCCAAAGGCGGGCCAGAAAGAGCCTGGCCTCCTTCGGCAGGCTGGCCTTGTTGTCTTGGGTGCTGGGTGCTGTGCTGGGTGAAGAGAGGCCAGTCCTTGCTCTCTCGATGAGCTTCTATTGCCGAGGCAGTAAACTGTAGACAGACACACAAATGTAAGAATTACCCATATTGTGGTGGGAGGGATGGGGTGACTGGGTGATAGACACTGGGGAGGGTATGTGCTCTGGTAAG
>NC_138383.1:48123281-48130916 GCF_054177405.1 Leptonychotes weddellii
AAAGAGAAAAAAAAAAAAGAATTACCTATATTGTGATAGTCTAAACAGCTGGTAGGCCCTCTGGATCCAAAGGCTCTGGAAAAAAAAAAAAAAAAAAAAAAATCCGGGTCTGCATCACTTTATTAACAACGTCAGGATAGTCACCAGAGAGCGGTGTGGATAACCTGAGCGCGTTTAAGTAATTATGACAGATGAACGCAATCTGATACCATTAGCTCCTTTTGAATGGGTTATAAAATGGTCTCCAGTTGCTCATAAACTCGGGGTAAGTGAAATGCCATCGAAGATCTAGATCTCTAGGGGCAGACCTTTGCCACGTTCGCTCTTGGCTTCCGTGAGCCTTACCTTCCTTGCCGACTTTGCGGCTGATGTTGGTTGGCTAAGTTACCCAGAAGGCCAGCACACTGATTCGACGATTTGTTAAAATCTGCCCTCGTCGTCCGCTGGTGCTCTGGACGAAGGGAAAAATGATGAGATCGCCTCTAGTTCTTAGTCATTCTCTCTGACTCCAGCCCAGCCCTCATTCCCATTCACCCAGGCCCCATTATGAAGCAGAAAACACTGCTCAAGGCCTGGTTTATTTACCTAATAAACTGACTCTTGTATCGCCTGGGAAATGCTAGAATTTTTGAGCCAAGAAATCCTAGTAACAGGCAAACAGGGGTCCAGCAGTCAGGTCTGAAGAGACAACAAAATGAAGGTCAGCTAATATCGCCTTTCTTCTCCTTCCTGGTGGCCGTGACACAGCGCTGGGCTTTATTTGAAGATCCCAGACTTCGAATCATTGCTCGCATTGTTCGCTGCGCTAGTCCTGCAGTCTGTGCCAACAGTTTCAGATATTAATGTATTCTAGAGATCAGTGAATGAAGAATTCCTCTGCACTTTTTTCCTTTTTAATTTTTTTCCCCCTTTCCATACACTTTGTTGGTCGTGTCTTTGTCTGCCAGACGTTGCTGGGCATTTCTAATGAGAAAGCAAAGAATTGCAGAAGGAAAAAGGCAAAAGGAGGCAGGGGGGTTAGGGAGAAGAGAACAGGCGCGGAAAAACAGGGCGTGTTTAGCACTTTAACGGTGAGGTGACATTTTTACAAGCTAGTCAGGTGCACAGGACCCACTGGGGGAGGCGGCCTTGGCGAGGCAGATTCAGAACGGAAAGCGCATTTTTTTTTTTTTGGAAACGTCTAACTCATTGATTAGCTTTCTCGCAACGGAAAAAAAAAAAAAACCACGCACTTTTATTTTTGAACATCATTTTCCCTGCAGGACACCCAGCCTTAGTGCTGCTTTCGTATTCACTCCAGCTTCATTATTGCGGCCCCCCTCCCAACCCACCCTGGGCAGCTGCTAAAAGGGGGAAAAATTAAAGCAATTCATACTCCTGGTGACTTACTGCTGCAGAATAATTGGTTTCTGTTTGCAAAGAACATTATCACAGCAAAGCCCAGAAAACAGAAAGGTCTGTCTGAGAGAGAGGGGTTGCTGAGACCAGGGGAGAAGCGGGTGCATTGCTGGGGGGAGGTGGGCGGTGAAAATCACATTTTTGCAAAGGTAATTAGCTAATAATTAATTTTTTTGCCATCCTCCCATACTCGGGTTTGTCCTTCTGTGATACATGTACCCATGCTGGTCTGGAGCACACCCTTTGATACCTCGTGGAAATGATAATGAGACCAAACCAGTTAAAGGGCTCTTTAGACAGTGCGGTGCTTTGGGGAAGGCCGGGATAAAATGCAGACCCTCCGAGGGTTCCTCCAACACACAAGAAGTCCCTTTGTTTCCTGTTTTAGAAACCAGAGGCATGTCTAAAATTGCAGGGAAAGTGAGAGGGGCCGAGGAGTTGGTGCCGGAGGCTTGGCTTTCTGTATTTAAAAAGAGGGGGAAAAAAAAAAAATTGTTCACGAGTTATTCGTGCCTGGATTTGATAGGGCAGTCTCTTGGGTGTTTTTGAAGTTCTGAAGGAAGGTTCTCTGAAGATGTAAGCGGGATCTGTCTTTCACTTAGACTTAATTAAGAAACTTGCTGGCTTTGTCTGTAGGGGGCCCATTACGCGCAAGCTGCAGCCCCCGCTGAATAGGGGCTCAGCCTGGAAAGTGTATACAGCAACAGCGCCTTTGTGTCGTGTTGCCAAACTGGAGACAGGAGCAAGCGCGGACCAGGCTCTGCCAGAGGTCATCCCTTGTTGTTCCTAAATGTGAGCCCCCGGCCCAAACAGAAAGCTCCAGCAAGTGCAAGGACATTCCGGAGGGACCTAGAACTAATGAACCTTTTATAAAAAGAATATTAGTAAACAAAAAAGTGGGGGTGGGGGGGTACGAGAGAGGCTGTCTGTTTTCCAGTGGCCTATTCCCAAAGCATCCGGACGGGCCGAGGGGCTCACCCCGAGCCCTTTGCATGGAAACCGGGGACGGCTCAAGCCCGGCCTGGGGCACAGTCTCACCCCCACCTTGCTTCCACCCAGCCCGGGGACCAAGTTTGCTGTGGTCACTGTTCTCGTAACCTTGAGAATAATTTCCCCCTGGTGGGCTACTGTGGCCTACCCTATTTAGAACAAAGTTGCTGAATGCGGGAGAATAAAGAACAGTGGGAAGGCTGTGAGCAGTGGTTAATCAGCTAATTCGCATTTCAAAAGACACTAATAAGAGGTGATAAATTCAAATAAAGCCCCGGGTATGAGTACTTTACTCACTCTGGAAAGCCTTCGGAGAGGCTCCCGGTTCCCTCTCTCCCCCTGCCCGGCTCTCTTCCTTTCCCTTTGAAGCTGCGGGACCTCCCGGGGTACCTGCTCCTCGGCCTGCCCCTTCCTGCGAGCGGGTGGGGGGGGGGGTGTGGGCCTGCAAGCCTTCGCCTTCCTTCTGCCCGTGGCCGGCTGCACCCTCTGTCGCAGGAGCGGGTGCCCTCGGGGGTCTGCTGCCGCCTGGTGACCCCAGCCCTGGCCCCTCGTCTGCCTGCACCCTCCAATCCCCCTCCCTGCCCTCCACCTTATGGACTTCATGAGATCCAGTCCTCTTCCCTCGTACATAAATGATGACTGCCTTCATCCTTCATCTCTGATCGCTGACAGCGCTGGGCCAACCCTGTCCCGGTGCCCTTTGCTGGGCTGTCTGCCCCAGCTCTGCCCGAGCGGGGTGGGCCCGTCTTAGACTTTCTAGGGAGGCTTCTCATGATTGGGTCTTTCTGCTGTCACAGGCTAATGGCCCTGTCCCGCCACCAGGGCCACTCGCCCAGCCAGCCAAGTGGCACTGGAGACACAGCTGTAACACCAACCTTCAGTGATTTCATTTCAGCCAGAAGTTCAGTTCAGGTGTTAGAAAATGAGCTCGTCCAAACTCTTTTCGCCAAGTCTCCCAACCCTTGGCAAAACGTAGAATATTGTGGTCCTTGATAGAACATGCCTCTAGAAGGAAAAGAAACTGCCCCGTAGCATCGTGATCCAGATGCCGGAAACAGCATCATCCTGTTTGACGCTTACGGTTTTTTCTGTGGCCATGATATCCACAGGGGGACCCTTCCCTGGTGGTCCCTAGTTTCATAACCCCAGAGCACCTAAACCCCATCATGCTCTGGAAATGCATCAGGAACTGAGTGAGCCACCATCCTAGTTACATACTCAAAGGCATAGCCTTCCATCTTCTGCCCATGAGTGATGTGAAGGTCCCCTGGACTTCATCGTTGACAACTTGATAGTTGGGGATAGCCTCACAAGCCCTAAGGGGACCACTGGCCTGACAGGGTGTACCTGGGAGCTGGACAGCCTTAAGGTTTGTCACCTATGACAGAGGCTTTCTGCGTAGCACACCCTCTAGTTATCTGGAGCATCTTAATTTGCGTCTTATTTGGACTCTGAATTATTCCAGAAGGATTCCTACTTTCGGAAAGGGTGTGGGCCACATGACCTCCAAGTGCCCTTCCATGTGGGCACACACCAGCCCTCAGGCCTGTCTCTAGGGGCATATGGCCCAACGGGTTCTGCCTCAGGACACAGGATTCCTTTGCTGATCCGTCAGCTGAGGGGATATCAGGGTAGAAACTCCACACAGAGTCCAGCTTTATATCTGAAAAAACGCCACCGTAAGCAACAGAAACCATCTCTGGTCACTTAAGTGCAAAAGGAATTTACTGCAAGCGTGTTGAGTAGTTTGAAAAATAAATCACCGAGAAGGCTGGTGGATCAGGCTACAACATGGAGAGAAACCAACAGTGGCCACCACCCCACCACAGAACGTTCTGGTGAGGATCTCATTGCCGCACCTGCTGAGTGCCCTGCATTGGCCAGCCCTGCCAGTGCCAGACCCCAGGGGCCGTAGCTCGGGGGGCTCCCACTGATGCTCCTGGAGGATGTCCTCGCTGCCACCACCACCAAAATGAATGTTCCACGGTCCTTAGTCCTGGCACCCGAGTGGCTGCCCACTAGCTGGCGGGGGTGGGGGGGGGAGTGCCAACATTTGGCCCTTTTGGCCCTGCCTCCTGCCAAAACTCAGGTAGCAAAGAAGTCCTCAAATATACGAAGTGGATTCAGATGCTGAGCAGCTGAAAACCGAACTCATGTCCACTCAGCTCTGCTGGGAGTCATTTGCCACAGACGGACATCTTTGGCTCCTCTCACTGAACTGGGCAGCTTTACCCAAGACGATTTACGTACTTTGTGGGGCCCAGTGAAACTTGAAAATGCAGGGCCCCTCGTTCAGAATTGATTAAAAATGTCCAGAGGGCCACAGCGGAGCATAAACCAAGCATGGAGGCCTCCTGTGCACAGGGTCTGTGCCTCTCACCGCTCAGGTTGCACGCCCATGAAGCCAGCCTTGGCTTGTCCTTAGGTCCTCAGGTGGGTCTTGGAGCCTCTGTAAAGCCATACAAATGATTTCTGATCTATCAGTGTTACTTCATTTCATTTCCTGCTCGCAATTATAATCATCCCCATTTGACAGTTAAAGCAAACGAGGCTGTGATTCCTGCTGAGGCCTTCTGACTCTCTGAATCGCCCTTTCTCCACACCATGTCCACTGCTCATCAGGAGCTCAGAGCGGATGCCATGTGGTGTCCCCTGGGCTAGACACAGCGCTCTCGGGGCACCATTGTCCAGAGTTGCTACTGTTGTAGAAAAAGGACCGCTCGCTCCCTTTAACACTTCGTCTTTCACTTCCAAGAACTGCATTGCAGGAAGGAGGGAGCACAGTGCTCCCCAGCCAGGAGCGGGACCCACACTCCAGTGGTTCCCAGAGGACCGACCATAGCACCTTCTTGTTGCCGTCCTTCCCCTGTGCCTGTCCTTTTCTCCTTCTCCCCTTTCCTTTCTCATTCCCTTCCCTGGACAGGACACAATATGAGATTAGAATATTTATGGTGTTCTATAAAATACGAGGTTCTGCGACGTGGTTTTAATTTAAAACTCATAGCTCTCGAACAAAATACAGCTCTCTTTAAAAAGCTATAATGAATTTCATTGTTTTTATTGCTATGCAGTCTTTCATTGATTTTTTTTTTCCTCCCTCCTAAAGTTTTTTTTTTTTTTCCCCCTATTTTAAACCCAGGGAAGGAAAAATTTCCAAGGGTTATTAGTTCATTAGCTGTTAGAAGGAATAATTGATCTGTCAACTCAAAGGATTTATAAGGATTTGGCTCACAGAATTCATGAAAGCAGTAGCTTACGTTTAAGTTCTGCCTCAAAAGAAAACATTTCAGTAGGGGCTTCTCCTTACTTTTTGCAAGATAAAAATTAGCATCCCTCTAGTGATGAAAAGGCCCCCTATGTTTTAAGATCCTCCCAATCGGTAAGAGCTATAGCAGCAATATTTGCACCTACATCTGAAATAATTGGATACGTATGTATTTCACCCAAATGAATGGATTATAAATATTAGAGTTTCTGGTTTCTTCCAGTGGTGGGTTCCCCCCCACAGCCCCAGTAAAGGATGGAACACAACATTTCTTCAACCTCAAATGAGGTTTTTGCTTTCTTTTTTTTTCTTTTTCTTTTTCTTTTTTTTTTTTAAGCAAATGCACCCAAATTGGGTTTGGTTCACAAAGGAGAGACTGACTGCAAAGCTAACAGACCCATCATTAGGCACCCTGCCCTCTTAAATGGCCTGTCCATTCCACTGCTCACAATATAGGACTAAGGCCGTAAACAAGGGATCCAAGAGAACTCTGGACAAGAAACATACAATGGAGTGGGATAAATTTCTTTAGCATAAATAGCAGTCTCCAAGGGTGACTGGTGTGAATGGATTCCTGCTGCGAGGGTCTCTGTGCCTACAGAGGAGATCTGTGGCTTTAAGAGCTGTGGTCCCACCCCCTGGGCTGTGGAAGTGCTCAGTCTCCCCTGCTGGGCTTGGTCCACAGGCCCCCTGTGGGCCTCCTCTTTCCTTTCAAGCTGTGAGTCCTAAGGAACTCGGTGACAGCTCCCCTTTCATTCTGCTGTGCAAATCCTTGAGCTGTTCCTAGTGCTTTCAAAAGGAAAATATAAGACATTTTACTTATTCTGTCCAGCAGGAGCATGGAAGTCTGGTAAGACCCAGCGTTATTCCGGCAGTAAGCCTGGGGGAGATCTTCCTCTTTGTAATGACTTGTCGCAGAAATTCCCTGAGATGGCTGGTAACCCACACTTTATACTTCCTACATCCTTTACATCCTGCGCTGTGGGATGCCATCTGGGTACTGTTCCCCCCCTAAGACTTGTGTCCTGCTAGCCGGTGTCTGGAGAACCCAAGACAGAAACTATGCTAGTAGAAATAAGTATATCCTAATAGTACGTGTCAAAGGTTAATTTCATAGCGGCCATGAGCCAAAATGTGCAGGTTCCAAAGTAAATATTTACTTTTAAAAGAATTAAATAATGCATGGACACAGTTTAAAAAAAAAGAAATCAACCAGTCCTCTGCCCCGGCCCTCCTCATGCCCTGTCCCAACCCAGAATCAATCACTCTGAATCCTCTGCTTTTTCTCCTTCTGGTGATTGCCTGCATATTATGGAATGATATATTTATACACACCATTTCTAATTTCTCAACTTTGGATATTACCTATTGATTTCTTGATCTGATATATACGGTTTTACTCAGACTCTATAACCCTAATTCTTCTCTTTCCAATACCCCAGCTTTTATTCCTCTGTATATTATTATTGTAACTTTAAGTAATATACTTAAATCTCTACTTCCTGTTACCTTGATTGCAGACAGGACATTTGCCTCACCTTTCTGCTACTTCATTTCTCATCTCTCTACCCTTCACTTCTATCAGCTGTTGATAATGCTTCCCTTCCATTTTGACCACAATTAAGATTTCTATACTGTGATTTTAGGTTGATTCCAATGTTAGAAGCTAATAAATAGCTTTCATGTTATTATATCAATATGAATATTACATACTGCAAAAACCAAGACCTGCACTATGGTTGATTATATTTACTTCTCTATAATCCTAAATCATAATCCCTGTTGAAATCTGTTTTCTTCCATTCCATCACTGGTAAAAAAAAAAAAAAAATCAGATTTTTGTTTGTTTGTTTGTTGGCTTTTTTGGTTTTCTGATTCCCCCCCCCCTTTTCTTTTCTTTTTTTTTTTTTTAAAGATTTTATTTATTTATTTGACAGAGAGAGAGATAGCGAGAGCAGGAACACAAGCAGGGGGAGTGGGAG
>NC_138383.1:48131016-48152290 GCF_054177405.1 Leptonychotes weddellii
TCGATCCCAGGACCCTGGGATCATGACCTGAGCCGAAGGCAGACGCTTAACGACTGAGCCACCCAGGCGCCCCCCCCCCTTTTTCTTATTGGGAAAAGAAACATGTCTTTTCCACCCTACACCTGATATCTTCCAACTTCTAACTCACTCTGTTACTTTGAAACCATTCCATTCTTCTGGAAGCCCACCAACTTTCTGTTCTAATATGCTTGTTCTAAATTGCTTTCCACATATACCAACAAACAGAGTTTATACTGCCATCTACATACCCTGGAGTTTCCAGTTGCCTTTCTTTTTTCCTTACTTTCTTTGCCTTTATTTTTCTCTTGAAGTTTTTTTGAACTGAATCCCCCTTTTTTTTCCAGGAAACCTAAATCCTCTAGCCCTCAGGCTTCCTTTTCCAATCTGGATAGTATTATGACTCTGTAAATATTGTTTACTGCTGAATCAAGTGGTATGCCACTGTTGTATTTTCTGTCTTATATATTTTTTTTATTTTCCAGATGTTGATAATTCCCTTTTTTCTCTTGCTCAGTTTTCAGTGCATTTGGAGTTTTTCCCAATATATTAACATCTCTTTAGAACGCCTAACAATACTGATTTCCACATGGGAAAATTCCTCAAATAATCTCTCAAGGTTTTTATGTATTTATTTTGGTTTGTTTGTTGTTTACTTATTTGTTGGTTTGTTGGTACTCCTAGAGGTTTTCTAGAACCTTTTTGGTCCAATCTAAATTAGATTGTTTTTAGTTTATGTGGGGAAGGGGGAGGTTTTCACTGCTTATCATCCTGATGTTTCTGTTTGTTGTTAACCTGTGTGCTTATACCATTTCTCTGTTCTCATGTCTTCCTTTTTCTGAAAAATTTTAGCCTTCATTTTGCTGAACAGTATCCTCAACTTTCTGCAAAAGGGCCCAAGAGTGGTATGCCTAATGAATTCTCATGTGTAAAGATGCTTTATTCCGTCCTCATGCTTAGTTGGTAGTTTGATAGGGTGTAGAATTCTAAATTGCAAATTCTTTTCCTTCAGAACTTTCTTTAATGTCTAGTAATATCCAGTGTTGCTGCTGAGAAGTTCACACCAATATGGTTCTAGTTCCTTTGTTTGCGACCTGTTCTTATTTATCTTTTCATTGTCCCGTTGTTTGTTTTTTGCTCTGGAAGATTTTAGGATCTTTTATTGTTGCCGTTTTTGAAATGTCAAAACAATGTGTCTGATTGTGGGTCTTTTAATTTCTAAAACTCTTTCTTATTCTTGATTGTTCCTTTTTTTATTGGATTTTGTCCTTGTTTTTATGGGTGCAATATTTTTCCCCAATCTCTTCCAGAATACTAACTAGTTGTTTGTTTGTTTTTTGTCATGCTGTGGTTTGTTTTTAAATTCTTGTCTGTTATCAGAATTCTTTCTGTATCCTCTAGTGTCAGCTCTTTTATTTGTTTATCTGTGTTTTCTATGTCATGCTATGGGCTTTGCTTAAATGCTTGATGAATCTTGGGGATGAGCTCATGTGTATGAATCTGGAAGTAGAGAAAGGCTGATGAGAAGCTCTGTATAAATAGATAGATCTTGTTGATTGATGGGCCTCATGCCCTGCTACCCCTCAATATGCCAAAAAGCAGAGGACTCTACACTAGGACAAAAGCACCCACAGTAGCAGCTCTAGTTTGCAGGGTTTCTTTAGAGAAAATACTCCAGCTTTTAATGTAGACATAAACACTTGGCTGCCTGGTAAGTGGGGGAGGGTCCACAGAAAGATCTTCAGTGAGTCCTGTTTTTTGTTCAGCTTCCCACTGTCTTGCTTACTGTCTGTCTTACTTACAGTCTGGAGCCTCTCAAGAGTTGTGTTTGGCGGGTTGGCGCCCTCTTCAGTTACGGCTCTTCCCCATGTCTATGAAGCTTCCTCTTCACTTTTGGCCACCAGCCCTACCCCGTTGGTCTTCTGTCTTCAAGAAATTAGCGGGGGTCTCTCTTCACTGACGGTGCCTCACCAGATCTCCTCTCATTCTTGCAGGGCTACACTACTCTTTTATGCCTCTCATCCTCTTTGCCCTTAAACCATACTTTTTCCACAGTAAAGCTAACCTAATACCTGTTACTGCCGTTCATCTGCCCAAATATATATACAGCAGTTTTCGTAGACATCCTTAGTAAGACGAAGTTCAGGGCCCATCCACATGTCCCACATAACCTCAGGGACTTAGACGAGTCAACAAATATTCTTTGTGTACTAAGTAGGTATTACAGGGACTAGAAAGATACAAATAATGTATTCCCAATCCCATAATCCAGTGGCAAGCCCACAGTATAGGTAGAACAAGGCCCAGAATTACAGGCGTTTTAGAGATTTAGCGTTTTGGTTAGAATCAACCTGAGTACAGATTGGCTAAGTATCTGGTGATCTTTTTCCTCACAGAAATTGGAAATCATCACATGATGCGGTGAAGAGCATATGATGGATGTAACGTATTCATTCTTCACTCATCGAAGAATTTTAGAGTGCAAGGGATTGTACTAGGAGCTGAGGAGAACTCGAAGTCTGTCCGATTAGTCACTCTGCCTCAAGAAGGAGAGGTGGCACGTACCTAAGTCTCAAATACAAGGCAAAATGAGATCAGTGGTGTATGAGGACTATAAGTAAAATGTTATGGGGATTCCGAGTAAAGGGAGAGATTACTTCCTGCCAGTTTACGTGTGGTGTAAGGGAAATGAAAACAGGCCAACTGAAGAATGGCTCACTGAAAGACAGAGGATTTGGATCAATGGGGATGAAGGTGAGGAATTAACTCAGGTGAGTCCAGGGTTCAAAGAGAAATTCGTCTTGACTGGAGCCAGAATTTCAAAGATGCTCATAACATGTCATCATGAAAGTAATGCCCTTTTCCTAGAACATTGCTTCTAGCACTGGCTTATTAATTAAAGCATAGATTTCCTCCAGTAGACCTTGTTCAGTTGAGGGTCTTTGTTCTCCCCTGACGTTAATATCTCAGAACCACAGAAATACAGCCCCCCCGCCCCATCCCTGCCAGCACTCTGTTCTCCTGTTAGCCCAGCCAAGGAAGTCCATGCCATGTGGTGCCAGCATTCCTATCCATCTCCTCGCTGCCGCTGCTGGGGGGTAGTTTGGGTCAGCTTCCTGACCTGCCGCTTCAGCCCCCTCCCACCGCCCCTCCCTGAATCACACAGGTTGGAAAGTTAAAAGCTCCTTGGCACGACGTTCCACGTGTGGCCCGGTTTCTACCCTAGAAGACGCGGAGATAGGAGAGACCGGTGCGAGGTGTTAGTGACGCCCAGGGAGATCAGATCTCCCAATGGGCACGGGGATGGAGTGTGTTCGGCTCTTTCGGGGAGCTCCGCAAAGATTCTAGCATCTAGCGCCTCTCGTCCCACGAGACTTACGGCAGGCAGCTGCAGCAGTGGTGTGGAACTGTCCTCCTGTATGGCTGGCTCTTTGGTCCTGGTCATTGTATATCCTCCTTATCTGGTTTTCTGGTCGTCCTGAAGGTTCCATAAGCTCCAATACCCCTTTTTTTCTTTTTCTTTTCTTTCCTTTTTTTTCTTTTCTTTCCTTTTTTTCTCCTTCCTTCCTTCCTTTTTCTAAACCAGCTAGAGTGGATGTGGTCTCAACAGCTAAAAACCCCTGCTGGTATCATTTGGTTGGACTTTCCAGTCACCCACCCATGTTCCTTGAGGTTTCTGGCTCTCGATTCACCGTTATCTCTCTCCCCCCATTTTCCTGCCATCATGCTAACGGGCGGAGGAGTCTGCGTGATGGTCTCTGCCACACTGTGGTCTCATCGCCTCTCCCTCTCCACGGCTACAGCTGGAACTGTGTCACCTGTAAGAGTTCCCCTCTCTGGCCCAGCCTCCTGTCACTCCACTGTCTCCCCGCGGACCTGCGCTCTAACCTCAGAGCATCCTTCAGTGTCCTTCCCTGCTGTCGTAACACGTCAGTCCAGCTCTCTTCCCCGGTGAGCTGCAGCCCACCGCAGCCCACCAGACTCACTCACAATTTACTGCCTCTTACGATAACCCCTAAAATGCTCCGTGCTGGTCTAGATGTATAGATACCCTCGCCCCATATTTTGCACTGAGAATATAACATTAGCTAATGCTTATAAGGTGCTTATCATATACCAGGCACTGTTCCGAGCACATTCATATATTAAGTCATTGAATCCTCACAGCAATTCATTGAGATAGGGACATTTAATGTCTACATTTTACAGATGAAGAGACAGAAGAACAGAAAGGTTAAGTGATTTGCCCAAGGCGACACAGCTAGTAAGTCCTTGAGCTGGGATTCAAGCTGTCATGTTCTTAGTAGCTGTTCTCTATTTGCATTCCCTTCGCCTGTTTTAAGGGATGCCAAGATATCTGTGTATCTTTACATGGATATGAAAAGCACTTTTTCCTCTTTAACCATATATGTGATTACTGTCCTACTGTCAGCATCACACATTGTAGTTTCTAAAAGCAGAATTCCATTCATATATCCACCAGGTTTTTCTTTTTTTAATGAAATGTTTTTTCTTTCTCTCTCCCATATTATTTCCTTGCTGTGCATTCTGATTTGAATCTCAATTCTGCCGTGAAAGATAGGGTCACACTATTGCAGATAAATGTTTCAGGCAGCTGTTGACTAGCGAGGGTGATGGATTTTCTATACTACCCTGCTGACTCCTCCTCTTTCGAAATATCCCTTGTGTTACATCCGGAAATGCGTCCTCTGATAAATGAAATATAGCAGTTTGGGATATATCAGCTGGTATTTTTTTCTCTGATGTCTTCCAGGATAGGTCTTGTGCAGTATTTACACTTTGGGTTTCAAAACCCGACTGTAGGTATGAATCCCGGCTCAAGCATTGAGACTTTGGGCAAGTTATGTAACCTGTAAACGTCAGGTACTTCATCTGGATGATTGGGGGTAGCCTACTATAAATTGAGTGTGAACAGATCACCATGGACCGCCCCCCCCCGTGCCCCAGCCTTCTCCCCACAAGGTTAATCCCAGCACATCCTATCACACTCCCCTCCCCAAACAAGCACGTACCCATTGCATATGGACAGAAACAGCCTAGAGAAATTTGATAAATTGCATTTTACTGAAGGTTTCACATGGAGACAGAGGATCAGGTTGTATTGTGCCCCACTAAGCACATCTTCCCTTTGAAAAAAAGAAGAGTCCCTGCTTTGTCATCCGCTTCTCTTTCCCCAGCAGCCCCCTTCTGCCTCGTTGCTCCTCACCCTCCTGGCCCGCCCACCCTGGCTCAGGCCACACCTGCCCCGTCCATCAGTTAAGCATCTGCCTTCGGCTCAGGTCACGATCCCAGGGTCCTGGGATCGAGCCCCGCGTCAGGCTCCCTGCTCAGGGGGAAGCCTGCTTCTCCCTCTCCCACTCCCCCTGCTTGTGCTCACTCTCTCGCTGTGTCTCTCTCTCTCTCAAATAAGTAAAATCTTAAAAAAAAAAAAAGGAGTAGCTCTCTCTTACAAATTAAGTATGTTCCTCTAAGCTTGACAGAGAGCCGACAATTCTTTAAGTGTTGCCCAGAGTAAGGGGGGGGGCACGCTGCCCTGTTTCGGGGGCCTCCGGCGCTGCCTTGCTTCTCAGGGGGAAATGTCATGCTTGTTTATACCGGCCGCTCACAATTCAGCCACTGCAGCAGGAAGTCAGCGTTGATACCAACAGCTTCCACCCCTGACGTCGTCTTACTTAGAGTTTGGTTATCAGAGCTCCCTGGCTGGTTTATTTGTTTGTAGGTTTTCCCCTTTTGCTGGAAAATCATGGTACATTTTCTGTCTCCAGCCCCTGGTTACATTTAAGTTACTTTAAGCTAGTCATCGCCTTCACCAATAGTTGCCAATTTGACTACTGATTTTTGCGCCCTATAAGGAAGTACTTATTACAGAGAAGATAGAGTGTGACAGTGGCCTTGACCATGGCCATTAATCGAATTTGAAATGGTTTCTACTGATGTGGAGTTTACGAAGTTAATACAAAGAGGTCAGTAAGACCATATTTTCCCAGAGTAATCATTTTATTGGCTATAGTGTTTGTGCTTTTATCTTAGAAATTTTTAAATATCTTACAAGTCTGGGGCATCTCAGTCGGTTGAGCATCAGACTCTTGATTTCGGCTCAGGTTATGATCTCAGGGTCGTGAGATCGAGCCCCCGAGTGGGGCTCCGTGCTCAGCTCAGAGTCTGCTTGGGTTTCTCTCTCCCTTGCCCTCTGCCCTTCCCCCTGCTCGCTTGCTCTCTCCCTGTAAAATAAATAAATAAATCTTTAAAAAAAAATGTATCTTACAAGTCTGATAACTTCTCCCCTTTCCTTTAATTCACTTTGTCTGTGGTGAATCTCACCCGTAAAACTAAAGAACTCACTGTTTGAAAAGTTAGATGGAAACTCAGCGGAATGGGAGTATTTATTGCTTCCAAAGAAGGTTCTTCATTGTAGATTATCCAGGAGCCAGTAATGAATGTGTACTCTCAGGGGCCAGGGATTTCGGGGGATGAATTTCCCAGGGTTTAATCATCTCGTAAGGCCTCTGAGTGTGACTTTTTCCCAATAATCTACTTATCTCAGTAATTTACCCCTCCTACTGCATTGCAAGGAAAATGAGTCCCCCAGGTTGTTTGCATGATAAGTAGCTGGGAATTGTGTGAGCCTTTCAAGAAACAGCCCTGAGTTAATTGTAGCAGCCTGAGCTAATGGTTTCCCATGTTGGCTGGCAGGTTACAGGGAAGAAGGGGCTTGAAAACAGCCTTTATCACAAGTACCATGCATTTGAAAAGCTGAAATCTTACAAATGTTTGCTTCCTGGAAGATATTTTCCCTTGCACTGTAAATGGGTGAGAAAAATGTCCCTCCAGAGATAGGACGGGCCGCTTTGCAGATGGCTCTGGATGTTGGCTACTTGGAGGAGTTCAGGGAGGTTTTTGTTTTTGTTTTTGCCAATGGCTCACACTAATTTGCCCCCACCCCCTCTTTTTTTTTTTTTTTAAGTCAGCACTAAAGAATAAGCTGCTCCCTGCAAGCCAACAACCAGAAATATTACTTTAGGAAAAGTAAGATATGTTTCCTAAAATTTCCTGATTGTATTTTTTTTTTTTTAGCCTCATATCACATTTATCCTGGAGTTTGTTAATACGATAATGTATCAAACTAACAAGTTCAAAATGGGTTTTCTACTGTGGAGGAAGGTCACTGAAATACCATTCACTTTGGGGAGAGGGACCTAGAACATTCTGCGCTGTGCCCGTGGAGGACAGAGGAAGGTTGCATGAGATCTTACCTAGACAGGAAGGCATGGGAACGTGCTGGGAGCAGATCCCGGTTGGGGCAGAACAAAGATGCTCTCTTTCCCACATTACGTAGCCACCAGGCAAAACTCAGCAAGTTTATAGGGAGGGGAGCAAGTTCCTGCTGGAAAGAAGGCTGTGTATGAAGGAAGCAGCAGAAGCACCTGCTTTGCTCGCTCCATTTACCCTCCCTGCTTGACCAGTGCCCTCCCGTCCTTCCAATCGATCAGTCGATTGATCAATTGCAGCTCAAACATCGCTTTCTCCAGGAAGCCCTTTCTGATCCCCATCCCAGAGAGTCCTGGGCTCTCTCACCGCATAATTTCATAGCGTTTTCATAGTTATAATTCCACATTTTTTGGTATGATCAGATTATTTCTCTCTCTCCCCACAAAATTGGACCTCCCATGAGTACGTAAGGATCTTATCTGTTTTTTATATGCCATTAGAATCTCAGTAACTCATTTCTCAGAAAGTATCTGCCGATAGATGGATGGACGGATGAGAGTACAGTCGTTGAAAGTATTTCTGATGGAGGACATCAGGGTGAGGTCCTGGGTTAACTGATGGCTGCACAGAAAGAATTTCAAGGCTTGTCAAAAGCAAGAGAGAAAGAGGAAGAAAATAATCGTGAGCCTGGAAAGTGTAGAGATACATGGGAGCAGAAGTGTGTGTGTGTGTGTGTGTGTGTGTGTGTGTGTGTGTGATATTCCATGAATATGCTGGCCCTGGGATACAAAGATGAGAAAAGAATGAATTTTGAGTGGTTTTTCCAAGAAGCAGGTGACTGAATAGATGGGCCAGGTTTCCAGCCTACAGTGGATGGCGGACTGAGTTGGGCAGTTTACAGAGGTGTAGGCAGGGATGGGGAAGCCAGAAGACAGACCAGTCGCTAGGAACCCACAGTCGTTGGACACTATTACCCACACCCACCTACCACCCCACCCCGAAGGAGCAAGGTGGGGCAGCTTAGCAAGAGCTCCAGCCCTAGAAGGGGACAGCAGACCAGAAGGGTCACTGCTAGAGGGTTGTGCTAAAGCAAGGGGAGAACCAGAGAAGAAATCCACCAGCCCCTCTCTCTCTCCTGACCTCTGACCTGCAGCCAGCACCTCTCCCAGCTAAACCCAACGGGAATCCCAAGGCAGGGGAGCCCCAGTGATGCAGTATGTGGAGATCAGCCCCCCTGCCCTGCAAACCGGAGTATAGTAGAGTGACATTGACTAGTAAGGACAGTGACAGATGGTCAGTGTCTTTAAATACCTGCAATCTTACTTCTTAACTTTTCTACTTATTTTTTATTTTGAGTATGTATTTTAACTGCCAATATAGCCAACAGTGTATACCCTGAGAAATTTGGCCCCTCTCTCCTCTCTTCTCCTCTCCCCTGTTCCACATATAGATAACTACTTTCATCTGCTTCTCATGTCTCCTCCTAGATACAGGGGCGTGTGTGTGTGTGTCTTATCACGTCCCTGTATATTTATATACCTCATATCCCTGTCTCCCCATAGGAAAGATAGTGTATTACATACACACACACTCTTCTGCACCTAGCCCATTATTTTATATATACACGTAAGTATATCCGTGGGAGAAATTCCCAGGGGTGGACATGCTGATAAATTTTCCCGAATTGCCCTCTGTAGGACGGCACGGTTTGGTACCTCCAAGCAATACCGTAGGAGAGCATTTCCCCACAGCCTTGCTGAAAGAGTGTGTCGCTCAGCTTTTGGAATTTTGCCCATCTGAGAGTGAAAACTATCATTTCATCATATTAGATGAAACCACATGAAGTTGTAATTTATGTGGGCTAGAAATGGTAGGCCATCACTACTTTCATATGGTTTAGCCTAAGAGCTTTATTTTGTATTTTTTCTCGCGAGTGAAACAAAATACCTTTTGATAGATCTCACCTACCATTTGTATTCCTTTTTTGTTCTGAACATGCTATTGACCTTGGTGCATTTTTCTATTGCTGGCCTTTTTCTTATCAATTATAAGGAACCCTTTAAACATCCAGGAGAAGAATCTCTTGCAATAGTGAGTTTCAATTTTTTTTCCCGAATTTGTTTGTCTAACTTTGCTTATGATAACTTTTTGCCTCCAGAAGTCTCTGATTTTTTTTTTCTTTAAAGATTTTATTTATTTATTTGAGAGAGAGAGAATGAGAGACAGAGAGCATGAGAGGGAGGAGGGTCAGAGGGAGAAGCAGACTCCCTGCCGAGCAGGGAGCCCGATGCGGGACTCGATCCCGGGACTCCAGGATCATGACCTGAGCCAAAGGCAGTCGCTTAACCAACTGAGCCACCCAGGCGCCCCAGAAGTCTCTGATTTTTATGTAATTGTAATGATCAGTCTTTTCCTTTATGACACGCAGATTTTTAAGTCGTGCTAAGTTTGCCTCTACGCCAAAGACGTAAAGGAATTCTTCTGTGGACTTTTTTCCCCTAGAACTTTAATGGTTTTGTTTGTCACATTTAAATTTTGGATCCGTTAGGAGTTTCTCCTGGTTTGAGGTAGAGACACAACTTTTTCTCTTTCCAGATGGCTACTTGGTTGTTCCAGCACCATTGGTTCAATAATTCCATCCTTAGCCCTACTGATTACAGATGTCACCATGATCATGTACTAATTGACAAGATCAATTTTAAGTCCTGGCAATGTATTCTAAATTAGGTGACATTCCTTAAAATATCTTTTTACATGTGAAATTGGTACAGGTTTGAAAAAATGAATACATGTTTGCTGAACAAAATATAGACAAACAAAACTTGGACAAAGAAGTGATCCTAATTCTACTATTTCCCACTGTTAATATTTTCTGTGTTTGTAATAGCCCCACGCACATACATCAGGTAAAGAATAATCTATAACAGGGGCGCCTGGGTGGCTCAGTTGGTTAAGCGACTGCCTTCGGCTCAGGTCATGATCCTGGAGTCCCGGGATCGAGTCCCGCATCGGGCTCCCTGCTCGGCGGGGGGTCTGCTTCTCCCTCTGACCCTCCTCCCTCTCATGCTCTCTGTCTCTCATTCTCTCTCTCTCAAATAAATAAATAAAATCTTTAAAAAAAAAAAAAAGAATCTATAACAGCTATGTTCGTACAATATAGTGGCTTATGCAACATAGAATGGCATTTTTTTTTAATAATTTTATTTATTTATTTGAGACAGAATGAGAGACAGAGAGCATGAGAGGGAGGAGGGTCAGAGGGAGAAGCAGACCCCCCGCCGAGCAGGGAGCCCGATGCGGGACTCGATCCCGGGACTCCAGGATCATGACCTGAGCCGAAGGCAGTCGCTTAACCAACTGAGCCACCCAGGCGCCCAGAACAGTATTTCTGTTCCATAAAACAGCCCCTAGGTGAGCAGTGTAGGTTAAAAAGGGAAGTCTCTTCTCCATGTGGTCATTCCTTTTTTTTTTTTTAAGGTTTAATTTACATATAGTAAAATACAACTTTTTATGCGTGACCGGTTCTATGAGTTTTGACAAACATATATTGTGTAACCACCATCACAATCGAAACATTAAGTATTCCCACTACCGCAAATAGTTCTCTCCTACTACTTAGTGGTCAGTCCCTTCCCTTCCTCTCCCTCCCCACCAAACACACCCAGTCCCTGACAAGCACTGATCTAAATTCTGTCCCTAATGGTTTTTGCCTTGTCCTGGGGCCATTCTTGGCCCACTCTCTCTCTGTCTTGTCTCTCCCCTGTGCTGTACGGATCCTCATCCCTGTGGTCGCAGTCAGGGCGTGGGCACGTCATGCCACCCTTCAGGAAGAAGGAGAAGGGCATTAACATGCATTGCTGATGTTTGCATCCCACCTCCAGCTCTGCTTTCTGGAAAGTTAGTGAGAATGCAGCAATGTGCTCACCTAGCCGGGAAATGGACTCGCTTAGCGTTGAAGAAAGGGAAAGTGAATTCTGGTGGACTCATCTCGTCATCGTCCCTGCAGCCTGGCCACCCACGTATCCACGGCCATCTTAGGTCCACGCAGAGAACACACCCTCTCCCGAAGGGAGCCAGCCCAAGCCCCATCCAGTCACTACATCCAACTCAAAGGCCAGGATTTCTGGGTGATGGCAAGTCCTCCCCGATAGATCCTGAGGTGGCTCCCCGTGCTTCTAGTGACCTCAAAACTAAAACACAAGCTATTTGTATCTCCCCTGCCCATCGCTTCCCCAGGATTATGGTTTCTTTAAGAATGTATGGGACTTCCATTCCGTATGCCAGGGACCACATCCATGTTCCGTCTCTGTACATAGTTCTGGCTGATTTTCTGACTTCCAGCTAGACTCCTCCCGTCCTCCCCATTTCAAAAGCCGCTACTTTGGGATTACCCGAAAAGGTGGGTTTAGGAGGGATGGCAGTAAACCTGATCTCTGCCGTGAGGCTGAACCTCTTTTTTGGCCTCATGGGAGCCCATTCGGAAAGGCTCTGAACACCCACAGTCTCTCCTCCTGCTCCTCGGGGTGTGGCAGTACTTGGCCTTTCCAACCAATCTTCTAGACCTTTTTCTTCCATCTCCGCTCGTAAACTGGCCAACTCTTGCTTGAGCTCATCTCCTTCCTGTAGTGGCTTGCCAAAAGTTAACAAATTATGTATAAATATTTATCTCCTCACTACCTGTGTATTATCCCTAAATATATTTCATTATATTATTATAGTTCTTTTAATAGGAAACTGTTAAGTAATCTCCTACCACCTAATTTTCAGGATTACGTTGGGCGGGTGTGAATGAATTCCTTAAGAAGCAGACCTGTGAAATCAAGCATGTAATGAAATGTCATGAGCCCCACAAAAGGCAGCATTACCTGCCACACCACTGTGTGGCTGCACCAGAAACTTGGGTGGACACAGATGGCGTCCAGCATTTACCAAGTCTTCTTGATGAGAGATGCTATTATACTGGTTCAGATGAGCTATCACAACACAGAGGATGTAAATGTCATCACTGTCCGCCAGAAAGGTCTAATTGAAAGCTTTTAAAGGAGGATGACCATTCTGTGCATGTGGAAACATATACATAGTAGACTTACTTGTAAATATCAAAGCTGTCCATCCAAAGAGGCTAATTAAATAGATAAATGTGGGGTGCCTGGGTGGCTCAGTCATTAAGCATCTGCCTTTGGCTCGGGTCATGGTCCCGGGGTCCTGGGATCGAGCCCCGCATTGGGGTCCCTGCTCCGCGGGAAACCTGCTTCTCCCTCTCCCGCTCCCCCTGCTTGTGTTCCCTCTCTCACTGTGTCTCTCTCTGCCAAATAAATAAATAAAATCTTAAAAAATAAATAAATAAATAGATAAATGTATGCCCAGTCCAACAGCAAAAAAGAAAAAATCCAAAGCACCTCTCTTTCCCAAAATGCTCTGGTGGTAGGCAATTTTATAGGCAAATTCTTTTAAACTTCCCAGGAAAAATAATTCCTGTGTTATATAAACTGTGGCAGAATTCAGAAAAGAAGGAAGACTTCTCGTTTCACTGTGTGAAGTTGGAATGACTCTGATGTCAAAACCCAGCAAAGATGACGTATATGCTGAATGTCAAAACTAAAAAGGCATTTAATAAAACTCAGTGTCTGTTCTCAGTTTGAAATTTAAAAAAAGCACACAGCAAACAAAATGAAAAGGCAGCCTACTGAATGGGGAAAAATAATTGCAAACCATGTATCTGATAAGGGGCTGATATTTTAGGACTCTAACTCAATAGCAAAAAACCAAACAATTCAATTAAAAATGGGTGGAAGATCTGAATAGACATTTTTCCAGAGAAGACATCCAGATGGTCAACAGGCACATTGAGAAGATGCTCAGCATCACTCATCATCAGGGAAATGCAGATCAAAACCCCAGTGAGATGCCACCTCACACCTGTTAGATGGGCTGATATCAAAAAGACAAGAGACAAGTGTTGGCGAGGAGGTGGAGAAAGGGAACCCTGGTCCTCTGTCAGTAGGAATGTAAATTGCTACAGCCATTATTGAAAATAGTATGGAGGTTCCTCAAAAAACTAAAAAATGAACTACCATAGGATCCAACAGTTCCATTTCTGGGTATATTTCTGAATAAAATGAAAACACTAATTCAAAAGGATATGTGCACCCTCATGTTCATTGCAGCATTATTTACAGTAGCCAAGACATGGAAACAATGTAAGTGGCTCAATAAATGAATGTATAAAGATGTATGTAGAGAGTGTGTGTGTGGGGGGGAAGAGGTGCCACACACACCCCCACGCAAATGGAATAGTATTCAGCCATGGAAAAAAAAAGGGATGAAAACTTGCCATTTGTGGCAATGTGGATGGACCTGGAGGGTGTTACGCTAAGTGAAATAAATCAGCCAGAAAAAGACAGATACCATATGATCTGTCTTGTATGGATTCTTAAACAAAACAAAAACCCAAGCTCATCAATACAGAAAACAGATTGGTGGTTGCAAGAACTGGAGGCTGAGAGAAATGGGTGAGCTGTTTTTGTTTTTTTCTTTTTTAAGTTTAAATAAATTAAATAAAATGTAACAACTAAGAAACACTCTTGAAAGCAATGAAAAAAATAATTCACTCAAGATATATTTCTTATTCATGACCAAGAGGCACAATATTATTAAGATATCAGTTCTTAAATTGATTTGAAGTTCGGTGCCATCCCCATAGAAATCTCAGCAAGCTGTTTTGTAAACAGCAACAAACTTGTGTTAGACACTGAGTAGCGTCTGGGGTTACTGCTGAAGGACAAGTCAATGAACTCACACTTGCCCGTTTCAAGATTTATTATAAAGCTACAATAATTAAGAGAGCATGATGTTTTGAAACGAATGGACACATAGATAAATGGAACAGAACAGAGAGTCCGTGAACAGACTTACACAGATACAGTCAACTTGACCTGGGTCAAAGGAATAAAGGCACATCAATGCAGAAAAGATTGTTTGTTTAGTTTTTAGTCTTTAGTCATCATCAGCAAATGAGGGTACAAATGGACAACCACAGGAATTTTTTACACAAACTTTGCACCTTAGACATAAATTCACTCAAAAGTATTCATTGCCTTAAATATAAAATGCAAAAATATAAAAATTATAGTGGGGGACTTAGGAGAAAATCTACATGGGTTAAAGTTTTGTGATTAATTTTCATATATGACACAGAAAGCATGGTCTGTGAAAAGAAATGATAATGTGAACTTATTTACACTGTCCGCTCTGTGAAAGACTGCATTCAAAGAATGGAAATACAGGCTGCTGGCTAGGAGACTATGTCTTCAAAACACTTACCTGAAGAAAGATTTGCATGAAAAGTATTCAAAGAACTAGAACGCCGCAGTAAGAAACCAGACTTCCCAAATTAAAATAAATAGGGCAAGACAAGTAGACACCTAACCAAATAATATATATAAATGGGAAAAAACCATGTATAATTTGCTCAACATTGGGGAATTATTGGAAAACAGTATATATTGTGCACTAGGGAAAAGCAAATTAAAAAAATAAAAATTTAAAAATAACTCTTCAAACTGGGAATTAAAGAGTACTTCATTATCATACCCAGTAATAACTATCGCAGACTAAATGCTACCATTTTGCTTGATGGTAAAAAAATTAGAAGATCAGATCAGGGACAAATAAGAATGTCAAGAATGTCCCCTTTCACTGCTGATGCACATCATTCGTCTCTACAATGTGCAAATAATTAAGGCGGAATCAAACTTACCATGTTTGTAAACATTTGTAAGAATCTACCTCGCAAATTCAAGAGAATCAACTAAAAACCAAAAAGAAAGCCAAGTCCTTTGCCAGTTATAAGATAAATATACAAAAAGTGGTTCTCACAAATACCCATAATCAGTTAGATAATGTCACAGAGAACAGAGAGGGCACATTAACAGTAGCTCCAGGGACACCTGGGTGGCTCAGTGGGTTGGGCGTCCAACTCTTGATCTCGGCTCAGGTCTTGATCTCAGGGTCGTGAGTTCAAGCCCACTTAAAATAAAACAAAACAAAACAAAAACCCAAAACCAAAAAACAAACCAGTAGCTACAAAAACTCAACAAGAAATAGGGGACCTTGAAAAAAACAGAAACCCTACTCAGGTTCAAGACCCAACTGTAGGAACGCCTGGGTGGCTCAGTCGGTTAAGCGGCTGCCTTCGGCTCAGGTCCTGGAATCGAGCCCCACGTCCGGCTCCCTGCCCAGAGGAGAACCTGCTTCTCCTTCTCCCTCTGCCTGCCACTCTGCCTGCTTGTGCTCTCTCTCTGTCAAATAAATAAATCAAATCTTTAAAAAAAAAAAAGGACCCAACTGTAGCTGAAGCAAAAACAAAGGAGGGGCACTCCCCCGAGCTGGAAGTGGGAGGAGGTCACACCCAGAGGAACTGCAGGTCACAACTAGAGGAACTGAAGCCTTAGGGAGCAGAACAGGATTCTCAGAGCCCCAGGACTGTTTGTGCTAGGACCGTAGGGCTCAGTTGTTGGGAGTACGCACAGCTCCAAACCCACGGGCTTGCCAGTTAGCATCATAGTCATCACAGATTTATATGTTTAGGGCAACGGGTTTAGGACATGCAAGAAGTACTTGTTTCTGATGCACACAGAGGCACCATGAGGGTTAGTGGTGGGGCTGTGTACCATTCCTCCTTTATCATCTCTGCGTTGGCTTCCCCCTTTCCTGCCACAGACTGACTTTCTCATGGTGGAGAGCACAGCGCCTGGCAGCCCCACGTTCAAGTCCTTCTTACTCTGTGGAAGGGTTCCTTCCTTAACAACAATCAGGAGAGTCGTGGGAAAGGTTTCTTTGGGTCCCAGCTGGGGTCTTGCATCCGTCTGTGAAACATGAGTGCCTGTGTTTGGCTTCAGCCTCCGGTCAAGGGTGCAGGCAAGCTATTTTATCAGGAGGGTATGCGGGTTGTTTGGGGTGTTAGTTGGTAGGAAAAATTAGAGCTACAGACAGAAGATTTGAATAAATGTAGGGATCTGCCATTTAAAGTGTAGAGATGTACATTTCTCCCCAAGTTACTTTATAAATTTCACAGTCTGATTCAGAATTCCAGAGGGAGTTTGGGGGCTCCTTGACATCACGATTCTAAAGTTTATCTGCAATAGCAGACATACGTAGTGAGATTAGCTAGGAAAATTCTGCCCAGTGTCAGGGAGCCAGGTTAATTTGTGTATTTTTCATCTCGGTCTTATTTTATCATCTGTCCTAGGCTTAAAATACGATCCAGTGTTGACACCTAATTTTTAAAGCTTTTCTCCCAGGACAGTTTTTATGTAAGCCAGGGAACTAGGAGTTAGGTATTCAGAGATCTAACATCTCATACTCTAATGTCACTCAAATTATTTTGAATGCTGGCTCTCCACTAGGTGTTGTGGGGTTTCATTAGATAGAAGGCATATTCCCTCCCCACCTAGTACTATACTCAGCTTTTCCAAACAAAGATGGGTATTAGACATTGTCAGTTTGTTGTCATTCCATATGATTCAGGGAATCAGTTTGCGAATATGAAAGGGAAGAAGGTACAAATGATCTGATCTGAAACTACAAGTATACAAAAGAAATTGGGGGTTAGTTAGTTACTGCACATCATTGGGGGTGGTATGGATGACATGGGTTTTAAATGTAAGAATCTCTATATAATAGTAGTAAAAGCCTGAAGTTGTACAGAATTTTCAAAGATGCCAGAGCTGGCTTAAGAGAGAGCACATGCTGGCCACCTTGCCAATGGAGGAATAAAGAGATGGAAAGGAGGGGCGCCTGGGTGGCTCAGTCGGTGAAGCATCTGCCTTCAGCTCAGGTCATGATCTCAGGGTCCTGGGATCCAGCCCCACGTCGGGCTCCCTGCTGGGTAGGGAGTCTGCTTCTCCCTCTCCATCTGCCCTTACCCCCCAACTCGTGCTCGCTTGCTCCCTCTCTTTCTCTAAAATAAATAAAATCTAAAAAAAAAAAAAAAAAGGACAGAGAGGAAATGTCAGTTTAAAAAAAAGTGGTTACATGGGAAGGTCAGAAAAAGTGACGTTCGTGATTTTGTTTTGTGTTTGTAAATGGCACTCTTCTTGGGAAAGTAAACCCATGCCTGAAAAGGAAAGCAAATGTGTAATGCCCACGTGGTAATGCCTTCGTCGGTATGTGTCATGTCCAATTTCTTTGGCTTTGGAAACGATGGGGGAATATTCAACCCTGGAAATTTGTAAAAAAAAAAAAAAAAAAAAGGCAAGATAAATGTTTGTCTTCTGTGATTTACGTTCATACCGAGCTTGAGTTCCAAGATCTCAGCTAGATAACCACTTACAGCCCTCTTCATCTCCAAGTGTCGGGAGAGTTGGTTGATTAAGGCAAGCCCAGACTGAAAGTAAGGGAGTTTACATGGCCTTCACAGGGACAAAGAACTTGAAAGCATGACCTTTAAAAAGAGAAGTAGCCCAGCTCCTCTGACTGGAGGCCAGAAGTAGCCTGATCACATTAAACAGTGTAAGAACGAAGACAGAAACAGGCCGTCCCCTCCTCCTTTCACATCATGGGTTTTTACAGCTCCAAATCAGTTCCTCAGTTTGCCTTGTAAGCGATGTGCAGATATGTAAGGTAAGGCCCAGCGTGCTGTGCGCGGCATATGTTTAGAATTAATCATGTAACCACATTTGCCCCAGCTGCAAAGCTAGAGTTCACAGAAGTGTGGAAACAATGTTGAGATACGCATCTAGAAGCAAAGGTCATGCAGCTTGTGCCAAGACATATGTCAGGGGGAACTCGTGGTGGTGGCCAGTGCCATCCGAAGTCCAAGAGCATATGTGAACCCACACGGCCCTCAGACCATGAACCCCCAAGGCCAAAGGGAAATGACCTTCCACGGATGGGGATGCCAGCGAAAGTGAGAGAGCTCACAAAATGCCGACAAGAGAAAAACCAGGTGGGAAGGTTAGCCCATCTGGCTAATTGGTCGCAGACTGTAAATTCCCCTCAAGCCACATCTGCCCTTGCTCCTTAGGAGAACCTGGATCTTCTGAGGACTTGCAGAGGAATGTTTGCAAGGATGGGTGCCACTCAGGCTGGGGGGTTGGTTTTTAAAGTTGAACGACAGAAATAGATCGGCTGATGGAGCGTTAGTGGGAGAGGCAAGAGACGAGGCAGGAACGGGACAGGGTGAGGAGGAGGGTGGGGAGCCACTCAGGAAATCCTGGACTATTTGCTCCTTCGGCCTTTCGGTTGCCAGACTCTGTCCTGGGCCTGTGGGTCCCAGGGCCGGACCGGGGCCAAGGTGCAGGGGTCAGGACGTTCCGCTCCCGCTCCGCCAGCTCACACGCTCCTACACGTACTCGCATGCACTGTTCTTCTGTCATTGCGTGTGTCCACTGTCCGCCCTCTTCTGCTCAAGAGCACAGGAATCCCAAGTGCATTCACCCTCACATACCGGGGACAGAAAGTGTCGTCCCAGCCAGCCATCTTGCCATTTCAGATGGGAATAGAGTAAGGGAATGACAGATTCATAAACAGAATTCCGCCCCTCCCCCTTGGTAGAATTTCGGGCACCCTAAACCTGAAATCCAGGGAGGGAAGACATTTGGGAGCAGAGAGGACTTCTTTCTACTCTTCAGGTTATCCCCAGTCAGGTGACCATTCGATCTGGCCTTGTTTGGTACATGGAGGTTGTCTGGTTTATAGGCATGCTGCTTAAAATACACCGGAGTCCCCAACTGTCCATCTTCTGATTGTGTCCCCAACAAACATTACCCAGTACCTGCTGTTGCCCGGCCCCAGAGCCCTTACTTGCTTGTTTGAGAAGTCACGCATCCTGAAATTGAGAGGTTTTCTCTCTCCCTCCCTCTCTCTCTCTCTCTTTCTCTCTCATGTGCTGACCAAAGAAACTTCCAGATCTGTTGCCTCCATTAGCTCTGTTTATAACTCTGAACTTAGTTGGCATTTTAGGTAGATGAAGAGTCCCTCCATTAAACCAGCGTGGCGGGAAGGATGGCCAAAAGGGGATCCTAATGCTCAGCTCTAATGGTGAGTTGCTAGATTTGCAGGTGTATTGGGAGCAGGATTCATCGTTTCTCTTCCTTGAGTCTGGGGAATAGCACCAAGCTATATAAAAAATGATGCAGGGTTCGAACATCTATGAATCAAGTTTAGAACTGCAGTTACATGCGGCAGAGGTCATTGTAGGAGAAGTAACAGGCTCCCTGCACACCGGGCACCAGCCTGAGGGCTCCGTACGCATTGCACCATCTGACCTTCACATCTGCCCTCCGCAACAGGTACGTTCATTATCTCTGTTTACAAGATACAGCAACTAGAGAATTCCTTGAGCTCTTCCCCGAGCAACTTGTGTCCTTTGCTGTGTGTGTGTGTTACACTTCGGCAAAATTTATGTTTAAAAAAAAAAAGAGGAGGCCAGTGAAGCCCAGAGAAGTTAAGTGACTTGCCCAAAGTCCCCTAACTGGCACCAGAAGCAGGATTCAGCCACTATATTTGTCCCCCTTTAGAGCCCACTTAACTTCTCCTCTGTGCTGCTAACCCTTCCCATTTAATTATACATTATCGTCACTCCACACGTACATAGTTCATACAAATGAGCAGTATTTGTATTCTCTTACGCTGCCAATCCTTCATCTTGTCATTTCTTCATCATCTAGAAATGTCCTTGTGTTTTTAGTTTTCTCTCTTTGTGATTTACTTCTTTGTTCCCCCACCCCCAAACTATTTACTTTTTTTTAAGATTTTATTTGACAGACAGCACAAGCAGGGGGAACGGCAGGCAGAGGGAGAGGGAGAAGCAGACTCCCTGCTGAGCAGGGAGCCCGATGCGGGGTTCGATCCCAGGACCCCAGGATCATGACCTGAGCCAAAGGCGGATGCTTAACCAACTGAGCCACCCAGGCGCCCCCCAAACTATTTACTTCTTGGTTGTCGAGTAAATGAGTGAACAAGTCTTGTCGTAACATTTACGCTAACGCACGTTTTTAAGACAGTGTCCTAGACTCATTCATTTCTTTGTTTATTCCATGAAGTTATTAGATGCTCGCTACACGCCGGGACTAGGAATATAAAGTTGAATAAGACGGTGTCTTCTTTCAAGAGGTTTGGCGTCTAGTAGGAGCAGACGGACTTTTCTTTAAAAAATAGGGGCAGACAGACTTCCTACGGGTTCCCAGACAGAATCTCTTCGTGTAGAGTGGGAGCATCCAGGAGGAAGTGGCAAGGGTAGGCGAGGAAGGCCTCACGGAGGAGGTAACTCTGAATGCGGAGAGATGAGGGAGTGCTGGTCAAGGGCTGGGGGTTGCAAGGCCACGGGCTCGCTGTGTCCGTCTGCTGAGGCTTCCATAACAAAATACCATGGGTCAGGTGACCGAGATAACGGAGGCCTGCTTTCTCACAGTTCTGGAGGCTGGGAAGTCCAGGATCAAGGTGCTGGCAGGGTTGCTTTCTGTTGAGGTCTCCTCCTTGCTTTGTCCTCACGTGGCCTTCCCTCTGCTAGGTGTGCTGCGAGGAGTGGGGAGGAGGAGGAGGAGGGCGAGGGAGACGGAGAGGGAGAGAGAGCCCTCCGGTGTCGCTTCCTCTCCTTATAAGGACACCAGCCCTTATAACCTAATTTAACCTTCATTACCTCCTCCTTAATCAGCCATATTGGGGGGTGAGGGCTTCAACATACGAATTGGGGGGGACATAATTCAGTCCATAATGCAAACTGACACCCAGGATTCCCTGGCCCCACAGTTCCTCCTGATGCCTCCTCACGGAGGCACCCCACAATCCCTCTGTTCATGCTTGTTTTAAGAGTCCTTTCCCATGCACCCTGCCAGTGCCCAGAAGTCTTAGCGTGGTGATTCAGTGTTTCCAGTCTGTTCCTTGATGTCTGTTCTTTTTTTTTTTTTTATTCTTATGTTAATCCCCATACATTACATCATTAGTTCTAGATGAAGTGTTCCATGATTCATTGTTTGTGCATAACACCCAGGGCTCCATGCAGAACGTGCCCTCCTCAATACCC
>NC_138383.1:48152790-48187460 GCF_054177405.1 Leptonychotes weddellii
TGTTTGACTTATTTCACTCAACATAATACCCTCCAGTTCCATCCACGTCGTTGCAAATGGCAAGATCTCATTCCTTTTGATGGCTGCATAATATTCCATTGTGTATATATACCACATCTTCTTTATCCAGTCCTTGATGTCTGTTCTAAAGAGCATAAGGCTGACACAGCTCCGACTTACAAAACCCCGGGCTTCAGATGTTTCCACCATCATCCAGAGCTGGCCATGGTGGGGAAGCTGCAGTTGCCTCCTTCCCCACCCCAAGGAATCTCCCTTTCCAGGGACTCTCTTCCCTGCCTGGCTCCCCAGAGCATTAAGGGTGCAGCACAGTTGTGCACACAGTGAAAAAATGTGACTTCTCCCACTTCTCCTGTAGCAAGTGACGGCAGAATGCAAAATGGATCATATATGTAAAGGCTCTTTGCAAAGTGCAGCATGCAGTATTCAGTCCATAAATTATTAGAGCCTTTTATCTTTGCAATCATGTTTTCCGGGCGCGTCATCGGACCCTCTCCCATCCCCTGTGTCACCATAGTTAGGTACCCAAAAGGACCTTCACCGGGTCTTCGAGAATTCCCCGAAGCCGCCTTCCCGCTCACACCCACCCTTCTTGCGTGCTTGGGTTATGATGCAGTCATTTTCAATACTAGTCTCTAAATTCCAGCCCTTCTGTGAAGCCTTCCTGGCCCGACGGGGGAGGAGCGAACGACTTCCTTGGGGGGCTTGGGATGTGGGGGCCCCGGGGACGGTCGCGCAGCCCGACTCTGGGTCTGAACTCCCTCCATTACTTACCAGCTGTGTGACCTGGAACAGCCCTTTGTTTTTCCTTCGCCGGAAACCGAGGGTGTGGGTCATCTGGCCCCTAACAGCTGCACTGTTGGCCACGGAGTCTTGCTAACTTGACCCCAAGGCCAGCAGAGAGCTACCAGGGACAAGGGTGGCACAATGCAAGAGGCGAGAGAGAGAAATCCCTCTGGTGTGAAGATTTGTGAGGATGACATGAGTTAAGACACAGCTGGGCCCTTAGAACAACGCTTGGCCCGCAGTGAAGGCTCCGTAGGTTATGTTTCCCCATCCATCAGTAGACATGGCGGTCCACGGCTACGGAGGTGTGTGCTCACTTAGTGGTCCGACCCAATTCCAGAATGTTGCTGGATTGAATTTAAGTTTGCCCAGCCAACCAATACCCATCATGAATGCTACGAAGGCTCCATGCTCTGTCCCATTTTCTGTCGGATACCTTTCGTCTGTATTGCAAATAATCTCCGGAGAGCCAGCTCACTGGCCCCGTGGAAGCCCATGTGCTTGAGGACAGGGCATGACATTTGAATACTCAGTGGTACCTGAACATTTGGAGCATGGGATCGGAGGGGCAAACTGAAAAAGAGCCAGTGACGGGAAGCCTTTCTGGCCCAAAAGGAAACCTTGCCTTTTCCAGACCTGAGGCCAGAAGTGAGCACTTCGGTGCTGAAAGGGGTCTGGATGCACAGCTAAAGGGGATTCTTTCCCAGGGTTGGTGGGAAGAGGAGACTTCTTTCTGTCTGGCGTGGGCTCAGAATGGAGCATGCTGGAGGTTAGGCTTGCACAGGTAGCCAGAGAAACACGCAATGCTTTCTCTTTATTGTGTCTGCTGAGTGGTTCTCTTTCCCAGCCTGTGTTGTGTTATGAAAGAGACAAGTTTAATAAACAGATTCTATTTTTATTCCAAGCCACGGCTTGGAAAAGCATTGCGTCTCCCAACTGGGAACCAGGAGCCCCCTTGGCCCTGCGCGCCTGTTACTCTCTCTGCCACCACTTGGTGGTGACATACCGAAGCTTGCAGGGGTAGGTCTCAAAAGCCCGTCTGCCTGAAGCCCCACCACCTGGCACCAACGGCTGAGACGGTGCTTCAGACTCTCAAGATGCCTCTGCTCTTAGCCTTACGAGATTCATGTTCGGGGACTGCTTGTCCGATGTGTCCCTTTGACCAGGTGAAGAAGCTGCTTGTTCCCGAGTCCCAGTTCTGGTCTGGTTAGCTGGCAGCTTCCAGCCCTCAGGAACACATAGGCGTATAAGAAAAACAATCCTGCTTCCCCTTAGTTCAACTAAGGCAAGGCTGGAGGATTTCAAACAGAACTTTTCCTTGGAAACAACAGCAAAATATACACAACAGCATAAATAAATGGATAAGCTCACAGGGTTTGGCCGGCCGACCAGGACTTAAGGATGGAACAGCACACCGTGCAGACTGGCCAGCAGGGCTCCCAGACTGTCCAGAGAGCCTCGTTTCTTCTCCCACCTTGGAATCTAAGAACCTTGTAGAGCAGATTGGAACGAGGTTAGCCCAGCCTCGATCCCAGAGGAGATCTTATTTATAATTCGTAACCTCCGTATTCCAAAGAAGATATGGGATAGTTTACGATAATATGTGTGTGTGTGTGTGTGTGTGTATGTTTAAAACCAAAGCTGCTGAAGAAATTGAAAATGTTTACACGTAGACAAGAGCATAAATAGAATATATCAAAGCACTAAATTAATACCATGCTTGAACACCAAATTTAGCGCCAAGAAGAGAATCCTGGGAAACCAGCATGCAGAAGGAACTGTCAGGTATTTACACAGTGACAATAGCTACCAGAAAAGAAAAGGGACGTCCCTTTTCAAGAAAAGCTAGCCTTGTCCCGGTCCTGAGTATTTATTGGTAACGGCAGCACGTAATTCAACAGTGATTTCACAGAACACCCAGAAACTCTCTCGTTCAGTTGGCGAGCAATGTTTGTTTGTGTTGATACTACTTTTAGATCCGATGGACGCCTCCTTTCTTCCCAGAATTTGCTCCACAGCTGTGCTGCATCCCCTTCTTGCAGCTGACCTTAGGTCAGGTGGGAAAGCCCCCAAAAGGGGCGTCCCTGTCCCCCCCACAGAGGACACTAGACGGGAATGAGCCTGGCACGGGGGGCGGGGGGGGGCAGTCAGCACAGCCCCTGGACCAGTGAGCATTGTGCTCTCTGTACGTGTATGCAGGACATATGGAGGATGATTATGTTATTTACTCATGATAAGGAGAACTCGAGATGCACTGGATTGAAAAGAATGCCTATCAACCAGAGATCTGGGACTCGTCGAACAGCGGCTCCTTGACGTTCCTTCTCTGTTCAATAGCGTGATGTGATTTGAGATTTTTCTCCCTTCGGGAAGGAAGCAAATGCAGTTTTGGGTGCACTCGGAAGTCCTGTGATGATCAATGTATTGTCAGCTTGTTGAAATCTTTTATGTGTGTGGCAGCATGTTTGTGGGACAGCTAAGCAGAGGCCGTAATGGGTCTGTGTTTCTCTCCTCTCTTGCACCCAGTACCTGCTCGATCCATATGGTCCAGTATGGTTCAGATGGGGGTGGCATTCACCCTCCCTCCTCCTCTCCCCCGCTTCACAGCTGCTGTTGATCCCCATGCCAGGCAGCAGGGTAGGCATTTCACACAGAATCTGGCCTGGTGATGAGTCGAAATAGTGTCCAGGCATAGTTCACAAAGACAGAAGGGCAGGGTCCATTTCAAACCGGGAACAGAAAGCCACAGTGACCTGCCCCACCTCCCTTCCCCCTGGGCTCCGGTCTCCAGAGGAGAGAGCTTTCAGCTCCTCCCACCTGTTTCCCCTGGATCGTACTTTCTTACTCCTGAAGAATATGCTTGTACTCATAGCACTCGATCTGATGGCAGTTTGAGATGTTGTCTGCTAACTTCTGCCGTGGAAGATGGACTTAGTTCTTTCACTGGCTGCCCCCCAGCCCCTCACACACACTCCCACTCCTCTCTGCTTCCGACAGAGTTCAATCACAGTTGTTAGGTAGATCACGATTCAGCATTTTCATTTTGACCGTATTGGTGTCTTTAACCGAGCCCCGTAGCTTACTATAATTAGATTTCCTTTCTGACACAGTATTTTGGGTTTCCTGGACTTAGTGTCATCTTTTCCCTTTGCTTATCCTAACTCTTGCCCTGACTTGCCACAGAGCTAAGAAATGCCTGTGGATCTGTGAGATGCACATCAGATAATCCATCTTGCCCGTATTCTGCTCGGGAGTCAGCCCTCCTGGGCCCCAGGCTTCCGTTCCAACCCAGACTTCGAGCTCTCCAGGCCCCCTGCCCCTCCGCTACCGTGGGACTTCTCTTCGATGTCTTCTTGAGACTGTTCATCCCCTCGCTCTCCCGTCAGAGCCCCCTTTCTTGGAACTCGTATCTTCTTCCTTGGTTTACCTCCTCATGTGATGGAGCACAGCCTCTAGCTCTCTGATGGGGACTGCCTGCAAAGCACATTTCTCGAGATGTGGCATGTCTGAAAACATCTCTGTTCTGCCTCTCGCAGTTAACGGATCGACTGCGTATAGAATTTTCGGTTAAAGATGATTTGTGCTCAGAATGCTAAAGGCATCTTTCATTGTCTTCTAGCTCCCAGTGTTGCTACCGAGAAGTCCAGTGCCATTTTGACTCCTGAGCCTTGTTATATGTCCTGCTTTGCTTTTAAGAGCTTTTCCTTAGCATGAATATTCTAAATTTCATGTGGAAGGCCTTTGAGTAACGCCAGCCCCCTGTCCTGGTGTTGGGGACTTGGTGGACCCTTCCGGCTGGAATTCGTGGCCTTCATCCTGAACATTTTTTCTTCTGTTATAGCTTTGATAAGTACCTCCTCTCCTTTTCCTTTCCTTTCCTTCTGACACATTCTATGTTCATGGTTGGATATTGGGCCTCCTGGTTTAATTTGTTCATTTCCTTGTTTTCTCTCCTGTTTTTCATTTCTTTGTGTTTTTGTTCCTTTCTGGGACATTTCTTCAGCTGCTTCTTCACATCCGTCCCTTGATTTGCTTTATTGCTGCCGTTTTATTTTTGTAACTTGGGTTTTCTGATTTTTAAATGTTACTCAGTTCTGGTTTCAGAGACACAAAATATTTTAGTAGACATTGTATCTCTCAGGATATTAATTAGTGTTTCTTTGATGGCTCCTTCTGTTGTTTGCTTTATCTTTTCTCTCAATTCTTTTTTCTGGTTTGGGGGGGTGGTTGGCAGGGAGAAGGGGGATGATGGGGGGGTTGTTCTCTTTTTCTCTTCCGTCAAATGTCTAGTGATGCTTGGCTATCCATTACTGTTTAAGAATGAAACACCAAAAAGACACCCAAAAGTTATGTATGCATTGGTGGGGTCTGTTGAGTTGTAGGTTTCCCCCAGAAGTTGATCAGACAGGGAAGGACCGAGTCATTTTATTGGGGACCCCAGGTGTCCCCTAGCATCTGTAGGTTTTTTCTCTTTGGTAGGGCCCTTTCTGCTGAGAGGAGACCTATAGTCTCCTGCCTGGTGAACAGAAGCTTAGCCAGCAGCATCTGGGAGCCCAGTAGGGGGACAGGACAGCCAGCTCTCTGGTCCACATGAAAGCTTATATGTAATTTCCCTATTTTCAACCTCTCACCTAATCTCTTCCTTCTCCTGTGCCTGCTACCCCCGTGTTTACACCTCCTCTGGTCCACTTTCTCCACTGAACCTCTTTCCCGAGGGGATAGTGGGGAGGTAGCTGCCTGGTTGTAGGGGGGGTGACAGAAGGGGGTCTGGGGTGTAACTGGGGCTCATGTCGTTTGTAACCAGCCCCCCTGTTTCCAGCTCTGCCTTCAGAACTACCTGGTGCATCCCCATCCCTGAGCCTTTCCAGGGACCTGGTGTACCAGTCAACTTCCCACTTCGGATTCCCAGCCCCATCCGTTGTTTATTTCATTTGTGCTCTATCCTTGTCCACTGACTGTCTTCCAGCATTTTACTGACATATCTGAGTGGATATCACCTTCTCCCCTGTTCTTTTGGTTTATAGATGAATCCCCTTCTTCCCCCTTTAGGGGGGGATGGGGTGGGCAGTGCAGCCGTGGGTATTCGGTTTTACCGAAGTCAGCGCGTTACATACATCATCCTCCCCAATGTCCGTTACATCCCCTCGAGGTAGTAGGTGGTCTTATTCCCATATCTCAGCTAAGGAGTGCAGACCCCGAAAGGTCAAGGCCCTTTGTCAAGGTCACATTGGCTGATCAGGGGCAGAGCTGTGATCCGAGTCCAGGTATGCCTCTGAAACCCGCTCTTTTGACTACATCACACTTCTTCTGATGCTCTGGGATTGTTCAGGGATTCCTCTTTACCACACTGAACAGTATTAATCAGGAACACATACCACACACAGTCCCAAGGGGCCAACCAACAGAGCGTTTTTTTTTTTCCTTCCCTTTGTTCCCCGAAGCAATTATTTCTTTATTTCATTTCAAGACCCGGCCTCTGCAGCTGCTGCGGACAGCTTAGAGTTGTCTGAAGGCTGAAGACCAGAACCAATACCGTGCACTTACAAGCCATCAAACTTGAAAGATGTGTTGAGGTGAAATATCACTGCAAAGCCTCCCCCCACCACCCCCCCCCCTTTTTAGGTGCCTTTTCTTTCCCAACTGAAAGAGAACCATTTGTACTCGTCATGCGTAAGAATCTTCAGTTCTGGCCGCATTCAAGACGAGATTTTTATTTTTTAATTTTTTTATGTTTTGTAACTGCCCACCCGAACGAAGCAGAGAGTATGGTCTTCCAAAGCCAAAATAATGGTGTGTTGCGCATCGATATTTACAAGTCAGAGATGAGTGCCTGCGTGTGGGCTGAACCGTGTACCCTTCCTTGTCCCTTTTGGAGAAGCAGCCTGCCTGTGCTAGCAGTTAAATAACTTTGTTTTCATACGGAATATTTAAGTTGCAGATGTGAGCCATGTGGGCAGAGGTTTGATCAAGACAGCTGAACTGCCCGGGTACTTTGGGAGTTCAACCGCTTGGTTCAACTTGGTTAGACTGACTTCATGGGGAAGCATTCAAGTGTAGTTGTTCATCCCATTTATGATCTTGCCCTATTTTTTTTTTTTTTTTTTTTTTAGCCCCTCCAAGTCTGATATTTCCCTTGGCGTTCCCAGAGAGAGAGGTCCACACAGTTACTGGCAAGGGTGCAATGCAGGAATATGGGGTTTCCAGAAGTTCGTTACGACTTTTCACAAGTATTGAGTAAAATTAGTCATGTTTGAAGGGAAAATGTGAAGGTATTGTTTGTCTTTAAAGTATTTATTTTTTCCAAGCACGAATGCCCTAGCAACTGTTGGTGAAGACAGGTTTATTTCAAGCAGACTTTGTAGTAAGCGGTGTGTTCGTTTCCTGACCAGGCAGTGGACGTGTGACAGCTTTATTTGTGACTTTCAGGCGTGATAGCCCCAAGCCATGACCCTTCCAAAAGACATTCTGCCTCTTTTCCCCGAGGCGATCGCTGTTTCTGACTACCTGCGGCTGTTGTACCCCTCGGCGTCCTAGATCCGCCCCTGCGTGGGGCCACATAGGCATCTTGGTGTTTGCAGTGCTTTGGCCTTAATCCTGGCCGCTGCTGGAGGCCGGCCTTGGAGAAGTGGCCCAACTAGGTCAGATCAGGAACGACAGGAAGCAGTCCCAAGCCCCGAGCAGACCGAGATGTTCCGGATGCCCAAGCTTTGTATCAGTACTTCAGACCTTTCCGGGGCTTCCTCCTGATTCTGGTTGTTTGTGTCCAGCGCTCAAGTCTGCAGCACAAGGGCAGTGTTTCTGTCAACCAGATGTTGCCTGAGGTGCTCCTTGAAAATGCAGATTGCCGAGCCCCAACCCAGGCTTAATGAACCTGCCGCTCCAGGTTGTGGGGCCTGGGAATCAGCTTTTCCCTCCCAGCACCATCACCCCCCTCCTCCACCCCCAGGCCCACCCCCATGATTCTTAGGCAGATCATATTATCCAGGGACATATTTTCCAAATTTCCTTAATGATAAGAATCACGTGATAGTCTTTCCAAAAATACAAATTCCTGAGCCCCATCCCAGATCCACTGGCTCAGGATCTCCAGCGGGGTGGGCCCAGGAAGCAGGGAGAAGGGAACCTAGCATTCCAGAAGACTCAAGATCCTGAGGCCAAGGTTGCCTGCTGGAAACCATCAGAGGAAAGAAACCAAGCCCCACCCATGACTTTGAAAGACTTTGCATCTGGTAATTAAAATACAGCCAGAGACGTAGAAACTAGCAAGACTGAGGGCAAGTCAAACCAGAAAGTTCCTTCAGTTACTTTTCCCCATTTACCTGTTACATTTCTGAGAATCTTTTTTTTTTTTTTTAAGATTTATTGAAAGAGACAGAGAGAGAGAAAGAGTGAGCAGGGGGAGGAGCAGAGGGAGAGAGAGAGAATCCCAAGCAGACTCCCTGCTGAACTCAGAGTCTGATGCGGCTCGATCTCATGACCCTGACATCATGACCCGAGCCAAAATCAACAGTCGGACCCTTAACCGACTGAGCCACGCAGGTGCCCCACATTTCTGAGAATCTTTGAAGCTTCCTAATTCTGCCAAGCTGAAGTCAAGATATAAAGTCAGTCCTTATTTTCTGCTGGTGAAAAGATCTGGGGGCAACTTTAAATTTATTTTCTTTTCACTAATTATGTCAAAAAGTACATTTCACTTGCCTTGACTTCTCAAAAGCAAGGTAGCTTTTTACGCTTTTAAAGAAAAAATTTTTAAACACCTGCCACTTCTCGTATCTTCTGAAGTTCTCAACTTTGCCTACATGGAAACTGTGAGCCTCGAAGGTCCGAAAAAACATGTATTGTTTATCTCTGTCTCCCCCGGGTGCAGTTTGACGCCTAGCATGTGAAATGAACGCTTCATGGATTCAGAGGAATATATTTTATTTTCCTTGCTAGGTTTATTTTCTTTAGCTGGAGACTATCAGTGTGAAATTTAAGCTTTTTTTTTTTTTTCGTGAGGCCTCTCACATGTGCTTGATTATTGGTTTATTAATTTGAAGATTTATGGAGGAGCAAAATGTTAACTTTTTTTCGTCCAAAAAAAAAAAAAAGTCAAACCGAGAGACAAAACATACAGTTGTACATACCTGCAAAGAGATGTCCAGATCCCCTATATCCTGCTGAGGAAATTTCATTGCATAAATGGGTTACTATTAGTTGATGGAAAAATTAAGTTAACTGGAATCCCCAGTTCGCCAATCGTGCCAGCTAACTGAGGTATTAGCGTCCTGTTTAAACTCTCAGAGCTATTAAATTAAATGGTCATGACACGAAACCTCAGAAAAGTCTTATTGTTGTCTAGAAAGATTGTGTACAGGTGTGGCTGGTCTGCTTTAGAATAAAAAAGGCTTCAGTATTCTCAGAAATCATTTCCTCTCCTGAGGAAATGCACCATAGTAAAATAGTCTTTTCCAGTAGAGTAATTGCTGGCTTTCGGCTTCAAAAGAAAATCCTTGAATATTATTCAGGTTACTGTTTCCACCAGGCTCTGCTGAATGGATAGCCGTTTTGCGTTTGATTAATAAAATTATTCCAGAAAATTAAAGGAACTCTGGTTTAATCCTTACAGACAGAAGTTGTTGGAAACATTTAGCTGCTCAAGAAAATTGTTTTTAATTTTAAAAGACGCATGCGGTTTAAGCTTATAGAATGAAGGGGATCCTTCGGTGCGTTGCAAAAGCTCTGCGTTGCAAGTTGGCATGCTGAGTACTTTCCTTGAGTTTATATTTTCACCCCATGAAATGAAAACCTGGAGAATTTTATTGCAAACGCAGAAGGTTAAATATTTATAGAAAGGAAGAAAACTCCTTCATATAAGAAAAGGCATTTCTAATTATCCACAGCTTTTTGTCAGCGTAAAAAATATTCTCTGATGGTGAAGGGTTTGGAAGTTACTCTGGGCTGCCCTGTGAGCTTCCTAAGATACAGTCTTTCAGATGGTAATCACCTGGAGGTCACAGTCAGTTTGGGGATGTGTATTTGCGAACACCCCATTTTTCCTTTTGAGGATACCTGTGCGATTTCCCGGACTGCCTTACCCTGGCCCCCCAGCCCCTCCCTAGTCTCTACACCAACCACAGAAGCGCTTTCTCCCACCTGGGCTGGCATCTCGGATACCCATTTGCCACAAGATAGATACATGCATTTCTCTAGTTTGGGTAAAGAAAAAAAAATTCATCCCCATAAAGCCACTCTCTCATTTCATAGATGCAAATTTGCAAGTGTAACTCTTGCTTGGACTTTTCCTTCAGATTCTTTCGGTTGGATAATCTGCCATAGGTGATCAAGAGCGCCTCAGTTTTGCACTTCCTGGCCAATAGGTTGACCAAAGGAGTGTCAAGTAGAGAAGAAAAGCTAGCTTTCCTTTGGCTGACCTTCTTTCCGTACGCGCTGATAAACAGCTGAGTGTAAGGATCAGGATGATGAAGATGGTTATAGGTTAAGAAAACAGACCCCACATACACTCATGTCGTTGATAAAAAGGATGGCTTTCAGTCACTTGCTTTTCTCTTGACAACTGTCTTACCATACTTGGAAACAATATCATGTCTGCAGGAATATAACGAATGAAGGAGCACACTCCCGGATGTCAAAGAGGAGAGAGATTATAGTAAGAAAATGTCATCAGTCGGGAAGCCTGGTGGCTCAGTTGGTTAAGCGTCTGCCTTCAGTTCCTGGGGTCCTGGATCAAGTCCCGAGTTGGGCTGTCTGCTCAATTCATGAAGACTTTCATCCTGTCAACTCTCTGTCAATTAAAAAAAAAAAAAAAAAGACTTTTGTCCTGATTAAACCTATGGACGTTGTAGGATCTGGATTTGAAATAGCAGTTGATATTAAAAGGGGAATGACTAAAACCTCTTTAGACAGGTTTATTTCAAGCCTCTTCCCCCCTGCTCATGCTTTCTCTCTCTGTCTTTCAATAAATAAAAATCTTTAAAAAAAGAGGGGAGGGAGGGAGGAAGGAAGGAAGAAAGGAAGCAAGGAAGGAAGGAAAGGAAGAAAAAAGAAGAGAAGAGAAAAGAGGCATCGAGTGCCAACCAACAGTTTATCAAATATACAAAAACATAAAATGAATATCTGGGAGTCTTGGGGTAGAGGGGAGAAAACCGAGAAGCAACATCAGACTGCCTCTCTGACAGAACCGTGGGAAGACCCCAAAGAGGGTCTCTCCAGGGAGGCCTTTACCAGCCATGGATGCCAGACCCACCCCCGAGCCCTTTTACCACTTTGAGAATCACTCCAAGCTATATGTCTGTTTCACATTTGGGATATGTAAAGTAGGTGTGGTTCTGCCTCCAAGCCCCCCACCAAAATAGGAAAATTTCCCCCAGTGGCTTGCTAGCCCCAAAGACAAGTTCTCTATAATCCCAGTGGAAGAAAAGCAATACTGTGCTGTCAGAATTTGCTTGAAATAATCCCCAAGATGTCCAAACTTGGGCTCGTGATCCTCTCCAGCCCTGCTTTTTCTTCTTTGTTTTCTGTTTTGATGAGCAGACCCACCGACCATTCCGTTTCTCAAGCCAGACACTCAGGAGTTGTCCCGGGCTCTTCCCTCTCGCTCAGCCCCCCATATCCCATCTGATGCCAACTTGTGTTGGTTCTCCATCCTCAGTGTCTGTAGAAGCCATGCGCCCCTGTCCATCTGTCCTTTGGACGCCTGTCATCTTCTGGGTCCTCCTGTTGTTTTCCTGACTCATCTCCTTGTCTGCAGAACTGCCCCCTTCCAGTGCCTTCTCTACACTGAAGCCAGGGTGAGCTTTGAAGACCATGGACTTGCTCTTGTCAGCCCTTCCCTCCACCACCACTGCTCCCCACTAAGCCTTCCAGAGATTCCCCACAGCCCACATTCCTTGTGACAACACTTAGGGCCCCCTGTGATCTTCTGTCCCCCTCATCTCCTGCCCACACACGTCCACACACAACTGCAGCAAACATGACACAATTACCATTTTGTGCCTCTGAGTTAATTTCCTTAGAATCTACTCCACTTTCTTCACCTGAGCCCTTGGGTTCCTTATCTGCAAAATGGGAATGGTCCGGTTGCCTCACAGTAATTCGGCAGGTTCCTGAAACATCCTGTTTCTATTTTTAATATAACTGAGTTAAATGTTTGTATTAGTTTGGAGAGAGTTGACATGCGCATAGCCTTAAATCTTCCCATCCAGGAACATGGGATGTCTCTTTCTCTCTTTATTTGAATATCCCTTTATAGACCTCAAGAACATTATAGAATTTCCAAAATATCAGTCCTGTCCATTTTCTTAATTCCTTTATTCTCTGTTCATTTGTTTAGTTATTAATCAATTTTTCCATAGTGTTTATGACTGCCTCATAAGAAGGGGTTGGAGTTTTATCAGTGTATTTGTTTATTCATTTTATCAGTGTACCTATTAACTGGCCTCTTTAGCTCAGAGAGGTTTTCTGTTGGTTATTTTGTTATTTCCAGGTTAGGTGCTCCATCACTTGCAAGCAATCACTTGTTCTCTTCTGGTTCTTGAAGGGAAACTAAGGAACAGATATGGTTTGGCTTTGAGTTGACAGTTAAGAAGAAGGGGGTTGACTTGGGTTCCTAGAGGGAGAGGGGGACACTGGATTGCTCTGTGGCAGGAAGATGGTGAGAAGTTCATAGTTTCTTGCCTGGAACAAGGCAGCTGGCTGTGAAAGCAGAGAAGATGACTTGGAAGGTGTGTCGTTGGTATTTGTACTAATATACAGTTTCGACGTTACTGTAGTCTCCAGGACTCTGACCGTCGGAGCTAGTTCCCAACACTGGAGAGCTGTGAAACCTTTAGATAAATTGCTTAACTCTTCTGAGCTTCAGGTTCCATCATTGTCATCATGATCACGGTCATTGTCACCATCATCCTCATCATCATGGTGCTATCAGTTCGCAGGACTGTTATGGCGGTAGAGATGGTGTATCTGAGACCGTGGGCACAAGGCTTGGCACACGGGAGACCCTCAGTCCTGACTGTAGATGCTGCTCAGTGACAGAGCCAGACATCTCCCTTCAGTCCCCCTCCACCAACCCTTGGCCTTGGTCTCCCGAGTCCCGAAGCGCTGTGTTCCCTCCCGCCACCGCCCACCCTAACCTCCTCCTGATATTGCGCCTCTTCTGTCCCTGCTGCTCTGCCTCTCCCGTGACCTTTCCTCCCAAAGCTCTTTGGCCTTTTGATCTGTAACCATCCCTACGGCACCAGCCAAGACCTGTCTGCTGAGCTCCAGATTTCTACTGCACACCCACATGCTTGTTTGAGATCTCAACCGAAATCCCTCTGCAGCCGATCCAGAAGCCCCTGGTTTTCTCCCTTATCCAAAAGGAAGCCTGGTAACTCTCTTCTAAAATATTGTTCAAATCCGTGCATCTCCACCACCACCTCCCTGTCCCCTCCTCTCACCTGGAAGCCGTCTGTGTTGGTTCTCTCAGAAAGGTCTTGTTGACTTGACTTGTACGCAGAGACGGGACAATCCTGTCCAGTCTCCTCACAGTGGTGTAAATGACTTCATAACATAAATGAGATGTTGCTGCTCCCTGCTTAAACCTAGCAATGGCTTCCCTTGTGCTTAGAATAAAACTCAGTGCCTTACTGTGACCCCCAAGGCCCTGTAAAACTTAGCCCCTGGCTTTCTTACCAAACTCACCTTGATTTCTGTCCTTGTCATTGGTCAGTTCCCCATGTGTCCTGTGCTTACTACTCCCTCCAGCTGGGATGGTCTTTGCCCACCTTGTCTTGTGACTAGATCCTTCATCTGACCACTCCATTAACATACTTCTTATCATAGCACCTTGTTTGTTTCTTCCTTAACATTTATCTATGATCTGTGATTGTTTCACTGTGTGATTATTTGAATGTCTGTCTCCCCCATTAGCATGTAAATACCTTGGGGCCAGGTATGGCGTCCATCTTGACCATTGTTCTGTTCCCAGCATCTAACATGGTACCCGGCATAGAGTGGGTTAGTGATGGGTGGAGGATGACTGGCTCTCTTCTCTCTGTTCAGCCTAGACTCCATCATGAGCCCTCACTAGCCTTCACCAGCTGTCATTTCCGGCTGTTTCTTCTCTTTTACCTCCGCCCACGTCCCTAGGTCCAGAAAGCTCCAGGCTTCCTCATTTGAGAAAAAGTGGTAGGGACATTCTCCAGAGTGACAAAGAAGTTAACCAGAAAAGAGTTTGCTCTGTACTTACCTTAATTCATGAAGACTTTCATCCTGTCAACACTCTGTCAATTAAAAAAAAAAAAAAGACTTTCATCCTGATTAAACCTACGGACGTTGTAGGATCTGGATTTGAAATAGCGGTTGGTATTAAAAGGGGAATGACTAAAACCAGTTTTGTTCAAGTCTTAGCTATTTCACCGATGGCTCTAAAAAGTCTTAATTTCAAAAGTGACGGAAAGCCTTCCAACCATCTCGCTGATGACCCCAAATTTTGCAGCTAGAAATGTGTTCCTTTAGTCAAAATCTGTTTTTTAAGTGCATATATCTGCAGTGTGACATAGATGAGCTGTATACGAATTAAACTTTTGTTCCTTGGGCGATCTTTCAGCTGGGGACAAAAGAACAGAGAACCACTCATATTATGACCCCCCAAAAAAGGTGGATTTATCATAAGGACACCAAGCAAGTCCGCGTTGCTCCTTATTTCCTAGTTCAAAAAGAGAAGAGAATCTTTTTACTCAGCTGAGCTTCATGTGCTGGGTCAGAAGCTGCTGGCCAGCCTGTGGATCGGGTTACCTCTGAGTGCCCAAGTCACTATGGCTCGATGGGTGGGATCCTGAGGTATAACCATGGCTCATCCTCAACCAGAGCCTAGATCAAAACAGAGCCCATCTGAAGGGGCTGTAGGTACACCACGAAACATGTCTGGTGAAGCCTTCGCCGTGGGGGAAGCACATGTTCATTGAGCACTTACCCAACAAATATACCTACTGCTATTATCCCTGTTCTGTGGGTGAGGCCCAGACAAGTTAAGTAGCTTGCAGATGGGGAGTGGGACAGTCAGGATTTGAACCCAGGCCGTCTGGCTCTAAAGCCCTGGGCTTCACCACTCCTTACACGTCACTGGCACCGTCCAAGTAAAGACAAGACGATAGCATATGTTAAGTGGTTGAAGGGGCGAGAGGCAGAGAGTGGTGGCTCCTGGCATCATGGGGGCCAGCCCTTTATTTAGTCAGCTCCAGACCAGGAAGTGAGAGCCAAGGGAAAGGAGTCCCCATGATGCGTGGGGTGAGAGTGGACACTTGCTGAGGAGGAGACCCGAGAGACCTGGATCAGCCACTCAGTCCTGCTGGGCTGGAGCTGCGGGGCTGTCTGTGTGATCAGAAGCAAACGTTGTCGGCAGATCACTGACCGTAGTAGCCACGTACCAAAGACTTTGGGGGTCCCCATGACCTAGGGACGTTGTAAAGAAAACGTTGAATTTTATAAGACTTTTTAAAGCAAATATGAATATCATCCATAAATCTGGGGGGTTTTCGAGGGACACTTACTGGTAGAAGTGGGTGAACACGACAAAGCCCATATCAGATCCCTTCTAGAACATTGGTCGAGACCTTACGGACGCCCAGTCCAGCAGGCAGGTGACAAATCGGAACAGGAAGGCCCGTTAGTCTTAGAACAAGGCCAGATGAGGTCGAAATGCAGAGTGGCAGCCTGGCAGAGCTAGACTCCTCGGCAAGTTTGACCATCTTAATTGGAGAAGTTGCTTTCTTGCAGAGAAGTCCCGTGACCCGCCGGTTATGGTCATTTCTCCAGACGCAGCATGAGACCGGGATGATACAGTGTGGGTCGTGACTCAGTGACCCCCATCTCGCACTCCTGTCGCTAAACAAGGACAGAAAAGCAGCAGCTCCCCTGCTCCCGGAAACCGTCGGCAGGGACCACTTAGAGCAGATTGCAGGGCCACCAAGCTGAGGTCTGGCCACGTGAACACGCGCCTTCTCCGTGGCAAGCCTGAGCAACTTGGATTTCCAGTGCGAGACTCGGAATGAGTGGGAAGTCGCCAAGGCAGCGAGGCCTCAGGCCAATTATGCAATTAGCCAAGAGTCGATGCTGACCTCCACGTTTGTTTAGATAAATTTTGAAATCATCAGCGAGCTCTTGAGCCAGATTCTGCCTCTGTGAGGAGAAAGTCAAGACTCTATAAAGCTGCATAGTGCCATGCCGTATGGGGGTGTGGGACGAGTTTGGCCTCCCACCCCGTGGGCGGGAGCAGAATCCTTCCACGGAGAGACCTCTGGCTGTGTGTGGCCTGGCTTGGTCCTCCTGGGGGGGCGGGGGGGGTGGGGGAGGGTGGCCCCCAGGGCCCCACTTCAGGGCTCCTCCCCGGGCCCCCCATCTGAACTGGTAGAGGGGACATTAATGAGCAAAGACTGGTGCTCCAGGAGAGGAGGAAGGCTTTTAGCCCCTTCATTCCAAGAAGATGACCTTTTGGACCCAGCCAGGAGAACTGGGCTCTAGCTGCTTTCATTCGAGGCATCCAGAGTGCTTCCCACGTATCTCATTTATCCTCATGACACCCCTGAGAGGTAGGTTTGTTTGAGATTTATACAAAGTTATGATTATGCCTATAGATTCCAGTTCCTACATCTGTGTCATTCTAAACCCCGAGTCTCATCCCCATCTCACTTTTCCTAACATAACTAAGCCCTTTGGGGGGGACGAACCGGCCCAGGCTTTAGGCTCGCCAAAGGGTAACCACCCCTTCCTTTCCTTTTTTGTTGTTGTTAAGTTTGATTTATTACTTCGCATTCTAGCCAGGCTCGATGGATGTTCAGAATATTATAAATAATGTGGATTGAAAAGGCCGTGCTGAAATGTTTATTGCATTCTTAGAAAGAGAACAAGGAATGGCGGGCATGGGGAGCTTGGCCATGGCCAAGGAGGGGCGTGCAGGGCGGCGGGGGGGGGGGGGCAGGTCTTGCTCCGAGGGTATTTTAGTGTTTCAATAAAAGCGCTCTGAACAGAAGGGACTTCTATTCTGGTCCTGCTATCAAGAATGCAGAAGCGTTCCAGCGGGTGTAAAGAATCCCCTTCAAGAATGTGAGGCCCATAAGGAACTAATCGGTAGACATTCCCTCTCTCACTTCCTTACCCACCGTGCTGGAGGAGGGCTGCTAGCAGATGGGCTGCCCGTGCTTCAGGACCAGCTATCCAGCGGGCCAGCTCTGGGGCACCCTCTGGGAGCTGCCTGTGGGTGACAGCACCCCCTGTAGACCTCCCTCCTCCCCCCCTCCCCCCGGTGCACCCTGTGTGTGCGTGCAGGTGAACCTTTGCTCTTTGGGTGTGCTAGAAATACGGGCATCGTCCAAGATCAGGAGGACCCGTGATGCGTGAGAGTGAGCGTCACAGTGGCCCCGTCCACCTCCAGCCATCGTGTTGGAAGCTGGGATCCTCCCAGCTCCTCCCTGCTGTCCTTGTCACCTCTGGTGCTTCTTCCTATCTTGGGCCTTCCCTCAGGCTTCCCTGAGAAGGAGAGTCAACGTTGCTTAGCAGCGCAGACCATCTGGGTCAACCCAGTGCTAAATAGGAAGTCTGGCAGTCCGTGGAGATGGCTCTGTGTGTTCTGAGCAAGGCAGTCTTGGCCATCCCATCTGCTGCTGGGGTCCCGCCGACTGCCGCAGAACAGAGCTCTCTCTGTCGAGAGGAAATGGGGCGGGGGTCGTATTGGCGGGGGACAGGGGCGTTGTGACAGCCAGTGAGTTTTGTGCATCAGACACAGTCCAGGCTATATACCTCTTCCTCACCAGGCTGAGTGTCATCAGCAGGAAGTCATTGGGTACCTGCTTTGCCCCCAGGACAGTGGCCCTCCTACCGGCTGGGGACCCCCAGACCCTTCATCTTCATAGTGCCCAGCGAAAGCACAGCCCTTCCTGGCATGTTAATAGTTGATATTTTACTTTACGGGCTGGAGAACTTCTGGTGAACTTTTGATCCTGCCTTCTAAGACATCGTTCCCAAATAGTAGCGCCAGAAGGATGGTGTGGAGGGCTTGTGACCCCCAGCTTCCCGGGCCCCACCTCCGGAGGTCTGGACTCAGCAGGTGTGACACGGGGACTGAAAGTTGCATCTCGAACCATCTCCCCGCGGAGGGACTGACACCCCAGCGATCACACAGGTGTAACACTGCTCCAAACGCCAACCTAGCGTCTCCGTTGTTAGGTAACTTTAGGTGATGTCCTTCTCAGGAATGTCTGCAAATAGAGAGGGATAAAAAGTTACAGAGAATGGTTAAAATGTGGGGTGTTCGTTCAATACAGAGGATCCACCCTGCTGAAAACTCTGAGTCCAAATCCTCTGTGTTAAAAAGAAACCCATGGGCCTCTAATACAATCCCAGCATTTCACTAAAATGTGACTCTATGGATTTATTTGAAGGATGCTAGTAGAATATGTTCTTCTGGAATTTTATATTCAGATATTAACCACTTAGGGTTAATATGTTGATTTTGAGTTTGGCAGGACCAACTGTACTTACTTGTATCCCCTTACAATTCTTAGAACCAACACTCCATAATAACCCGTTTTATGGATAGTTTATATATACTCTTCCATTCATTCATTCGACACATATTCATTGAGCACTTAGTATGTGCCAAGTCCTATTCCAGCTGCTAGAATATCTCCACATTAATTATCATCAAGTAAAAGTGCCATTTGAAATCCACACTGCTGGGCGCCTGGGTGGCTCAGTTGGTTAAGCGACTGCCTTCGGCTCAGGTCATGATCCTGGAGTCCCGGGATCGAGTCCCACATCGGGCTCCCTGCTCAGCGGGGGTCTGCTTCTCCCTCTGACCCTCTTCCCTCTCGTGCTCTGTCTCTCATTCTCTCTCTCTCAAATAAATAAATAAAATCTTTAAAAAAAAAAAAAAAGAAAGAAATCCACACTGCTGACTCTCAATACCCCCAGGCAATCAATATTTGAGTCTAAATGATGAGCTGCTTTCCAATCAACCAAAACACAAGTGCAGAACACAGTTAAGTGTGCATTATATGACATCTGTGCTGGGCGCCCGTGGATAACATCATGGGGACAAGAGTCGTGGCAGTGCATGGCCTGTCCTCTCAAGAATTTACAGACGATCAGGGAAGGGCTGTGCTTTCCGTGAACCCAATCGATTGTTAATTTACCCGAGTAATGGACTAATTTCTGTAACGTGTGTGTTGGGGATGCAGAAGAAGCCAAGGAAAAGCAGTCCTAGGGTCCCTTGGGCACGGGAGAGGAGGTGTCACTGGGGAGGGAACGTTTTTGAGCCGAGGCCAAAAGCCAGCATCTGTGTGTTGGGTGAGTGGAAACTGTGGAGGGCTCTGGAGCAGTGTGAACAACCCCAAGCCAAGGCACGGAGGTGTGAGAGATCATGGAGCACCGAGCGGGAGCAGCCAAGGTGGGAAAACTGGATCCTCGCACTGGGAATGTGTCATAATTCAACTTTGCTATTTGGCCTTGAAATGATTGCTGAAATTATCTGACAGACCAAGTTCAGTGTAAGTCAACAAATGTTTCAAAGCCAAATCTGACATTTTGGATCGTCTGTACTACTTGTTTCCAAAAGACTGGATCAGGAGAAGCTGATGACATCATTGCCACGTTATCCTCAAACACCTTTTATTATTTGCACCAACGACACGCATCTGTAAGGCAGGTCTATTTTGTGCATGGCTTGTGACAACGGGCACTTACCTGGTGTTGGCACAAACGGTCTAACTGGTGAGGCCTGGGACACTCAGTTCTGTCATCAAGATGGCCTTTCTCGGACTGTATCTTCGTCCACACTGACCACCTTCAGGGGAAGAGAGAGGAGGACTTCTCCTTAGGTCGTCTTATCCCCGAAAGTGATATAAGCCCCCTTTCTTATGGACGGCACCCCAGGCAGATTTCCCCTGTTGTGCGCTCTGAATCCTTGGGCCTCAAATACTTCTCTGTTCATCCTTCTTGCCAACAGAATCCTTGCTCAACACTTTTTAGGCTGGCTGTGTTTGTGCTAGAGTGTTTCAAAAGTGAGGGAGGGCAGTCCCGTCCTCCTCAGGGGTCCCCTTTCCTCCTGGTGTTGGTGTTGTCTAGTGGGAGGATGCGGCAGTGTTGGCGACCAGAGGGACTTGCGGATAGGGTGCAGACCGAAGCGTCTTCTGTCCAAAGAGTACAGATTGTGAAGGCCTCTTTTGTAGCCAGAACAATTTCCGGCAGGAGTCATGGCAGCTGATGTCAGTTGAGAACGTGCCACGGGCCAGGGAGGGTGCTCAGCACGGAGCATCCTACCTCATTTCGTCTCCGTGGCAGCTCTGGGAGCTGAGGGCTGGTGTTCCCCCCGATTTTAGGCGCAGAGGATGGGGTCCCTTCCCCAGACGCCAGAGCCATGGTGTGAGGCAGGCTGCGCCACTGAACTGAGGGATCATGATGTACATTCTGGCTCTTTGGGAAAAGACTTCGCTCTTCCAAGGAAAGGACCATGTCGGGCAGCTCTCTCCAGCCCTTACTGCTTCTTCCTCCCACGGCTCTTACCGGTCGCGTTTCTCCTCTGTGGCTCTTGGTTGTACAGGGTCCGTGTCACCTCGGAGGCCAAAGGAATGCTGAGCTTTGGGGGGGCAGATGTGGCCTCGGGGTTGACAGAGTGGCTGACCGCCTGACGCCCCCGAAGTGGTACTGGCTATCCCCCTGAAATGCATTCACCCCAATTCTTCCAAACTTCTGGTGACCCCCTGGTGCCTACCCCCTCCTCCTCCTTCTGCAGCCAGAGCCTGGCTTCCTCTAGATTTCAGCAAGCAGCGGGGGCCAGCGCCCCTCTAAAGTGAACCGGCCTCCCCCAAAAAAGACAGCAGCCATCTGTTTCCGAAGCACACTGTTCATTTGGGCACAGAGCTGTCAGAACAGGCCGTATGGGGAACTCGTCCTGGAAAGTGCCGGCGACCCACTGACAAGGTCTGCCTCGCGGGCCCGCCTTTTTCAGCGCTCCAGAATAAGTCCCCTTTCTGTTTCCACTTGTCATGACGTCACCCGTCGTTCCAACCGGCTTTCGTCATGTGTTGTTGCTGAGCTTACGTGTTACTAGCGTTCAGGGATGGCTGTTTCCTGATGCCACGTAGGAAGGCACCCTCATCTTACCCGCAACACGTTTCCAGATCCCACTGTGGGATGGCTGTTTTCTGGAAAGCATTAGCACTCCCTCCCGCTTTTGCCCCCAGAACCGGAGGGAGGGGGGATCTGTGCCTCTGAGCTACCAGCTAGCAATCACAATGGGAAGAGAGAAGCTTTGTTCTTCTCTGTAGCCCTTTGCACCTTCGAGTACACTATGTAATTTACTTATTTTGGTCTTTGTCTGTCTTTACCCACTGTACCCCCCTCCCCCCGCCGCGCGCATGAGCGCACACACACAAATAGCAACTCAGTGAGGGCAGGGATTTTTGTCTTTTTGTTCGCTGCTGTATCCCCAATGACTAGAACAGTGCCTGGCACTCTGTAGATCCATCAGTCGATATTTGTTAAATACATCAAAATCCAGGGACGCCTGGGTGGCTCAGTCAGTTGGGCATCTGCGTTCAGCTCAGGTCCTGACCCCAGGGTCCTGGGATCAAGCCCCACGTCGGGCTCCCTGCTCGGTGGGGAGTCTGCTTCTCCCTCTCTCTCTGCCCCCTGCCATGCTCCCTTCTCTCTCTCTCTTAAATAAAGAAATAAAATTCTTTTAAAAAGATAAATAAATCAAAATCCATTGTAGAGATGCAGAATCCAGAGGCTCTCGATACTGTTTTTGCTTTCCTAACCACATCAGGAGTGGGGACCTCCTGTTTCCTTGTTGATCGAACATTTACCGAGCACCTCAATATGTAATGCACGTGATGTGTATAAGCAACTCACTCACCCCATCCAAGGGGTTCTTGTTCGCCTTGTTTACAGGCGGGGGGCTCTCCTGTCCCAACTTCTGCTCCCAATAACCTCTTGCCCCAGAACCCGAGCGCATCTCCTGTTCGCTTTGACTCTTTAGGACAGCATCTATAGCGTTACCCCAAGAATATCTGTGACATCATTGGAGGCGTGACTGCGAGAGAGTGTCTGAGAAGGCCTCTTGCTGGCGAGGTATTTCGATGGGACCTCAGCCCCTGGCACCTTCGATGTTCTTTCAGCGCCATACAGTAAAGCGAAACCGTCCTTGCGTCGCCCTTCCATTTTCCCAAATAATTGGAGACAAATAGTTATTTTTGCTGATGATCTCTTTACTGAAAGGTCTCGGTTACAAGTCAGAGGAAAGGGCTCTGGCTCGTTTAGGTTAAAGAACGTGTCATTTGTTTGCATGATATCGGGTGACTTTCGAGAATCCCAGGGATAACTGAGCCAGGAAGACTCGGAACCACGGCACATCCGGGGACCCCCGGGCCCATTTTCTTGGCCACCCCCCCCGAGTGTCCCCGTTACGGTGACTGAGCCCCAACTCCACTCAGTCCGAACATCCCAATTCCTGGGGAAGAGAGCCCGGTGGCCTCACGCGGGCTTGGCCGCTGGGCCCACCAGCTGTGCGGACGGCAGGGTCAAGTTGAACAGACACATAGCTGCTGCCCCCACTCCCCTCCCGGGAGGATGTTCTCCTGGGTTTAGAACTCAGAGCCTCCGTTCAAATATACCACCCAGTGGGCTTCTGCATCTTGGGCAAATGATTTGCTTTAGGAAAAAAAAAAAAAATCCGAGGGATAAGCATCTCATGTATTGAAAAAGTATCCCCTTGATGGCCATACCTCCGTGCCCTTTCTTTCTGTACCTGACGTAGAACTTTGGCAGGCGGCTTCTTCCTGTCGCCTTGCCCAGTCTCCCTAATTGATGCCAGGTGATGTTTGTTAGCGCAAACAGCGCAAACGGAGGGGTTCGTAATGGTGAATCCATAGCCTGACTGGAGCCATCCAGAAATCTTCTGACACTTAGTCAAGAGGGAATTGTCAAAACAAGATATCCATAACAGAGTTCCTGACTGTCTTTTCAAAGACACTTGAATTTCTGCCAGATTCCAGACAGCCTTGCTTTCCCAGGGGGAGCACGCAGCCCAACGAGGGGATATTTCTTAGCAAATATTGATGCGCCAGAGAATTGGCATTAAATTATTGACTTGACAACTCCTAATAAGCTGCTTTTGATGGCCAATATGAAGGATCATCTATTTACAATGGAGTTCTGCTGTTGAACTGTGGTGATTTGCTGGACTGAACGTACTTCGGGGAAGGGAAATGAGTAACACTTTAAGAACACAGATGGGGCCTAGGAACTCGTCAGCACTTTTCTGTGCAGGAAGCAACAGGAATGGCCGAGTTTTTACATACTCCCTCCAAGGAGCCCTATCATCTGCAGAGTGTTTTTGTTTTGTTTTGCGGAGGCGGGGGCCGGTTGATTTTCTGTCCCTCTCTTGAGACTGGGAGGCCCGCGAAGAGCCACACGCGTGTCTTTGCACCCATCGGGCCGTTCTGCTGTGGTGAAATCTAACTCTCTTGGCCAGACCCTTACCCTGGGGTCAGACCTGCCCGGGGTTGGCTGCCCATCAGAACAGCTTGACCCACAGGTCTGACCCCTTGGTTGCGACATGATTTGCCCTGGCTGGTGAGATGCGCTGTCCTGTCCCGTCTCCAAAGACCGAGCATCAGGGCTTGGCCTCATGGGGGCCTCCTGGCTGTGACAGAGCCACCGGACGCCCAGAGAGGCAGGGGCCTGGTCCCTGGAGCCCAGAGCCTGGGAACCTGCCTTTCCCTAGGCCTGCATCCCGCTCCTCGCCCACCCCCGCTCTTACAGTCTTAATTCCTTTCAATTTCCTGTTTCAGGCGAGCCCGTCTTTTCGTCCCATCCCCCACTCTTGTCAGGCTACCTTCCCCAATTCCTGCTTCCTGCCGAGGCCGCTCAGTCTCTCTGGCCCCCAGATGTCTCCCCACACCATCCTCCTTCCCCCCAGTCTCCCGCCTTCTCTCCAGAGTTGACTTTCTTCCAGCTTCTCTGTGGATGTGGAGCTTGCCTCTCGTTCGCATCGAGATGGGTTGGCAGCCCCGGGACCAGGGAGATGGATGGTCCCCAGATGGGGCCTGGAACTTTAGAGGGCAGGGTGAGGAAGGTGTCCCTCTCGCCTCCCCACGTCACTCCAGCAGAGATCCCGCACAGACCCCCTCTGGAAGGGGCACCAGGCTTGCCCCTTCCAGAGCCCCTCCAGACAAGAGTACAGTACCTTCAGGAAGCTTGGCCTTTCCACAGGAGCCAGGGTTTGGTCACGTGGGCCCGGTGTGCTTGTCCCGGGGCCGTGATCCTGTCCAAAGGCAGAGACAAACACTCAGGGTGATGTAAATGCCAAAGCAACGCTAAGATCTGTTTCATCTTAATTTTCTTGGTTTTCGATCAGAACCAAAGCACAGGCCGATTCTGGGCCGATCCTTTGCCTTCCTGTGTGTCTTTTTTTTTTTTTTTTTTAAGGTTTTATTTATTTGAGAGAGAGACAGAGAGAGTGAGAACACGAGCTGGGGGAGGGTCAGAGGGAGAAGCAGACTCCCCACTGAGCAGGGAGCCCGACGCGGGACTCGGTCCTGGGACCCCGGGATCATGACCTGAGCTGAAGGCAGTCGCTTAACCAACTGAGCCACCCGGGTGCCCCTTCTCGCGTGTTTCTTTGAGGGGTCCGTCACTCGGTGTCACAGACACGGCCTCCTACCGTCGCCCTGGTTGGGTCCCCTCCTGAGCCCGCTCCCCGGCCGGGCCCAGCCCCGCGGGGCTCCCTCCCAGGGAGCGTGGCCTGGAGCCAGCCCTGCTGGTGGCCTACGGCCTTCCTGGGGCTCCCGTAGGGCCGGCGGGGCTAAGCCCTGAGCCCCCACTTCCTCACCTACAAACCGGGGGGCACTGTTCTGGTGGGAACGGCAGAGGATGGGAGCATGGCACGTTCTGAGCCCACGTATGTCTAGCGGCATAACGGCAGCCCTTCCCCTGTGTTCCTTCTGTTCTCGCTGCAGTGCTGTTACTTGTGATACCTTGTGCGGGCGCTGCTGGGGTGCCCGGCGTCCCCCCGTGGGGCTGACCGGCTTCCAGGACCGGGCACGACTCCAGAGTCAGGCTTCTTAGGTTCCCCTTGGGTTTGCTTTGTGCTTCTCCAAGTCCTCCTGCCCGTGACCCCGGCCTCGGCACTGCCTTCCCCTCTGATCTGGCCTTTGTTGCGGGGCCCCCCTCTGCACCCCACCCCGGAGCCCGCCACTCCTGTCACCTGGTGTCCCCTTGGCTGGTTCTGCTCGCCTTCCTGCTGCAACCAGCCCACGCCCAGCCCAGCTGCCCTTCCTGTGGCTGATGACCCAAAGGGCTGCCAGATATTCCGCCCCGAACTTCCAACCTTTCCTGGATACCCGTCATCACGGCCGGGCCACAGCTGGAACGGGGCTCCGTGTCTGAACGGAGTGCCACCCGGGGGTTCCCTCCGGCTCGGCTCCTCTCCCTTCCCTTCAGGGAGGAATGGCATCTTGAGTTCTGTCGTTAGGCCGTGAGCCTGGCTCTGTCCGGGACACTGGGCAGCACCTGCATGCAGACACGCGGGCTCTCTTCTTGGGCCTCGGGTCCCGTAAGCAGGGGTAATTACTGTCATCCGCGCTGCCCTTTATGGTGCGCCAGATTCGCCCTGGGAGCCTCCCGCACCTCATCTTACCGAATTCCCCCCACACCCCTAGGAAGTCGGTATTTTGGGGCTTTTACAGATGGTGGAATTGAACTGGCCGCGAAGGAATGGAGGTCGGGCCTCCCTGACTCCCCCGACCAGCGCCCCTGCCACCACATCAGACCGCAGGATCCCTGTTGTTGCAGATCATTCGGCCTAAGGGAAGGAATATTAGTAACTAATGCAGGCATTGACGGGTGGAGGACGAGCGTCTCTGGCTGCAGGGGCAGTGAGGAAGCAGGGTCCCGGCCGAGGGTCCCAGGCTGTGCCCTGCGGAGGGTGACGGGGCAGAGGGCAAAAGCAGAGGGGAGAGGGGGGCCAGGAGGTCTGTTGAGGGGACGGAGCCCACCAGAGCTACCCAGGAGGGCTCACCCTCCAATGGAGAGCAGAAAGCCCGGGGGTGGGTTGAGTGCCAGGTGAGAACAGAACCAAAGTCAGAACATCAGAGAAGACTTGTGCTTGGTTTTTTAACGAAAGCACTGTTTGCGGAACTGTGGTGTGAAGGAGGGGCTGCAGGGGAGGGGTGAAGCTGTCCATGCCCCTTTCCCAAGTCACCTGAACTTCACGCTGGGGGCAGGAAGGCTGCTGGGGGCCCACCCCGCGCCGCCTTGCACCCAGCTCCCGCGTTGGTGGGGGTCTCAGGGGCACCTGCTGTTCTGCGCCCTCTGGCCCAAGACTCAGAATGTAAATATGCTCACCTTCTCTGCTGGGCGTCTACTCTTTTCTTAGCTTATTTGCCCAGTAATGGGATTAAAGGGAACATTTACATGAACTTTGGAAAACAAATATTCCAGTTTTGTCTTTTCTCCTGCTCATCCCCCACCTCAGCTCAGGCAGTCTGTTGCAAGAAATCTGTTTGATCAGGGAGAACCCACTGGTTAATGCATAAGCAAATGTCACCTGTCAACAGGCACAACTGGAAAAAGCCCAGCCAGCCACGGGAGTCTTTCCTAAATGTCTGCCGCGGAGCTCCAGTGGTGATCGCGGGCGCTAACAGTGTAGATACACCGGGGACAATCACAGGCAGCCTGTGATAAGCAAAACCAGATCAGGAGACTTCAGATAACATTGCCCTTTGCATCCGCCTCCCTGCTACCCCGTCACCCCTCCGCTCCCCCTGCGCTTAGCGCTTAGCTGCGCGTCCCCTACAGCTGAGCGCTGTGCTGAGGTCCGCCCTCACTCTCCCAAGAAGAGACAGAGTCCGTGTTCCTCCCCCTCCTCCCCCCTCCTCCTCCCCTTTCTCCTCCTCCCTTTCCTTCTCCTCCCTTCCCTCCTCCTCCCCATCTCCTCCCTTCCCTCCTACGCCCCCTCCTCCCCCTCCCCTCCCTCCTCCGTAAGCAGCAAGAGCCGTTACCTATGCTCAACTGTGGCAGATGCATTGCATTAATTTGCAGGTTTCCAGTGTTTCACTGGAAAAAATATGGGCCATTAATCCCGATGAACAATCTTCAGAAAACACAGCACTGTTCCAGAGAGAACCGTGTCCCTTCCCAGTCCGAAAAGGAGTTTGTTTTCTTACGTCTTTTTTTAATTGCCATGAGCTGGACTTGTAAATATTGTAAGGGGTTGAGTAATCCCCATCTGGTAAACTGACCAAAGGCAATGGCCATTTTTTTTCCACGCCTGGGCCTCCGGCTCCCCGAGCCTGCCACTGCGCGGGGCACGTGGGTGTGTGTGCCTTGCCCAGCAGTGCGTGGAGCCGAGCGAAGCGTGGCGGGAAGGGTCCTGTGCTCAGGAGGAGCCTCGCCAGGTGTTTCTGTGCTGGGGCTGGGGGCAGAGAGCCTTCATTGTTCGAGAAGTTGGCAGGTTCCCAGAAGTTCAACTGTCTTTTGCTGTTCTGAAATGTCAAACATTTCCTTAGCTGGGGGATGGATGAGCAGACCCCCTGAGGTTTACTCACTACTCAGAGGCAAAAGAAAGAAGTTCTCTCTCTCTCTCTCTCTCTCTCTCTCTCTCTCTCTCAACAATACTATTCCCTCCGGCCATGTGGTCTCCTGCGACCTCTAGGCCGGAGCCACTTTCCTGTGTCTCAAGGGCTGGAGGCTCTTCCCTGCCTCTGTCTTGAAGAAAAGGCAAATCGTCCACCCTTCCGTGTGGTGGTGACTTTTTTTGTGTTAATGATGCTTTATCTGTGAGTGATCCGCACTGACATAGTGGGAGAGGAAGTATGTGTGGGGTTCCCTCCAAGAGAATCCAGGGCGCGGGGGAGGGCACAGGTAAAACCAGACTGGCCACGAATCGATCCTTGTGCATCACGGTGCATTATGCCCTCCTGTCCACTTTCGTCTCTATTTAAGTTTCCACCATACAAAGTGCAAAGCGGGGAGGAGGAAGGAAAAAGAAAAGAGAAGAGGAGAAAACCGAGTCGAAACTCTGTATCCCCATTTTTCAGCCCCAACGAGCCTGGGGCCCCCCCGTCCCTGATAAGCCCCACTTTGTGTCGGGGGCCAGGATTCCCCCTGCACAGGCCCCGCGGGTGCAGAGAAAGGAGAAGAGATGGAGCAGGGGTGGGTCCCACCTGGATTCCTGGGCTGACTCTTGGGCTCACCAGTTCCAGAGCTTTCCCTCCCAGGTGACACGGGGAGCTGTCCCCGGCTGAGAAAGTCAGTGAGCAAGGCGATGTGCCCACCGTCCCACCTGGGGCCCGCGCGTATTCCATGCCTGGCACGGCTTAGCCCTCCCTGGCTTCAGTACGAGCCTTGGTCACTCTTCCCGAAACATCCTTAAGAGAAGAGAGACTCCATTCAAGGAAGGTGCCAGAGCCGGGGCCTCACTCCAAGAAGGCCAGACTCTTAAAGAGAAAGTGCTGCCGTGGGGTAAGGTATGTGAACACCTGCTCTTTGGGAGAATCCCAAAGGCTGCACTGGCCTCAGCTGGTCACGGTCACTTGCCATCTCAAGATGACTTCCTCACTTGACTGTCTGCGCGCACCCCTTTACCGAAACCTGGTGAAAATGTCGCAGCCAGAGGGCCCCCGTTTGCTCCCATGCAGTGTGTGACTCGCAGTTTCTGCGATAGAATCATTACCAGCTTACAGAGGAATTGCTGTATTAATGATGGTTCCAGGAGGCCCACCCACCCGGCAGCTGAACTGTCCCATTAAAGGACTCCCAGCCCAGAAGCTTCTGTTTGGCCTCCTGGTGTCTGTCGATTGGCACTGACCGCCTTTTGAATCTTCTCTCCCTTTGGCATCCTTGACACACGTTCTCAGCTTCTCTCTCTCTCTGTTGACTGTTCCTGCTTTGTCTTTCTTATTGGTTCTCATCCCTTCCAGATAGTCAACACATTTATGTGTTTATATAAAAAACACCCAGCAAACGGTCCATGCCTCTTCTGTGGGTGAGGCTCTATTCTAGGTACGGGGGATGTGGCGGTGAGCTGGACAGGCTCAGCCCCTGGGTCGGACCCTCACATGCCAGTGGTGGGGACCGTGTCTGAGCACCTAAATCGTGATTGAAGAAGGGGCACTGCGGGCACATCGGAGGGACAGCCCGAGCACAGTTCATGGGAGGCCAGGGAGGAGGTCCTTGAGGAAGTGACATTGATGCTGGCTTCTGGGGGAGGAGTAGGGAGCAAGTAGGCCAAGGGGGGGCAGGAAGGGGCGTAACCCAAGGCCGAAGACCGGATGGCTGGAGGCCAGGTGCAGAGCGTGGCTGCCGGGGTTGCGGGACCCAGATCATGCGGGGCCTTCGAGGCCCCCGTAGAGTTTGGATTTCAGCTGAGCCCTCTGAGAGTTGCAAGGTAGCCAGTAACCTGATCTGGTTTACACTCTGGCTCAGTTATGGGGAACAGATTGGGCAGAGCGGGCGGCAGGTGGGCACGCCGCCGTGGCCCAGGAAGGGGGTGGAGGTAGCCACTGGCTCGTAGAGGCCCCTTCCCTGGGATTGTGTATGAGCTCAAACCGGGCGTGCGGTTTCTTCTTCCCAGCCAGTCACTGTCCTCCATCTCCTCGCTCCCGTCTCTTGTTGCGCTGTGCTTGTCACCACCCACTGTGAATCTCAGGGTCCTTGGTGTCGGCCTCTCCTTCGGCCGTCCCCTCCCCCCCCAGTCCAGGACCCCAGCTGCACAACCAGCCTCGCCGCCCCAAGCGCTCCCCCAGCTCCGATCCTGCCTGAGCAGCAGTAACTGAAACATCATGCCTCGTCTCCCGTCTTTTCTCAGCACCCAGGCTTCCCCCTTGTCTTTGAGGTTACCCTGCGTTCTGTAGTGCTAGCAGGTGCCCCCCAACGCTCCTCAGTCCATCTTTGTCCTCCAGTTCCATGCTGGTCCCTGATGCTAAACAGGACAATCTCTCAGCCCAGCCAGGACGTCGTGGGATTCCTGCCCAGGGGGGAGCTTTTGGTCAACCTGAAGATGTTTCTGGAGGCAGAAGTGAATGAAGAGGAGATATATTCTTCTGGTTCTGGCCAGAAGATGGACTGAGATAACGTTCACCCGCACACAGATGCGCGCACCTTACTACACGCGTCTCTAAACACAAGATGAAACATCCCAGCCTCGCCCCTCAAATGCTGATGCGTAGCTGAATTTACAAGGAAGAGAGAAAATCCCCAGAGGAGAGAAGTGGAGAGACAGCTGGAAACCAGAGCCTCCGTGGATGAACCGGGCTGCAGCTGGGTCGTTACCGGCCACAGTGATGTAGAGCACAGATCTGCACACTTCTGTGAAAGACCGGATAGTAAATAGTTTAGGCTTTGCAGACCACAGACAGCGCGTCACATCTTCTCCTTTGTCTCTTTTGACAACCCTTAAAAATGTACAAACCATTCTTGGCTCAGGGGTTGTACGAAAACAGGCCAACAGCCAGATTTGGCCCAAGGGGCCACAGTTTGCTGAGCCCTGATGGAGAGGCTTGGGTTAGTGTCCATGTGAAGTTGGGGAGAAATCGTAGGTCCCGAGAGGGGTTACTCGTGAAAGGTCAGGTCATCAGAGAAACAGGGGGTGTTAGAAAAAAATCATCCACTGTCACAGGGAGATATATTTTTATGTCCCTTCTTAATATTTGACACTGTGCCCATGCTGTGCTTCACGGGGGTTGAGTTTGAAGAGCATGCTACGTGGGGCGCCTGGGTGGCTCAGTCGGTTGAGTGTCTAACTCTTGGTTTTGGCTCAGGTTGTGATCTCATGTTCTTGAGATCCAGCCCTGCATCAGGCTCTGCGCTCAGCAGGGAGTCTGCTTGAGATTCTCTCCCTCTGTCCCTCCCCCCACACGCTCTCTCTTTCTCTCTCAAATAAATAAATCTTTATTTTTTTTTTTTTTAAGATTTTTATTTATTTGAGAGAGAGCGAGCACACTTGGGGAGGAGGGGCAGAGGGAGAGGGAGAAGCAGGCTCCTGGCTGAGCAGGGACCCCAACAGGGGGCTCGATCCCAGGACCCGGAGATCATGACCTGAGCCGAAGGCAGACACTTAACCCACTGAGCCACCCAGGTGCCCCTCCACTGGATACTTTTACCGATGAGTGACATTAAGTATCTTGGGCTCAAGAAGAAAAGGCAAAGCCATGTAGACAGTGGAGAAAATGGAGTCTAGATTTAACTTTTCCTTGCAGACCCTAAAGCCCTTTGCTTTCTCGATGCTTCATCAATGCAAACTGAAAACAGAGCCACATGCGCCGTCCCCCACGGTAGTTCGGGGCTGCATGATGCCCTTCCGGCATGAATCGCTAAAGCGCTCTCCGGTGCTTCTGTTTTCCAGGGATGATCATGGTGATTTTACTGCTGCTCGTGGCGATTGTGGTCGTGGCCGTCTGGCCCACCAACTAGTGGCAGGAAGGGGACCACCAGCTGTGAAGCCTGGCAGCGCTGGAGAGAAGCCCAGCATCCCCATGGTGTGCAAACCCCCTCTCAATAAATCCCCCCAAAGCTCTGAACTGCGGCTGCGCGTTGCTTCAGTAAAGGTGTGTGGCGGGGCCGCCCTGGAGCTGCCTGGAGCTGCCGGCCCCGTGCGACCCCTTTGCTCTCGGCACTGGTCATTTGGGTGCCAGCCTCAAGTGGCCGTGCCCCATGGCTGCCCGTGGGTTCTGGCCACCCTGCAGCATGCTGGGTGTCCTTCGGTTGGGGGGGTGGGTACCAGATTAATAGGCATCATCTGCTTGGGGAAGTCGTGTGCCCGCAAAGGAGACAGTGAGTGAACAGCCAAGGCCCGGGGTGTCCAGGCGGGGAGGAAGGGCGCGTGTCTGTGTGTGCACCCGTCACCCCGCCCCCCTGCCCAAGTCAGCGCTCCCGGGGCTTGCTGCCATTACGCAGGAACATTTCCGGACTCTACTTTGGGAGCCGCTTTCAGACCCAGAAGCACCCCCCCTCTGCTTTTCTCAGTGACAGTAAACCCATTTTCCCGGCCTGAAACATGGCTCTGAGCACCCCGTGTGTGTGAATGGAGGGCAGTGTGCGTGTGCGTGCATGCGCGCGTGAGTAAGGGCAGACGGGTGGGGTGGGCCTGCAGAGGACCCCAGGCCCGTGGGAGCCTCGGTGAGTTCCAGGTTCCAGGGTGCCCTCTGTCCCGTGTGTAGAGAGAGCAGGATGGCCAGCTGGCCGGGCTTTTGCTTTCCCTGGCAAAGGGGGAAAGAATTAGGGTTGGTGATGGAGCCCTTCCCAAAGCCCGAGGTTTCACTGAGGAAAAAGGAGAGAGTGGGCCTCTGAGAGGGGAATCCTGGGGTCTGCTATGGATTTCCCAGAGACTGCGGACAACCGCGCTCAAGAGGGCACGGCCGAACCCTCGGGGGCAGAGGCAGGCTCAGGGAGAGTCGCGGCACCGCCCAGCGCAGGGCGTCCTGGGAGCCCGAGACCTGGGTCCAGAGGCCCGGCCCTCAGTCAGAGGCTGGGTAAGTCGTAGATCGTGCAGAAGCGGGGCGGGGTGACCAGCCCTTCCCTGGTGGTGTGGGCTCACTTCAAGCTCCCGCCGGCCCCCACTCCACCTGAGTGGTCCCGCTTCCCCGTGATGTGTGCGTGCGGCCGTGACCCGCCTGCTTCTCGTCGGCGAGGTGGTCCAGCCCTGGACCTGACCTGCCTGGCCTCACGCCCGCACCCTGCCCTGTGGCAGCTGGAACAGACAGGACGGTGCTGCACCCACAACTGCCCAGACCCGAATGGCCGGGCTCTGTCCCGGTCGTGGGTGTCTTGGCCCTGCTGCCTGTCCATCGTGGGACCGGTCTTCTCACTGCACACCCCGAGCCAGGGGGACAGCCAGGGGGACAGCCACTGCGGGCTTTGGCAGAGGAACGGGGGACTCCGGGAACCCTCACAGCGGCTGTGGAATGTTCTCTTCGGAAGTGGACCATTTGCTTCTGCTCACAGCTCACTGGCCGGGACCAGTCACCTGGCCCTGCTCAACCACGAGGGGCCCAGGATGGGGCCCAGAAGGCAGAGAGCCCGAGCTAGGTGGGGAGCGGCCCCGGGGTCAGCCCCAGCGCCGACCCGCCGTGTGACCGCCGGCTGGGTGTGACCGCTCCCCCAAGCGTCGCTGTGAGGAGTCGGTGAGGCAGCGCGTGCACGCACAGAGCATACCCCCCAGTTCTGACCCAAGACGGAGCCCGTCGGGCCGCGCGGTCTCCAGATCGGAGCCCCGGGATTCTACCGCACGCTCTTGGCCACGTGCGGGGAGCAGACTGGGGAGGCCGTGAGAGTGAGCCGGACCGGAGAAGAGGCTCTCCTGCCTCGTTGGACCCTGCTCCCCGCTGACCTCCGGGGGCGGCCCACACACCCGAGCGAGGCTAGGCCTCGGGGAGCAGGGGGAGCAGGAACCGCGCTGTCGGGGACCTGGACTGGGACGCCGAGACAGGAAACTGATGCGGGCTTGTCTCGAGGTGGGTGTGTTCTCGAAGGAGAGGGGCTGTGCCGGACAGGGGGCCAAGGGCTCACGGACAGTAAGGCGCCCCAGGATGCGTGTTCCTTGTCGGGCCGGGGGGAGGCGGGTGGTTGCTAATGGATCACCCAAAGGCCGATCAAGAATCCGCAGAGCCAGTCTTCCAGCCTTGTCGTGCGAAACCCCCGAATCCGCATAAACAGCGTCTCCTTGGAACCCCCCCCACCTTGGGGCTCATGGGAGGCGGCATTGAAGGTCTGTTTGACTTTCTCACCTCCTCTTGACTTGCTCAGCACGGAGCCCCGGCAACTTGTGGGGCGTCTTTGAACCAGAGCCACGGCGTCCTGGCTCAGTCACACGGAAAGGCCTTTTCAAGCCAAACACTGAGCTGAGGTCTGCACACAGCGGCTTCTGTTCTTTTGACGGAGTGGGCTCGGGGCCCGGCCCCAGCGCTGCTAGCTGGGCGCCCTGGACAAGTGACTTCACTTCTCTGGACCCGCAGGCAGGGGAGGGGGCGAAACGCGGGCTGGTTCGGCCGTGAGGACCTCTGTCTGAGCCCCGGGGTGGTGCCGGGCAGGACGGATCCCCCCTCTCCTTAGCTTCCTGACGGCCGAGTTTCTCATGGGAGATACCCACCTCTCTGAAGCAAAGGGCAGCTGGCTGGGATGAGCCACATTTGGGGGGCCGTTGCGTCGAGACTCCCTCCGGAGTTAACGTGGCTAACGTAATGGGGGCGTTTTCCAGCTTGGTGTGGCAAGGCCTGGTCTCCCGCTGCCCCCCGGCCCCCAACCCCAGGGGCGGTCAGGACTGCAGTCCCAGGGGTCCCCCCCCCGCAGTACTCTGAATCGGCCATGTGAGCAGTTAGGACCTCACCCTAAGTATAGAGAAGAGAGACAACGTAGGGCCCTTTTTCGTGAAAATAAACTATATTAAAATAACAGTATAAGTATTGTTTAACTTAACTCATTATGAATGATAAGCATTTAAAGGCTGGATACCATATAAAGAAGTCCAGATACCTGCTTATGACTGGTACTTACATTCTGTTAAGTTTCCTTATTATTAATAACTGTAACTAAACCTTAAGTCTTAAGCAGCCCCAGGACCCTGTGGCTCCTCTCAGGGCCCACGGGGCCCCAGCAGAGCCCTATCCGTCCCCGGGGCTGCTGCGGAATTCCCGTGGGCCCCTCTGCTTCTAGAACTGCCAGCGACGGAGGCCGGCTGCGTGGCCGGCCTGTGGCTGCGTCCCCCCTCCCAGTCCGCAAGGCCAGCCCCAGCCTCTTAGATCCCTTACTGCCCGCATCTTCAGCTTCGGGGTTACCCTGGAACCTCTGTGCATAGACCACAGATCTCCTTTTATCTGTTGGGTTTTCCAGCC